>NW_026555340.1:1811153-2032401 GCF_029017545.1 Prosopis cineraria | reverse complement strand
GATATTGACAATGAGAAAAGAGAAATTATAGCAAATAAAAAATGGAAAACTGAAAGGGAATGCAATGGCACACTATTATTGTTGTTCTAGTAGGAGTTGGCACTCTATTAGTTTTTAGGAAACTTCACTGCTCTCTACTAAATGTGTGGCGCACTAAGGGTACTATGTTGAATTTACTAGAAGATGAGGAAGTCACGTGGGCAAAGTAAAGAATGGCACAAGGTCAAAGTTTTGAGTTTTGCACAAGACAATAGCTTGAGGAGTTGTAAAATGTCTTTAAAGATTTGTATGTGTGTGGGTGACTTTCTTTTATAGGCATGATTGGTGGTTTTTTTTCATGAGACTATGCTTCACTTTTTTAAACCATTAGCTGCAGTTTTTCAATAACTTCCCCCATTCTTTGCCATTTTTAAAGTTTGTTTAGTTTATTTCATAGCAAGCAACTATCTTTTTTCTAGAAGACTCATGCAAGTTTAGGGCTAAATTATCATTTTTAGCCTAAATAATTGGGTTTGGAGGAAAAAAAAACATATTTTAGCCAAGACAAATTTATTTTAAGGATGGTCTATGTAATTTATTAAAAAAATTATCAGTTTTAAAAATAAAAAAATTATTGGTATCAAAACTTTTTTTGAATACAAGGTCACAACAATGTTTTAGAAACTAATCTATGTTAAACGAAAAGGTGAGTTGGCTGGTCTTCGTTTTTATGGTCTAACTTAAACTAGTGATGTGGTAATTAAATAAAATAATATTAAATGTAAATATAAAATTTTATATTGCTTCCAACATCTTTAAAAAAATAGTCCTAAATCATATTATTGACATGTAAATGGTTCAAAAATAAAGTTAGTTTTAGTAGGAGATCCACTTCTTAAATTTTTTTCTGCTTTTTGAAAAAAAAAAATTAAGCTTTTTTATATATGCTTATAATTATCTGGTTTTTTTGAAAATAATTTGGTTTCCAGTTTGCAATTCAATAGTGATTCAATCTTATCCAACCAAATCAACAAGAAAACAGTTTTTTTTTTTCAAATGAAGCTATTGATGACTCTGGTCCGGTTTGTAAAATAACGGCCACAAAAACCGTACAGGATAACAATTAGTTCATGTGGACATATAAGTGCCTGTTTGAATTGAGGGATTAATCGAATTTAGGGGCAAAAAAAATGGATTAAAAACAAAATTTTACCCAGACACCAACTTTTTCCCACCCACAAACTGCATGATTCAGCTTCTCAGCTTTCTGCATTTTTTTTTTTTTACAAAGTTATATGAAAAAATTACATACAAAGGTCTAAGAAAAAAAAATAATAAAAAGGCACAAAATTTTAATAAAAATAAAATAAAACTCTCTTCTCTTCTTTTTTTTTTTAGTAAATTTAAATTTTAGATCGTTAAAAAATTACTAGAATAAGTATCCAAACAAATTGCGTTATAACATAATTAATTATAATTAAAATTTATCATTTAATTAATTATTTTTATAATCTATTATATTCAGTTAAAATTCAAATAAGTACTAAAGCTTAGCATTGAAATTGAAACTGAATTGAAAGAAGTCAAACCTATTGCCGGGGGAATGAGATTGAGGCTAAGGTTGAGACTAAGCTGGTATCCTGCCTTAGGAGGATCAACAACCTCCAAAGCCTCCGGGCAAAGCCCCTTTACCTTTTGGATGGTGTAACTTGACAGTTGATCTGATTGCGGTCCTTGGCAAAGTGGCGGCACAGATATTGACAATAATGCTACTTGAGGACTTGAGGCATGAGACTGAAAATAAAACCGTATCATCCCACAAATCATAATTATCCAAAAAAAAAAAAAAACCGCCTCAGGGAGTGGAATTGTTTACTGGAAAAATCGCAATGAAGACTTCCAAATAATATTGCAAATAATCAATCAGAACCACAAATTTATGAAATTAAATTTTTTATGACCATGGTTCTTTTTTTATAATTTCAAAATAATACCATGATTAAAATGCCCTTAGATGAAATGTCAACTTAAAATTTGAGCTGATTTTTTTTTTTTTAACTTTCAGACTTGCAAATTTGGTCACCTGACAAGGGAATTTTATTTTTCGTCAATTTTAAATTAATTTTTTCATTTTTTATTTTGTTTTAGTTGAGTTCTTTATAGTTTGATTGATTAAATTTTTTAATCCCTTAAAATTAAAAATCTTAAATTTTTCCTTAAAAATAAAATAAACCAAAGATTATTTACATCAATATTTGCAACTATATTTTTCGAAAATTTTATTGGGAATATATAATTGTTATTTTTTTTTTGAGACTTAACTACCATTCTCCTTTAATGTTAAGAAAAGAAAAAAAAATCAAAATATCACCATAAGACCCAAAAATTTGAATTTCAATATAATCTACTTAAATCAAGCTGCTAATCCCAAGTAAGAACAGAGGCACATTTTTTGAATTTGGCCCCACGGACAAGCAAAACCAAAAAAAGGGAAAGAAAAAAGAAAGAAAAAAGTTAAAGAAAAGAAAAGAAAAAAAGAGAGGCAAAAAATAGTTGATTATGATATTATTTTGAAAAGGGATATTTAAAAAAGAAAAACAACATGTAAGACTCACATGTTTTTATTTTTAACTTTTCTTTTAAATATGGAGAGATTTCAAGTAAAAAATTTTATTTTTAAATTTACCCACCAATTTTTAAAATTTTATATTTATAGTATAGCTATAATTTGATTATAAACTTTTATTAAGCAAGCAGTATATTTAATTTTTAGATTAATTAGATAAGTGCTAATTCTAAATTTTCAGTTAAATTCCTTATATTTAGCTGTAGTTTCAAAATTTTAATATTATTATATATTTAATAATTTAATAAATAAAATTGAAATTGGATAAAATAATTTTTGGTCAAGATAAAATAATTAGTAATTAAGTTTTTATTCAAACAATAAACATGATAGAAATTATTGCATATATATATATATAATATGTAAAATATTAAACTTTATTATATATAAATATTTTTATAAATAATAAAGTTATTATTATCTATATAAAATTAACAACTTTTCTCCCTTCCTTGTTTTTCTCTTACTCAGCCAAGCATGTAAAAAAATTGCATCCTTTCACTTTTTTTTTTCTTCATTTTTCTACTCTCATTTTTTCTAATTCTTATTTTCTCTTGCTAGCCAAGCAAAGCATTAGGGTATTATATTCTTTAAATTATTTTTTGTTAAATTGTTAATTTCTTTGATAATTACAGCTGCATATACAAATTTATCCATGTATCAACTCCACCAAGTATTTTTGTCCCATATAATTTTTGGGAAATTAATATTCTGACTTAATTTAAAGAGTAATTCATAGTTTCCTGTAGGTTTTAGCATCATGTTCTGAAAAATAAAACTATGATTTAGAATTATATTAGGAGAATTACATCTAAGAACCACTCAAAAACTTATTTGCAATAAGGATCATGGAATTTGTTGTTATTAAAATGAAAATCTAGAGTTGTTTTTTTTTAATAGAACTTATTACTAGTTCTTATCGTCCTTATCTGGGAATAAATTTCTTGAATATGATATTTAATATACTCTACAATTTAATGAAATTGGAAGAATTTCATTTACTTACCTGAATATGGTATTCCACTGATCCAATTCATATATGTGATGATCAATCTCCAAGGGCTTCTCAGCACTGTCATGAATTCAAGATAAGATTTTCAGTGTGTATAGCTAGGCATCATTGTTTGACAATGAAGTCTTTTTTTTTTTTTATTATTTTGTTAAGAAAATGTCCCTTTTTAAAAAAATCAATATTTAACCCAAAATTAATGGAATTTTCATGTCACTCAATGACGAAATTTAATTCGTTGAACACAGTTTGTAATTGTGACAAAATTAAAAAAGTTTTGATAAGCACTATTATCATTAATAAATTAAAATGTAAAATTTATATCAAACAATATTGTTCACAAAATGTAAACAGTATGTCTCCCATGCTTTGTATGACCTAGAGTAACCTAATTTACCAATATCATCTCTAGCCCAAAAAAAAAATAATGTCTTCATTGAAATATAAAATCCAGAGGAAATCAAGTTACTCATAAAGCTATAAATATAAATTGGTGGCAAAAAAAAAAAACTATAAATAATGTGACTTCACTTCATGCAACATTTCTTGCAATTTTTCTTAATCTTTCTCCCATATTTAATTGAGTTACATTCCAAGCAACTTTATTTTGTGTTTCTTCCACAATATTTTTCAATATTTAATAGGGTCTAAATTTTTGCAAGATGAATAAAATCTCATTAAAAAAATATAAGTTAATCATTCTCTTTGGATCAAAATATAGAACATTTTCTAAAGCTTTGTCCTTTAATCTAAAATATAGAATATTAGGAAAATAATAATAAAATATCCTTTCTTTTAAATGTATAAATGATAATTTGGTCCCTCGAATTGTCATAATTTCTGAAGTTCTTAGGGACTTTTCTGTCATCAATGAATTTGTATAAATTACCAAATCACCCTTCTTGAAAATAAATAATTCATAAGTTTTTGTTTAATATTTATAACTTTTTTTTTATATTCACAACAATGCAATAGCAAATAAGGAGTTAACATGCGAAGTTGTTATTTGCTCTTGTATTGTTGTGAATATAGGAAGGAAAGTTATGAATATTTAAATAAAACTTGTGAATCATTTATTTTCAACAAGGGCAATTTGATAATTTTTATAAATTCATTAATGATAGAAAAATCTCTAGGCACTTCAAGGAAATTATTAAATTTTGAGAGACCAAATTATTATTTATATATTTTAGAAGTATTTTGTTATCATTTTTTCTATGATATTTGGTAGATTATATATATATATATATATTCAATTATACCTTTACTTTACCATACTCCACCCAAATAGTTAATGAGGGTAATTTAGGTATGACAAATGTTGTATTTATTCCACTCACAGGTACAATTGAAAATATTGAAAATTTTAAAAAAATTCAAGATAAATTAATTAACATAAATTAATTTTTTAAAAACACAAATCAATTAACAATTATTTATATTGTGATTCAGAAAAAGTATTTCTGAAATTCATGTATTAGACAAAACAAAGCGTATATGATCTTATTTTTTGTAGTACATGGCCACGGAAAATCATCCAAGGAAAAATATCAGGTCATTTTTGAACAAATAAAGCTTCTGTACGTTACATATGGTTTTCCAAAAATCTCAGCACCTAAGTTATTGTTTGGTGCATGACGGGTAAGAAAAACATATATGGTCTTAAAATACATATCCAACAAGACAATAGAATAAATTGAGCCTTGAGACCAAATTAAAGTACAAAACGAAAAGTTACTTACCGATAGAGTTTGAGGAGGATTTCCCTGAGACCAGGAGAAGCTCGATCTAGGAACGCCATGGATCTCTCTGATCCTATCTTCTCAAAGTGATTGAAATATATATCCGAGAATGTGTGTTGTGTTATTAGAACCAAAGTGAACTGAAATAGCCTCTTTGGAGGTGTGTGTATATATGTGTGTGTGTGTTTCATCAATCATCACTTTGAGTAAAACCAAAGTTCAATGTTGCAATCATGTTTGGTAACCTTTCAAGTAACTCCATTACTAATTCCTACTTTCAACAACACATACTCTTTTAGTTTTTCTTTCCTTTTCATTGTCTGTTTCTTTGTTTCTTTCATGACTTCTGTCCCAGTCATTATCTCAATTAACTTGTTTTATAGTTTTGTTTTCACACACCACACACACACACATTATCTCAATCAACTTAGTAGTATTATAAGTTGATTAAACATTACGTTTAAAAATTTTTTAATTTGAAAAAGGAAATTAATTCCGTGTATAACAATACAAATTGCCTAAACTAATTAACATAGCTACCACATAACTGCGCAGAGTTGAGATTCTAAAATTGAAGTGCAGGAGGACAACTCTTTTTTTAATAATTCAAAATTAAATACGTTAAATGTTATTTTAAATGCTAATTCTTTTGAAATTGAAAAAATAAAAAATTAAATATTCTTTATTAAAAATTAAATTTTAGACAATTCGAATTTATTAAATATTAGATTATCCACCATTGGTGGATTTAGTCCAAATATACTATAGAATTGAATCTTATTAGAATATTGAGAAAAATCTGGGTCCTTGTATGTGATATACCCGAGCTTTTAAGTGTAATTTCTCTTGTTATTTGAAAAAGGGTGGGAACGGTTGATACAACCGTATACACGCGTTGCCCAATTTGTGCTTCAGGCATAAAGGCTATATGAAGGTAGCTTGAACCGTTTTCTCACCGTGTGCATCTCATTTTGAGAGTATTCTCTCCTCTCTTTTTCTCGATGTGAATATTTTCTGTGAAACACTAAGAATTGAGTTCTACTGTAACTTTGTTCGGCGTAGTGACCCTTCTAGTGCTACAAACACTATGTTTCCTCCTCTACTCACATTGGTATTAGAGCTTTTCCTAAATCCTAGGCTGTGTTTCTGTGATTGGAGAAAGAAATGATATGCTTATATACATTCCATGTAAATCTACATATTGCTATTTTTTTCTTATGTTCGATATCCATCTACTGCCTCTGTTTTGTTTTTTCATTTCTTTTTTTTGTGTTATGAAACGTTGCGTGCTTTCTTGTCTTGCTATTGAGTAGTATATGACTTTGGTAGCCTTTGCATGTTACCATGTGCTTGTGCGTGTAAATTTATATAAATACATTTCCAAACCTCCCCCACCAAAAAATTCCTCATGAATCCTCTAGTTTAGAGTTAGTAATTTGAGTAACCTACCCAAAAAATTTAAGGTCAGGTTTAGCTATATAGACTTTTTTAAGAGAATAGAATACTTTAAGTTCAATTTGAATAAGTTTGGCCATAATTGAATCCAATCTAAATAAGCCTAACTGTTGAAATTTTTAACTCTATTGCCTCATTTGGTAGTATGGAAGACTTTTTAATGGCAATGGAAGTGAAAAAGGAAGTGGAAGTGGAAGAGAGAGTGAGATAGGAAGAGGATCTTAAATATATTTGGTATGCACATGAAAATGGGGTATACTTTTCAATTAAAATATGTATTTATAATACAAAAATGCCAAAATGCCCTCCAAGAACAAAATATCTTCCACCATCAGATACCTTTACAACAATCTTAAACCACCATCAAACACAAAAATGGAAGGACAACAAAAACCAACCAAAAAATTGAAAAAGCATTCAACATCAATGATAAAAATTAGTCACTTATCCTCAAAATTAAACTAAAGATAACCTTAATGCAATATAGGGCCACCCCTGGGTCATCTCTCAAGGATTGGTTTTAAGTCTAATTAAAAGTTATCTAGTGAAATAAATCACCTAAAGTTATAGAAATTTAGTTATCTAGCTAATTATCTAAACTAATTACCTAATGTGCGAGTAATTAAAATGCTAGTGAAAGTGAGTGAAATGAACTTCCCTTTTTACAATAATGAAACCCTTGAGATGAGTTAATTTTAGACTCATTATCTTCTCATGATTAGTCTAAGTTTAGCTTCCCTTTCCTCTTAACTAGACTTAAGAAAATTATCTTAAGCCAATTAACCTAATTAGCTAATTTTCCTAGGTCTTAGATTAAAGTTCCTATTTTAATTAACCAATTGGTGAAGAAATTAGCCAAGTGATTCACTCAAAATCTCCTCTCAATAGCCATGGTCAAAACAATAATGTGAGCAACCATAAGATTATGTTAAGCTACTCAACAATACAAGCATTAACACCACAAGATTATGCAATATTAACATAAGTAATTCATTAATTGAAAAACACAAAATTATGTGCCAAACAAAGAGTGACAAAATTCAGTCATGGCTGTCCAAGGAAGAAATTAAATGAAACAATTCTCTCTCTTTACATCAACATCAAATTCAAATTAAAATTTACAAGCTAAGATGATTAAACCCTATATTAAGGAATATAACCATCTAGTAAAAAGAGAAGAGGATAGGAAACAAAAGAACTTAGCCAATTTGAAGCTTAAGACTCATGCTCCATCTTCATCTCTATAGGATTCCACCAAGAAACTTAGCCAATCTTCATTATCTTCAAGAACCCTAAGTTGGAAGCTTGTTTACCGAAATTTATGGGACTTGGGGTGAAGAAAATGAGCTTAAAACCTTGTGAAATAGGAAGGGATGGAATGAAAATGAAGAGAGGAGAAGAATGGTGTGAGTTTTGTGGAGGTTTAATGGCTGAAAATGGAGGTTAGGATGCTAAAAAATAAAGAACAAAAGAGAGAAGATGAAGAACGCTATGAACAAGAGAGAGAAAATAAAGGAGATGAATGAGATGAGTGTTGGATTTGAATTGGGGTTGAATGGACGTGCTCCTAAGTGTTTCCCATTAGCTGAAAACTCAATTAAAAAATGAAAAAAGAAAATAAAAAGAAAATGAGAGTCTTGTCACACTTGTAAGAATGCACCCTCCTATTGATTTGTAGATGATTTCAACGTGTGCCTAATTTCTCATGTATCATCCACATCATTTAAGCTGATTTAATCCCTCAAAATAATCATAATTCATGTGAAAACCATCAACCATTGACCTCAAGGAGCGTTGACCTCAACTGCCCAATTGATGCATAAGTCATATGCCACCTATGTCACATAAATCACATAATTCAATTATATAGCATGTGATATAATAAAATATAGTTAATGTCCAGAATTAAATTTATAATTAGAAGGGAGAATTAATTAAAATAACCAAGTTTTAGATTATACAAAATTATATAAAAATTTTCACACAAAAGCGAATTGAAAACTAGGTCAAACTAAGACACTTAAGAAAGTGTTGACTTTTTATTTAGTTACTTTCAAATTAAAATGAATTTTAAAAATTTAATTTTATCACTCATCAACTAGACATAAAATAAAATTTTTCAATTTTTCTTGTACATTTTCTCAAAATTTCATTTTTTGGACCAAAATGCCCTTAATGCACTAAACCTAGAAGCTTAAGCAAAATTCCAAATCTAATGCAATGTGTGCACTTGAAGGTAATAAATTATTAATAAAAGGATCCTAATTGACAAATAAAAAGTAGGTAACAAATGTGTTCTATTAATCTATCCATCCCATGCAAAGATTGAAAGAGCCACCGTGAAAGCATTCACCATCAAACAACAAAGAGTCAAAAATAAAATCACCAGTAAAGCATTCAACAAAGTATTTTCTCCTCTGTTCCTACTTTTGGAAATGAGCTACCATCAAGCCTAAAATTTGAAGGCAATATTTCTTTGACAATTCTTGTAATATCTCACTTTACTAAGCATAATTAATCAAACAAACTTATGGTAATCAAATGATTAACCCATAAAGGAGATTACCAAGTTTTAATTCAAAACCAAGGAATTTCAAGTTTTCTTAATCAAAATGAGTTTAAATCAATCATAAACTCTTATATTAGAGTAAAAAATAAGTTATCGAAACATGGGATACCTCAGAGGAGTGAAAAAGAGTGAAAACATGTGAAGAACAACTCATTTGCTATAAGACATGGCAATGTGCTGTGGCTTATGCATGCTGTGCCATGATGTGTTGCACGCAAATGATAGTAGATTCTGACAGCAAAATTAAAAAACTTTCAATGCATCCTAATTCTTTATCCGACGTCCAAATGACATGATATAGGTGTTTACGGAAAGCTCTTTCCATAAACTAGCTAATGACATAGGTTTTACTTTCAAAACAAGTCACACCAATAAGTTGGACACCTAAACACATTTTTTACCGCTTTTTACAACTTTCACACAAAAAGGGTGTCTAAAACTTATATCAAGTGTCAAAAGTTATTCCTAACACATAGACCATATCTATTAGACCTAGAACCATCAATACAACATGACACATACACTTAAATATTAATATAATACAAAATCACTCATCAATCCCAATTTTTTGAAAACATCAGGGGAGGTAATTTTCATTACATTGCATCAAAACTAATCCAAACATGTTCAAAACATAATTTCTATACTTGCACTACTAGTATTTTGGCCTTATCAACATACATACATACATACATACATACATACATATATATATATATATATATATCATTATACATAAATACTCAAGGCTTAAAATACAACTCAGATATTTGCAACCATAAAGTAGTGCAAGTGCAACGATATGCAACCTAGAGTTAGCAATCATATTCTATTATATAAAATAAATAGATACAAGAGGCATACAAAAGGAATAGATAGATTCCTAGGCCTCTATAGCTTTGTCCCTCTTAGCATCAAAGCTAAAACTTGAAAAATGTTAAAGGCGAGGGGTGAGTTTAGCCACTCAGTAATTACAGTAAAACCTACCCTATGCAATTATATATCAATTGTAAATCAAATACATGTATATAAAACCAAGTACTTAAAACATGCTTTAACACATATCATATCTTACTAATTCAGTTAGCACATTTTCATCTCACACATGCTGGGTACATAATCACAAGACACTTAGACATATGATCATGACCTGATAGATCACATGACTTGTCACAACTCAACACGTGTGACATGTTATATATTTACATAAGTAATGATTAACCAACTTTATACCCTCCTTATTTTCTCCAACTAAAACCGTGGGCTATAACACTAAATAGGGCTTCATTCGTATGATTGGACTACCTAAGCTCACTAATCGTGAGGTATGACTCAACCAAAGATCACATGACTCATTCTCGACCACTCTTGAATCTCTAGGGTTTCATATACCCTAAGCTATTCTCCTCGTTGAACTAATAAAGATAACTAAGTTCTAGTCCCTCGATTAACTATGGGACAGTCCCTCGACAAACTGTGGGACAAGGCTATACCTTCATGCATCGAAGAACAGCGTAAATACTATATGAATTTTTCCTTTACGCCCAATCCTTAGGCGAACACCCGCCTATTGATCATGTCATAAATGATTTTCACTCATTTTCACATTTTCATTTAATTATTATCATAATAATCACTTTGGGCTCATGACCATGTGCTATCCAAATGAGCGTCAAGTTTCATTTTCCCTTATATCACATAAACACATCATTTTCAATTTCAATTACTCATCTTTATCAAAATCAACATCTTGTAAAGAGAAACTCCTTTTGAACATCACATTTACCACTTCAAAACTCATTTCACAATCACTTCTACATGTTTAATACACATCACACAATTTACATGGACACCAAATTTCAATGCATGTTACCCAATTTCACAAGTCATAATTCACATGATAAACACATAATTCACATCACAATTAACATAAAACTACCCAAAGTAAGATTACCCCTGTTACTTCAAACTTTTGAGAGGTCAAAGGTTTATCCCTTACTATTTATAGCCTCCAAGCTTGAATTTCCAAGCCAAATAGGTGTCTAAAAGCTCAATATACAATTTACCAAGTTAACTTTCATTTAACATTGTCAAACTCACACATTTCAACTCTATTCTTCCCTTTCTATATTACCTAATGCCCACTATATATAATTTTAGACTTACACATTAGGTTTATTAACTGTCTTTAGTCCCCAATGACATTAATGAGCCATTAAACTTCTATTAATGGCATCACACTCTTCTAACAACCCATATTAATGCAATATTCGGATATTTATGAAGCCTAACAGCCAAAGATATTGAAATTTATTATATCTAGGTTTAGATACTTCAATCTACTCTCATTAACTCCATTTTGAGTTAATGAATTTGGACCCATAACCTATATGGACTAGAAATCATCTTCCTCTATTATACCTAACCATAAACCTCATAATGTGGAAGAAAATGAGAGATTAAGAGGCATGATGCTTACCTTGTGTGTTTATAGCTTCTAAAACATCCCAATATGAATCTAGCAGAGCTTGGTCGCTGGTTCTTGTTCTCTCCTTCTTTCTCTCTATTTTCTATCTCAATCTGGTGACTTATTTTTGCAAAAAATGAACTATGCATCACTGCGGATGCTAAATGCACTACGATGCATGGCACAAAGATGTCTCCTTCTCCTATCTACAGTGTTTGTGTGCCGCGGTGAATGTGATTTACATCACAATGTGTGGCACAGCAACACTATATCTCCATTTTCTTCTCTTTTCGATCTCCAGGTGGCATGACTTGATACCGGACCCACACTTTAGGTTGAAACACAAACAATATGGTCATTTGACCTCCCTAACCACACACTGCCTCAACTTGCTTAATTATCCTAACTAAGTTTAGTTAATCAGGGGATTAAAATTTAGGATGTCACAATTCTTCCCTTCTAGCCCAAGCTTCCACTCTACAACGTCAACATAAACCAACAGCGGTTCATTTCAAGATGAACTAAAACTAGGAATGAGTAGGCATTTACATTTGAATCAACAATGAACCAGTGGGCATGACAATAAGAACAATCAATCAAGAATCAAAGCCCCAAATCAAAAACAATAATCTAGACAGAAATAATCAAAATTGAAAATAAAAATAATAAATACAATTATAGATAATCAAAATCTTGATTCAAATGCAATCAATAACACAGAGAACAAGGAAGGAGCTGTTGAGGATGAAATTTCCAAAAAGTAAATTATCGACAGAGGAATGACAGGGATGGATGTGGGATTAAGGTCGCTGATGATGTTGTTCTGATAAAATGGAAAGTGGTTGAGCTTTTCTTTCTTGAGATTGAGGGCTTCTGATTGATTGGGCGAACAATGTTCTATTCAATGATGAATGCGGGGGAGGAAGCTAAGATCGAAGAAGGTGGAGGAGGATGCGGCGGTGGAGAGGTAAGGGGTCATGACAGCAAGGGAGGCGATAGGGAAGAAGAGGAGTCAATATCCTTAAAGGGCAAAATTTGTCAATTGATAAAATATTTAAGGGTATAAGGGTCAAAAAATCTCACTTCTAGAGAACTCAAGCTAATTCCTTGGGGTATAGCATGGAAGTGAATTCCATCAATTTTGATAAAAGTAAGTTCCACAAAGAATTGAGTTCTAATGTACCAAACACTGTATTTTTTTAATTTCACTTCTACTTCCACTTCTCCAGCTTCAATTTCAACTAACTAAATGAAACATATATGCATATAGAATTGGTAATTTTGGTTAAGTCCGACAGGCTAACTTGAACCTGACTAAAAAAAATTAAGATCGGTCTTAACTATATGAGTTTTTTTAAAAGGACATGATATTTTAAACTTAATTTAAATAAGTCTGGTTTAAATTAAATTCAACCAACTTTAATTACTGATTCTACTTTAGTTAGACTAAGATGGGCTTCGGAGGGCTAGGACGAGTTGCCCGTGGCGGTTGCTTTTGATTGGACGGATGACACCCTAAGGTTGTTCAAGAGGAATATGTCGTGGCCGTCGGATTCCATAGACTACAAGGGTAGGGCCCCTTTGTATTTGGCAGCAGACGAGGGAAATATCAGGCGTGTGTATGGTGGTGGAGGGCAATGCAAATGTGAATGACAGGTGTAACGATGGTTGCATGCCAATGAAAAAGGAATGGTCAAACGTTTGTTTTTCTTTTTTCTTTTTAACAGTAAATGTAAACAGAGAATGTTGACACCATTTGAATGGTTAATAGGTAATCAATGTATAATTTTTGACTTAATGATATGGGTTGTTGATGGAAAAATAATAATAATAATAATAAAATTTTTTTAAATTATATAAATAATAATTTAATACTTTAGTATGTCATATTTTTATTAAAATTTTTAAGGACTTTCATATCATTAATAAATTTATATAAATGATTGAATTATTTTTATTAAAAATAAAATGATTTATAAATTTTATTTATATAATTATAATTTTTTTCTTATATTCGCAATAATGTAATAATAAATGATAACTTTATATGTTAAATTTTTAAATTACTATTAAATTATTATAAATATAAGAAAAAATTTATAATTATTTAAATAAAAACATGTAAATAGTTTTATTTTTAATAAAAATAATTTAATTATTTATATAGATTTATTAATGACGACCTAAAAACTTTAATGAAATTATAATATTTTAAAAAATTAATTTATTATTTATACATTTTAAGAAGATTTTATTATTTATATATATATATATTTTTTTTTTAAGTTTTTGGTATGTTTTTACCTTAACCTATTGATTTATAATGGATCTTATCAGATGAAACGAACGGTCATGATCTGCTCTTTATGTTCCCGCCTTAGGATGAGGCAATCTCGACGTCTCATCGTTCACTTTCCCGAAACAAGTTCGAACAGAGAAGAGATAACGTTGAAAAACAGAAGTAATGGCAGCATCGGCGACTTCATTATCATTATCTGGGAATAAGTTCGGCCGAGTCTTTCCCAAACCAGTGAGTTCGAGCTCATCAAGGATCCATGTTGTCTCTGATCTAGGGTTCGTCTATTCCCAGTTGAGTGGCGTCAAAATCTCGTACGATTCTTCTCCTAAATTGGCCAGACCTTTGGTTGCTGCTCCATCTTCTCCTGTTTTTCTACCTGTTGCCCGTAATTTCTGATCCCTTTTGCTCTTATTCAGTTTATGTACTTCATTTTCACAAATTTTCTGTTTTTTTTTTGGCAGTTTAGTTATATATTGCAGCTCTAAACTTGCTGGGACGGTTTTCTATCTTGAATTGTTCGTGCTATTCAAAGAAATCCCTTAGATTTTTATATTTCTTTACTGTTTTTTAACCTTCTTCTGCTTCCAAATCATGTTTTAATGCTAAGATTCTGACCTTCTATTCCAACTCCAATAAATGCTATAAAAGGAAGACTAGAAGAAGAAGGAGCTGAAGAATTGAACAATGGTAGACCGTAGAGTCAGTTTTACTGAGCATATATTAACCTTTTTTGTTCAATATGATATTTTTAGTCAGAACCAAAAGTGACTGTTGTGTAGTTTTTCAAACTGCATCAAAGTAGTACTCTTCGGCTTTGATTATTCCCTTCTTGTCTTCCTTTGTTTACATGATTTTATTGAATACCCAGTTAGTTCTACTGAGATTCTTTTCAGCTCTTGCTTGAGTTTTAGAAAGGAGTACTTAGCCCTTACGATGGGATAATTGGAGAAGGATCCTTGACCCCCCGCCCCTCAATGACAATTATCTTCTAAAAAACTATATATATATATATATATAATTTTGTTCTGTTTTCTATTCTATCATCCATACCAAACAACCTGCTAGAGTAAATAGTTGTATCTTATAAAATTTCAAATTCTTGCTTTATATTTTGAAATTGTTCATTCTGTTCCGTTTCCAGCTGTCATTTCTTTTAAATCCTAATATCTAGTGCTTAGATATGGAGAATTCTTGAGTTGCCTTTCCCTCCCCTTGTCCCCCTTTTCCTGATTTAAATGGCTTTGCATGTAGGTATTATTAATAATTTTCCCCACATTGAGTGGCATATTATCAGCTAATGTGTCCATCCATAGCAAAGCATATTGTTAGAGATAGTTAGCATTAGTGTGAATTCTGTTTTGTATGCGTGTAAGTTAATGAGCTGCATTGATCACTGTATGTACATGTATGTTGTTCATTTCTTACATGTAACTCTTGTTTTTGTTTTCCCCTTCTGCTTCTTAGTTTTCAAACACAGCACGTTTATCGTTTGCTGGGTTTTTATAATTTCTGGGGAATTAGTGGTTTTCTTATTCTTGTAGGTTTGGAAGTTGGGATCTAATAGTAGGCTTTTCGTGAAACCAGTTTCAGACCTTTCCTTTTGCTCACATTTACAAATGCTATTGAAATGACCACAAACATATGGATAAAAGTTGAGTTAGCTTGCTTGACTTGATGGATGGGTTTTTTAACGTTTAGAGGGAAAATGACCCAAAATCAAGTTCAGGACACCTGCAGACCCGATGTGAAAAGTTTGAGGGAAAAAATGACTCTTAACCCAATAATTATCTAAAGGTTAGGAATGTCCAACTACATATGTAAGGGGAAACGGCTGCTTGGAGGTGACCATCTTTGCTTGTATATAGCTAGCAGTTTAATTATATTTTCTGTTGCAATTGGACAGAAAAACTAACACTGACATCTGCTCCATCCTCCTGTGGTTTGGCCTAATCAGAGTAGATGAAATCATGCTGACATTTCATAGTTGAAATTGTTCATTTAATCTTGTCTATAACTTAGAAACACAAAATAGCCACGTATAAGTGTAATAAACTTTTAAATTAATTACATTAAACCACAAGAAGATAAACTAGTAGTGGATCAAACCCTTTCTTTAATTCATTGATAAACAGTAGCTTTACGGTTTTATTTCCTTGATGCCCTGCTTAGTAGTCATATGTTGGAGGTATTTATTTCCAACTTCCCCTTCAGTTTAAAGTCTCATCGTGACATTTTTGTTTGTTTATTTCCTATGGTTTGGCCTTAAATCTACTCTCCTCTCCTTGTGCATTTTTTTATTATTTCGAACAAATAAACAATGTGAAAATTTATAATAAATGGATTGGAAGTATGTTTTATATCTCATGCTATTCCATACTGTTTTAAGACTGTTGTTGGACCCTAGCAGAATTTTCAAAGTTGAAATTGATCGCTTGATCTTGTCTAGAAACACAGAATAGTCAGATACAAGTGAAAGAAACTTCTTAAATTACATACTTCAAACCACAAGGAGATAAACTAATTGTGGATCAAACCCTTTCTTTAATGAATGAGAGAAGATAGACAATGCTTTTTATGGTTTTATTTCCTTGATGTCTTGCTAGGTAGTCGTTAGTCCAAGGTATTTATGGCTTGTTTAGTTCTGTTTTCTGTTTTTATGTTATGAAAACAATCCTGTAGAATAGTTTTTGAGAACAAGTTTTGGAAACAACAAAATCTGTTTGAATCATTATTTTGAAACATATCTAAATTGGTGAAATAAATGGTGAAAGAATAATTTAATTTATTAACATAGTTGTCATTAATGAAAGCATGATATTTTTTTTTCTTTTCTCTAGTGTTGCAGAACAAAAGCAACAAAACATTTAACAAATGTTCAGGTTTTTTAGTTCTTCGGAACAACTTTTTACTTGTTGGTTTTTTAGAATAGATAATCAAAAACACATTTTCAAACAAGTTTTTTTTTAATTATTTTTTTAATTTTTCAGAACAAAAAACTGTTCTGAAAACTTATCATGATCAAGCTGATAGTCAGTGTGTTTATTGACTGATAGGCAATTGATTCTTCTGTTGATCTGGTTTCATCATTTTCAGGTAGAGTGTGCCCCTTCACTGGAAAGAAAGCAAACAAGGCCAACAAAGTTTCTTTCTCAAATCATAAAACAAAGAAGCTGCAGTTTGTGAATCTGCAGTACAAGAAAGTTTGGTGGGAAGCTGGGAAGCGATATGTAAAGCTTCGCTTGTCGACTAAGGCATTGAAGACCATAGAGAAGAATGGACTTGATGCTGTTGCGAAGAAAGCTGGAATTGACCTCTGTAAGGTGTAAGTGCTGTATTCAATCATTAATGTAGAAGTAGTGAAGAAGTGGGAATATGTACACTTCATACTCAATTCTCCGTAGGTTTTTCTTTTCTTAAAGTGTGTTTGGTTCGGGAGGAGGGGATAGTTTTGATATTACTTTATTTGGTTCAGAAGGGGAGGGAAAGAAAAATAATTATATGTGGACAATTTTACTCTTGTTTTATTAGTGTTGAGATACTAGAGAAATATATCTGCATCTTTTGAACTTATCATGAAGGACATATTGGTTAGGATATGACAAAATTTACCTCTCCCTTTCCAATCCCCCTAATTTTGAGGGGAGGAGAGGAGAGGGGAGGCAAATTTTCCCTCCCCTTCAATTTTTTAAGCCGAACAAGAGAGGAGTGGGCAAAATCCCTTCACTCCCTTCCCCTCCAACCAAACTCCCCTTTATGCATTTTGCATTTTTCTCACCTCTCTTTCCTTATTCCCCGTTGTTCTTGCTATGGGTGTTAAATTTATACTTGTCTTGATTGGCCTTATTTTTTCCTAGTCATATCGGGATGAGTTTCATTCTGACTCAAAAATAATTGAGATGGAATTTTGCGAGATGGGATGGAAAAGGGGTTCGGGACAGGATGAGACATAAGATTGCCCTTGAGATGTCTCGTCCCATCTTGCATATTATATATATATATATATATATTTTATTTTATAAATATACATTAAATGTATTAATTATATTAATATAATTTATATTTATATTAATCATATTAATTATAATTTCAATACGTGTAATTTTTATTTAAAACTAAAAGATTTTTATATTGATAATTTTAATGATATAGACTTATGGAGTGAGTAGTATAAGGTAATATTTTTCTATATAATATATTAATTATATTAATACAATATATTCTTATATTTAATAATTTTTTGTTTATATTGTATTTCTTGCTTTATATTTATATCTTAACAAAAGAAGAAGGACAATAACTTGATATTGTGCCTGGCTTTTTTGTTGGTGTCGCTCTTATAACCTTGAGATCACTTATAATTGTTATCATAATATGTTATATACTTGTAGTTATAATTGATGTAATTCAATAATTGACTTTAAATTATTGTGATTTATGTATTCGTATTATTTTGATTTTAAATTTAATAAATTATGTAATTTAAAATTTTAATAAAGGTTATTATTCAGACATTTCTCCCACAGTGATTTATACGTCTTGTTCCAATTCCATCTTAATTCCTAACGAGATGAGGGGACTTTCAGATCGGGATAAGATATGGGATCAAAATTCAGTCTCGATTTTTTTTTTGGGACAGGACATGGGACAAGGGTGAGCACCCCTAATTCCTGTACATCACTCATCTTTTTGGACTCGGTTTAGTGCTCATTTGCTAAGCACTAAAACACTGTTGTTTGGCAGTGTTTTTTTTTCTTTTACTTTTTTTTAAACCACAAATTTATTATAATAATAAATAATTATTATAAAAATATTATTTTAATATTTAATAAACTAATAAATATTAAGATGTTAAAATTGAACTTGAATAGTTTGAATAAAAATTTTGATCTGAGCATTGAGAACTGTACTAAAAAAAATAAAAAATGATTTGAACAATTTAAAATAGGAGTTAAATTTAGCAAAATGAACTAGTTTCTTACATTGTAATAAATCAATATTTGAATTCCTATTAAGAGAAGTACTTATATTTAATATTTGACTATGCTTTGAATGATATTATCTCTCGTAGATAAACAACTGTGCAAAATTAATAAAATAAAAAAAATATTTTTATTTACAATTTTAATATTTTCAATATAGTTCTGAATTGTTCAGATTAAAATTTATATATAAATTGTTCAAGTCATATTTTAATGAGTTAATCTGTTCATATTTAATTTTAACATCTTAATATTTATTTTTTTATTAAATATTAAAATAATAATTTTATAATTTTTATTTATTATTATAATAAATTTGTAGTTTAAAAAAGCAAAAAAAAAAAAAAAAAAACTGCCAAAAGGCAGTGTTTTGGTGCGGACCACCATGTTGCTCGTCTTAGGATGAGCACGAAGCCAATTCCCATCTTTTTACATCTCATGATTCAAAATTTCATTGGTTTCATTTTGGCCAAAAATAGGAAAAGTCTATTGCTTTCATTGTATGTCTTTGTTGCCCTTGCATTGCATCAATTAATGTTAACTTAGACGCTAAAATTCCCAGCCCTCATTGCATTGCTTTATATTAATGGAAGATTTAAGATAAGATTATATGTATCAATATAAAATAGGCTAAAATACATAAAACTCCTTTGAATTAAGACAATTGCATATAATACCTCTCACCTTTAAAAGTTTAAAATTAACCCTCTAACCTTTAATTTTATTTTTCAAAACCCTCTATTGTTAATTATGTTATTTTTTTATGAGGGTTAAAATTTCATTAAACTAAAAAATGTTATTAAACAAGATATTATATTGTAGAACTATGGCTAATAAATTTCTTATATTTTTTAGATAGTTGAGGTATTGATAATAGCCAAAACAAATGTTATTATCACCATATAAAATTTTAAATATTTACTTTTGTGTTAATTTTATCTTTTTTTTTTGTTATTAATGGTGGATAGTTTTCTAGTGTTAAAAGATAGTTAATCTAACATGATAATATTTAAAATTTTAAATATTTTAGTCATGTGCATTACATTAATCTAACAATAAAATATAAATAAAAATTTATCTTTTAAAAAAATAAAATTAAAAAAATTTTGATAAAAATAATATAAACATAAATATGTAAAATTTTATACAATGATAATAATATTTTTTTGTTATTAATGCCTCAACTATCTAAAAAATATAAAAAATTTATTATAAATAATTATACAATATAATATTTTTATTTAATAACATTTTTTAGTTGAATAATAATTTAACCCTCATGAAAAAATAACATAATTAATATTAGGGGGTTTAAAAAATAAAATTAAAGGTTGGTAGGTTAATTTAAAATTTTTAAAGGTGAGGAAGATTATATACAATTATCTTAAAAGTTTAGAGGGGTTTTATGTATTTTAGTCGATAAAATTTGAAAATGATATTTTATAAACTTACCTTTTCAAAATAAAATTATAAACTTTAAAAATATTTCTATATACATAATCATTATGATACAATATCACTTTAATTATTTTTTCACTTGAAGGGTAATATTGAAAAAATATTATTAATAAAATTATTTTTAAAATTGTCTTATATTTTGAAACAATAAAATTTTTTTAAAATTATTTTATAATTTGAGACAGAGGGAGTATCTTGCATATACATGTTGTATGGACTCATTTAATCCATCAGGCATGGGGCCCACTAAATTGGCAAATTCAAATTAATAATAAATTAAATATTTTTAAAAAGAATAATGAAATTTTTAATTTCTCAAGTTTGTCTCAAGACTAATTTCGTCCCTTAAATTAATAAAAATTAAATTTAAAAGATGAAATTGATAATTGAGGTAAATTTAAGGGACTAATAATTTCATGATCCCTTTTTAAAATTAAGAGAAGATGACAATAAAATTTATTTAAATTATATAAATAATAATCTGGTCCCTTCAAAAATATCATAATTCTAATGAAGTTTTAAGGGATTTCCTTTTTTATAAATTTTAAATTCAAAAGATCATTTTACTTTTATTAATAAGTTATAATTTTTTGTTTAATTCTTGCAATTCTTTGAATAATAGTTATAATTTTTTAAACAAAAATTGTTAATGGAGTTTGTTATTTTAAAAACTTATTTTTCAATAATAGAAATTATACTTGAAAATTATAATTTTTTGTTTAACTTTTGTAATTTACAGAACAAAAGTTATTAGTTTTTGAAAAAAAAGTTATGATTGGAGTTTATTTTTCAATAATAAAAATTACACTTGACTAGTTATAATTTTTTATTCAATAATTTGTGATTTATAGAATAAATGTTGTGATTTCTTAAATAAAAATTATGATTGAGATTTGTTATTTTTAATAAAGTAAAATATTTTTTTCACTTTAAAATTTATTGACACAGATGATTTTAAAGACTTTATTAAAATTATAATTATAATATTTTGACAGACCATATTATTATTTATATAATTTGAAGGGATTTTATTATCATTTTTCTAAAGTTAATGCAAACAAAACAAATATGTAGCCTAAAACAAGTTATATTTATAAATTAACGCTTCATAGACTAGTGTCTATTTTTTGTAACACTCACTTTGACGTGCTCTTGTAACGACCTCATGATAAGAATGTACCATTCCATCATCCCATAATCTTCATTTCCCATCCATATGGTCATCTTCTCATCATACATCATGACACAATCCCAAACTAAATCCCTTCAATTAAATACAAATTCCTATAATTAATATTTTCTACTGGCATACATGTCAAGTTTCACACTAAATCATATCACTTTCACCAATGCTTTAATGCTCAATCTCTAACGCCTCAAGTCATCCCATCTATATATTAATTTTCGCGTTTGCATTCGGTGTGATCGTAGCCAAATTGTGGCCTTTTATTTCATTTTAAATTAATTTTTAAATATTTAAATATTATTTATTAAAGTTTTGATGTTAAATCTAGTATTTATAGTACATCTAGATGATATATAAAAATTATTAAAAAATTAATATTAAATCAAGTCATCCAAATTATATCTAAACTGTTCAAAGTACATCTGGATAATTAAATTATAAAAAATATAAAAAATTTTAATGTTAGATTGGACCTTTCAAATTAAATTTGTACTGGCCAAATTAGTGATAAATAAATTAATTAAAAAATTTTATATTTCTTAAAATTTTTATTTTGATAAATGTAATTAAAAATAAAAAAATTAAATTTAGATAGTTCAGATCTCATCAGAGATGATAAATGTCATGGTTCTCATTCTTGAATGAGTATGGAAAACAGTTCAGATTTAATATCAATTTTTTTATAATTTTTATATTAATAAATATAATATTTAAAATATTTAAAAATTAATTTAAAATGAACGGTAGAAATCATTTTAGATGAAATAAAAGGTCACAATTCAGCCACGTCCTAATGAGCGCCTCATCAGGGGTCTATATTCCCGTGATAACTACCACTTCTAACATTCCCTAATTATGCCATTAATTATATTCCATATTTGTGCAAATCTTTGTGTCTTAATATTATCATATTCATCGTCTTGTCAATATTCACCACTTCTCTCTCTCTGTATTCACTATACAATATCATTTCACGATTAATGTTCTAGTTGATTCTTACAACCCAATTATATTTTAACACCCCCAACAGTTCCTCATTCCAAAAGTGGTAAATCAATTTATTCACTAATTATATTATAACCCTCAGTTATGTCAAGTCATGGATTGAGTATTTTCTACATCCCCCAAAGTCACCCAAGAAACTTAATAGGTTTACAAACATTTCATTTTTTAAGAACTTAAAGTTCCCTATCAACTTAACACCTAAAAATCCTTTCGCCTTTCTCATACTATTATTGTTTTATTAGTCATACATATTTAATACAACGAATCTTCCATTAATATAAAGCACGTACTTGATCACTATTACACCTCAATCATTGCATTAATTACCTCGAATCATTCACTAGTTGCTTTAGATCATACAATTTCTCTTGTAACTTTTTATTCCCTCAACTTCCATAATATTTATATGTTTTCAACATTATTATTTCCATAGTGACCAGTGAACACATATAAATTACCCAGGCTTTTCATGGATTTCATTATTGCCCTGACTTAATAGTCATTTCTAACCCAAGTTTCATATACTCTTTATTTATTACTAATTTAAATGTCCTTTTATAAAGTTTTTATTTTTCCTGCCTTTCTTTCATTTGCTACATTATAAGTCTAAACTTCTTTCTTAACGAGAGGAATTATTTGATGAATCATTCAACTCAATCCCATATTGACATAGTTGATATTGGAGACACAATAAGGGTACCCAACTAAATAGATGAACATACTTAGCATCCATCCTAGAAAAAACTCTCACTGGAAAATATAAATTTCTATTCCCAACTGACTTTTTCTTCCCCCAATTTCATGCATTCTCATCAAGATTTAACTTTAGGGAAAAATAACAATTAAGAACTTTTGACCAAAATTTATATCAATCAAGAACTGCTTGTTATCAAAACTGAAATGAAAAACAAGCCTGAATAGACTATTGTTAATTAAAATAAGTTATTGTTAGAATCTGAATAAATATTTATTAATAAAAGACTAACCTAAATTGACAAGTATCTATTTGAGATTTAAATAACAATTGATCCTTGATTGATTGGTCAAGAGTCCTTGATTGCTATTTTTCCATATATGTGATCTACTTTAGCCCCAAAATTACATTGTTTTGAGGCATAAACTAGTTAAAAACATACCAATTTTTTTTCTTAGTTTCACATCTTTTCTCCCCTTTCAAGGATGCAGCTGTTGGAAATTGTGCCCCAGGATCAATCATTGAACGATGCACATTGTAATTTAATAAATTTCTCTTTTATTATCATAACAATTGCATGTTCAATATGATAACTGTATCCCTAAACAAATTATAGTGATTGTCCTAAATATCCCTGGTTAGTCATTTTTAAGGAATCATAGATGAAACAAGACTAATATGATTTTGATTAATTATAGAGATATAAATTAAAGTCATAGGCACTTGAAAGAGTACAAGGTGCTGGACCGACCCGCTGTGAGAAAGCTGCATGGTACAAATCATAAGCTTATTTCATATGTAGCAATATCATTAAGCTCTTTGACCTGAGATCATCATATATTTCTATATGATGACTATTGAACTTTGACCTAATCAAAAATCACTTTTGATCGGGTGATCATAAAGGCTATAATTGAGTTTAGTGATATTCATGCAGAGGAATATGAGTGGTCAAGATGAAATTTGTCCCTCACATTAAGTGAGAGATATTACTGGGCCCCTTGATGAATAAGATTGAAAAAATGTATGGCCATACTACAATGGAAAGGGTTTTTTCATTACTACTATCAGTCTATATAGAGATCGAGAAAGTAACGGTCAGGTAAAGGAGAATGACAATTCCATGTCTCGTACTTGACTGAAATATCATGTAACAAAAGGGATGTGATATGGTTGCATGATAGGTTACATTAGATCATCGATCCTTATGTGAATTGGATAATTGTAATGTCTTGCTAGAGGCTACTTGTGACTTGTGGGCTAATAGCGTAATTAGCCTACTGCCAATTTCATATGAGCCTACAAGGTTGCACAAAAGAACAGCCCAACTCGAGCTATAATGTCTAAGTTCGTTGAATCTGAAATATATCTAGATTCAATGAATGTAATATAGGGTGAATGAATATATATATATATATATATATATTTGAATATTATTTGATAAATATTTATATATATATTTATATGAAAATAAAATTCAAAATATAATTATATATATATATATATTTTGAATATATATATATATATATATCCATATATGTGTTTATATATATTAGATATATGATATATGTATATGATATATAAAATTAAATTGATAATATAATATATATATTTTTGAAATATATATGTATATATATTCGTATATATATATAATATAATATGTATATGTGATATATATTATATTATATTATATTATATTATATTATTTGTTAGTTTTAAATTTAACTTTATATGATAGATTAAATTTAATAACTAACATGATAAGAGAGAATATCATGTCAATTTTATAATTTAAATTTATAAATAAATTCAAATTAGATATGATATTATGGATTAAATTTATGAGATAAATTTAATTAAATTTTCGTGAGCTTTTAAGTGAAAGACGAAAAACCTTGTCTAGATACTATATATAGATAGAGACATCCTTATGAAAAAAAAGAGAGTTAGAAAAGTTCTGACGGCAAAAACACTTTAAGAGCCACGAAACACCCTATAAAAAGGAAAAATTAATGTTCAAAGAAAATGAACGCTGAGAGCGCTAGCACATTGTTCGAGTTAGAGAGTTGTTCGTGTGGATATCAGTAGAAGGAACAAATATACGTTATCAACTCCTGAGATCCAAACGTGTGCCAACTTTAAAGAATTAAAAGATAGCTCTTCTATTTACCTTAACTTAAACGGGTTCGTTCAGTCCATATCAGGATAGAAATTTTAAAATTTTAATCTTTCACCGTGCCTCCTTATGCAACAGCAGCTTCCCTTAGAAGAATAAGTACTAATAATATAAACATCTAACTATGTAGAAGGGGAAGGACATGTGCAGAGAATATATATTGACAACAATTTCTATATAAGCTCATGCAAAACACGCACTAGATCTCAAAACTTAAGAATTTGATGCCAAAATGCAACATTCTCTTACCCAAAGACATTATTAATAAGCTCTATTATGATAACTGAAAATGAAAACTTATAATTAAAGCTTGCCAAAGTAAAAAGGTTTAACCATAGTTGAAAATAATTAACTCAACCATAGTTGTTGAAAATAAACAAACCATGCTTAATGATTTGGAATCAAACAAATGAAAATGTTATACCATGATAGGAAAGAGTCTACCATGATATAAATAAAGATGTAGAAAAGAATTAAACCAACATTGAAACAAGACAATTATGGTAGAAAAGTTTCAAAGTAAGTTTAATAAGTTAAAATCTTTAAGAAAATGGGATCCCAAATCCAAATAAAAATCATCTAAGACATAAAATTCAATTAAGACACTTTTAAATCAAAGTAAAATATATTAGAGAAGCATAATGATTTAAAGGTGAAAATATTTTAAAAAGGGATGCAAAAGACTCAAAATTGCCCAAAGGCACATTTGCCATTATGACAAATAACATAAGGATTTGCATCATTTGTTATGGCAAATGCCTAACATGCCGTGGTAGTTACACAAAGAGGATACTCTCTTGTCTGTATCATGTATGTGGCTAAGACACCATGCATCATAATGCATGATGTAGGATTAATGATAATAATTTACTGTCATGAGATAACACCATCGGCCAAACTTGTAACCTGCACAACATCTCCAACATTTGATTAAAGTGATTTAAATGTCTATAGATAGCATATTAAATTTTTTAACTAATGTCATAGGTTTCACACAAAAAAATTATCATATGACAAAATTGGACACTTGGGATCACTGAGGCCATTTCCACTCAACACAACACAACTTGAATGCTCCAAACACTAACCATAGCCACATTTGGGCTTCAAACCACACTCAATGGCCCAAAATTCAACATTTACTAACAATATGCTCAGCCCAATAACAATATATCAACATAAGGCAATGCAAGACCATTACTTCAAATTCCATAAGTGGGCGAAACACTTGGTTTTCATCACATTTAAACCATTCCAGCCATATGTTCAGCCTTTCTTTTAGGTATATTGTCAGCATGTACCAAATATATTGCCATTGTAAATATCATAGTGTAATGTACAGACTAAAAAGACAAAGCAATTATTTTTCCAAATCTCGATCTCTTCTATCAATGTGCTGCCTAAATATTATAATACGGCATACTGTTCCTTGACTTTATTACTATGAATTCTGTGTTTCTTATAAAATAATTTTACATTAAATATTGATTTTGACGATACATAAATTTGACGTCAATTGACTATATTATTAAGGTCAAAATGATCTTTTAGTTGAAGATAAGGGCATGAAAATATATCTCTAGCAAAAAACAATGTGTAAAAGTAGAAAACATTATATTATTGGCTTTTCTTTATCTTCTAGTTTATGTTATTAATAACTAAATTTATACATTCAAATCTATGGTGAGCAAAATCTAACCCTTCCTTATTATTCTATCTTTTTAAAGTGGACAATGTTGTCAAAAAATAAAAGTTATTTTTGATAAAGTCGTCCTCAAAGTTAAAGAGATACTGATAAATTTCCACGCTTGACATAAAGGCAGACATGATTAAAGCAAAAGTAAATTCCTTGTGTGATTGAAGATAAAGTGTCAATCACTTCAGATATTTGTGGATGCTCTCATAATTAGAGGAAAAATTGAGGCATCTCTTTTCCTTTAATTAGAAAAAAACTCTCTATGAAGATCATAGAGAGGAAAGAAATTACAAAAAGAAAAAAGAAAATGATACTCTTGTCCTAGCATCAAGTTTTTCCTTTAATTTCTCCCTTTCATAAGAAGGAAATTAGGGGAAGATAAGGATGAAAAATGACTTATTCTTCTGGTTTTTTCTCCCCGATTTTTCTCTCGCCTCCCTATTTGTTTCTCATTTCAAACAAGAAAGCCTGAATTCACTCATAAATTATCACCTATAATTACTACTACGTGCACATAATTTACTTCTTGTAGGTATATGCTGGTAGTGCAAACAATATTCCTAGCAAATTAAAAATATTTAGTTTCTTTGAGGTAGAAATACATATTCTACAAATTAGTAAGAAATTAGATTACCTACATTCATGTATTTATACATACATTCAAAGAGAAAATGACAAAAAAGATGTGATTGTGTGTGGACACACATCTCATTTTCACACTCACATCATCTCATTTCTGCTCTTTGAATGCACTCTATACATTCACTTTTTTTTTTTTTTATATGTAGAGAATCCATATATATCACTACAGCAATATATATAGTCTCTAGAGTGTTGAAAAAGCCTATTTATTAGTGTTTACCAAGTTGTAAGTTGTTCCTATTTACAAGGCACATTAATGAAGTATGTACTTGTGCTCTAAAGAGAAAACGAATACAAAAAGTTCTCTCTCTCTCTCTCTCTCTCTCTCTCTCATTTCCTCTTTGCTAATTGGAATGTCCTCTTTAGGAACTGATTTGCAGTTTTGTCATTTCTATGGCATAACACCCTCAATATTGTGTTTGGATCCGCTCTATGCCACTTTCTTGTTGTTGGAGGCATAGGTAATTTTTGGCCATTACTTATTACTCCTAACCCACTTGTCTCGCATGTCACGGTGCTAAAATCTTCCATTAATTGTTCTGTACTTTCTCCCATTAAAGCTATCACTCCTTCCACTACTTCACCTTCTTCTCCACCATTTCCTCCACTCTCAATCCTTCCCAACAATTCACAAATAGCCTCTTCAAACCCTCAAAGTCCTCTTTAATAAGCTGATGATCAGACCTAATATAAATCCTATTGCTTCCTCCTGCAAGCAAAACCATAAGGAAAGCATCAAACGTAGCCTTTATCACTTCCTTCACTGCCACTACATGTGCTTTCTCCGTCAGAATGGTAAGCATTAGGGTTAGGTTCTGCTTCAAGATTCTCAATGCAGGACCTATAGAAGCGTTGGCAACGTCGCCGACATAGAGGGAGTCATACAAGACAAAGTTGGAGTCAAGGAAGATCAGACGGTAGGCGGCGATCTCGGAGACGTGTTGGCAGGCGGCGTGGATGGAGGAGACGAGGATCTCAAAGTGCGAGGTCTCGGCGAAAGGCCGGGGATTCGGGTTAGGATGGAGAGAGAGAGCTTTGACAATGGCGTGAATGTGAGTGAGAAGATAGTGTAAGGTATTGAGGCGAATGTAGAGACGTTGAGTTCCTCTACTAGTTGAGGGACGAGCAGGAGGAAGATGGCTATGAGGACTGTTATGATGATGAGGTTCGTTTGATGAATGGATTGGTTGGTGTTCTTGTTCAAGGCCATAACTGCAAGGGTTTCTTATCTTCCACATCTTGCTCAGCCTGGAATCTCTGCTACACCTTGTTAATGGTGGAAGGGAAGGGATGTAGCTCTTTTTTGAACCTGACATAATGCACAATTTAATTATATGCACACTATAATTGTTAAAATGATTTATCATAAAATAAACTGAAAAGAGAAAATAATATTACTATCAATATATGCAATCGATTGGCTAAATACTCTCTCCAGTCCAAAACCAAAATGTAAACAGCTTTTAACAATATTTCGCAAACTAACAAAATCTTTTTTTTCTAATGAAAATATATATTATTTTCTTTTTTACTTTTATTTTCAATTTATGATGAGTGAGAAGGTAAAAATCACAGATACAAAAAGCCAAGGTTATAAATATAAGGGGTAAAATGAGATTTTTTTTTATAAGTATTACATTACTTATATTTTGAATTAAAATTAGATGTGAGAAAATATTTATATTTTGAATATAAAAGAGTACATTGCTAAAAATTTAGCTTTTTCTTTTTTGGCCCGATGTTAAAAGTTTAGGTTAGAAGGTAAATGATATATATAACCCGTTTAGGTGATACCCTTATAATATTTTTTAAAAATAATCGGTAAATATATTTTATTTTTCAAAATTTTAATATTTTAAAGAATCATTATATTTGAGATTCTTTCAATATGAAATTTTTAGTTTGGACCTTATAATTTAAATATTTATGATCAAATTTGGTCCGTACCGTCAAAGTTCTAACGATCCTTTGTTAAGCTTTGAAAAATATAACTATTTGTTGCTCAATATATATATATATATATATATGATTGATGTAAATAAAAGACCTAACTTAGAAGGAAGGAAATAAAATTAATCATATACATTTGACAAAAAAAATTGATATATATAGGGACTGTTTTATATAAAAAATTATTTAAATTGTAAGTATTTAATTGTAAATTATTTGATTTTATGGATCATCAAATTATAAAATTAGAGTGAAATGATTGGGGCCAAAACTATGACTTTATCTTTCCATTTTAAACAGGCCTGGTGAAGCGTAAAGTATGAATAAAATAATGAGTAGAGAATAATTCACATGATTTGTTTTTCTTTTAAGTTCATATTCCAGAACAATCTTAATTAATAAGGCACTCCTAAAGCTTACCACAAGCTGCAACAAATGTCATGTAGTCTCGGAATAGAGTTTCCAATCCCACAGCAAGTTCTTGAACCAAATCCTCAGGGATTCCAACTGGAATTCTGAAGAATTCTTCAACCGCTGTGCTAGCCACCTTCATAAGCTCCACAGCTGATTGTGCATATGGTTCTTGTTTTGACTTTGGATTCCATGTCTGCAAAACACAAAATGACTTTGTATATTCTGTGTCCACAAAAGCCGAAGTTTGTACGTTATAAGGTTGAATCGGAGCATATTGTTAAGCCTATTCCAAATTCAATACCTCGCATTCTTTGACTCCTTCAAAAATCTCAGTGCACTTGCTGAGAGACTCATGAATCCACTTCCTCAAGAGGTTAAAGATGATAGAGTCAACTTCATAAGGGACCATCTCTCTGACAATGGTCTTGCCACCATCATCACAATCTGCAGAATTTTCAACCACCATGTGAACCAAAACTTTCTCAAGCTTGTCAGCTCTCTCTAACACCTCAACTGTGTCTGATGTGAGTGTTGTGACCTCATTCAGATACTGACTCAGCACTTCCCCATAGCAACTGTGCAGTGTTGATGCTGCCACTGCTCCTGCTGTCCCCAGCCATTTCCTCAGTACTGGGCTGTAGTTTTGCCTCTCTTTCACTGCTAATTCCTCTGTTTCCTGTGCCAATCCCAACAACACTTCTCTTGCATCTACTTCTACCTCTGATTTTGCATAGCTCTCATTTGCTTCTTTTATCATCTGCATGTCCTCATGGCCATTTTTTTTTTAAATACACATTTAATTCAATATGATAGCCACGTATATTTAATTCATGAAAACATCCATTATTTATAATTTTTTTATTTAGAATAAAGCATAAATTCTAATGATTTCTTTTACTCCTTCCTTTCAAAAATATGAAGCATTTTTTTCAAGTAAGATGTTTAAAATTATATAAAGCATTTTGGATCTTTCAATGTTCAATTAATAATATTTTTTCAAAAATACTCTTAATTAAGGGGTGTATTTAATAAGGTTTTTTAATTGAAACACTCTATTAAATAAGAATAAATGTGTTATTTTAAAAGCAATTAACTCACTTATCAAAAAATTAATTTGGTTGAAAGAATTTTATAATATTAAATGGAGGGAGTATATTTTATTGAAATTTATAGCGGCCACATTTTTAATTTTAAAAATAATGCAATTTTTTTCAAAATTTAATAAGTTTTTCCTTTATTTTCAAAACCTACGCCAACCTATCTTGAAACAAAAATAATATAAATCTATTTTGTTGGAGCACCCACTTCACTAATTCGAACTTTGAATTCGGTCGATACTCAACAGTAATACTATATGTATGTATGTATACACATATACACACATATATGATGATTTCTAAAAAACAAAGCAAAGCATGAAATTAATGTCGATGAAAGAATTATTGAAAAAAAAAAAAGAGGTTTAAAGTAGAAACTAACCTTCTTAAATGCATTTTTGGCAGAAGATCTAACATAATGATCGAGTCGATCAGTAGATGAATCCTGAGTTGCTCCATCATCTTCACTACTCAAAATGTCAGATGCTAAGAGAAAAATAGGAAGAATATTCTCAATCTGTGCAACATTACCACGAACAAAGAACTCTTGATAATTCAGAAGCCTCTTTTCTGCCCAACCCACCATTGACCTCAACACACAATTCAAAATCTTCACATACAAACCATTATCCAAATTATTATTATTATTATTATTAGTGCCTTCTTTACTCTTCGCATGATCCTTAGCAACCTCATTCAACATCGCATGCGATGCACAAAGCAGATCAGATTCTATCTGTCCAGTCACAACATATTGGTTGAAAAGCACCCATGTGAAGCACACATTGTGAATGGCCCTAGTGATTCCCAACGTGCACCACGTCTTGTTCATTAGGTCAAGCAACTCATCGACCTCGTCAAGCACTGAAGTCTCGTCTCTGATGTCAAAAATGGCCTCAAGAAGGCAAGTGTAAATGTGGATGTTCACAGGGAAGCCATCGGCCCAGTGGCAGACAGTGGGGTTGCTGTCGGAGTTTTGCCAGGCTAAGGCGGCGACGGCATTGCAGAGGGTTTTCATGGTGTCTGAGGTTTTGTTGGTTGTGTCTAGAGAATTGGATTCTGCACTGTGGATGACTTCCTTGAGACTTGTGATCATTGAAGGGTTGAATTTTTCTGTGGGAATTGAAGGGTGAAGAAGAAGACCTACTTCGAGAAGCTTGAGTTGTCTCTTTTGCCATAAATGGTACTCTTGAGGGTCGTTGAATTCTGAGGGCTTTACGTGTCTTAGTAGTTCTAAAGGCAGAACGATGCTTTCTGCTCTCCTCCCCGTCTGCATCAATAGAAATTTTCACAACTTTTAAATGGTTAGTATTCTAATTTACTTTTTCACTGTACTTCAAAAATAATCATCGAATATAAACAAGGTAACATGATAATTTAAACTTCAAATTATAGATATAGGAATATTTGAGATTCTAAACTTATTATTATTATTATTATTATTATTATTTTCATTTTCAGTCCTAAACATTTAAATCTTAACAATATCTCAATACTATTAATTTTGACTGTTAATTGATTATAAAGTTATAAAAAATAACAAAAAGTATCACAGAACGACTGCATTAAAGGATAACAAGTAAAATTTATAATTTTGGGTCATTTTTTATGATTGTTTTGGTTTTTTTTAATAATTTTTTAGTCAAATATTTGTCTAAGTTAGATGCAAGGGTGAAAGTATCATGATCTTAAATGTTTAAGGATAAAATTCAAAAAAAAAAAAAGTCAAATACAGAATTTAAGTGTCAAATTGCCATTTTACCCCCCTCCCTCTCTCTATATAACATATTCCCTCCATTAAAAAATTTATGACATTTTTAACTGAATTTCATCTTTAATAAAGTAGTTACCTACTTTTTAATTAATCCTATCTTTTGATATTTATTCCTATTAAATACTCTACAATAAATATAAAGTTATTATTAATAAGGACAGTTTAAAAAAAATGCAATGATTATACTTTGAAAGATTAAAAATGCCTTACATTTTTAAACATTTAACTTTTTTAAAAATACCCTACATTTTTGAACGGGGGAGTAATTGAAAGTTGTTGCTTCAAATTTTGAAATATAGTAATAACAAAAAATATTTACTTGCCTTCATATGCAGCTCTGAATTTTTGTTCTTGCATACTAATATGAAATACTGAAATTAATTAAGGTGATCAATTCAAATTTACAAATTAAAAAACAGCTCAAATGATTGATTCCGTCTACTGTTCAACAAACTTGGATTGATCAATAATGAAAAATTCTTTAGAAGTCTAAAAGACTGATAAACTCAAATTTTCCATAGAGTCAAATGAATACGCATAATTAATTAATTACAATTTTAAAAGAATGAAGCCATAATTCAATATACGTACGTACTTGGCCTACGAGAGTCCTCATGAGTGTTCTCCTCAATCGGCTATCACTTTGCTCTGTCACGCGCATTTGTTGTCTCATGATCTCTGCTGATGTCATCGGCCGCCGTGGCTTAGCTGGAGGAAGTGCACACGATATCGGGAAACCGCCGCTGCTCACCGGCGACACCGGACTAGGCAAGCCCCCGCTGCTTGTGCTGCACAACGTCCTCCTCGACGGTATCTTCAATAACTTCAACCCCAACGCCCTCTTCACCTTACTTGTTTGCGGCGCCACCGTTTGGCCGCCGGATCCATCCTCGCCGCCGTTCTCATGATTAGAGTAAAACGTGAGAGCAGTCTTGCCTCCGAACCCCGGCGACGACCGGCACGCCGTGAAGAATATCTCATACGCCGCTTCCCGTATATCTTCCCGATCTAAGCCCGCGATCTTGTCGAAAGGCCATATGAGATCGCTTTCCTTCTCGAAAATGTCACGAACTTGGAGGTGACGGCGGAAGAAATGGTGGTCGTCGGAGATTGTAGATCGAAATGGACCGGGATCGGATTCACGACGGCTATGCTGACCCATACTTGGGATGCTTGATTGTCTAGAATCGTACAACGTGATAATGATGGGTCAGGAACCGAAGGAGGCGGTGGGTGGCTGCAGCGACGTCGTCAGCGACGGCGGACGGCGGCTGCTATAAAAATTGACGACGTCAATGATATAATAGGAGAGAAGGCGAAGAAAACAAGTACATTAGAATCTGTTATGAGAGATTTGATAATGATAATAATAAGGGTGGTGTTCCATTTTAGAGAAAATGACAGCAAAGTTTTATATTTTATGCATGAAAAGATATGTGAGAGAGAGAGAGAGAATGTGAGAGGTGTACGTGAAAGGCGAAGAACACCATAAACAATATCCAAAATTGAACACATTCCGATTCGATCGAGCACGTACTTCTCGGAAGCACTACCTGTTCTTCAATATCTCTCGCCAAAAAGAGAAAAAAATCATGTTAAATAAAATGGACCTCTAAAAACAGAAGTCTTGTAAATACATTAATAAATTTGTTTTCATGCGGGTTGTTTTACTTATTTAGCTATATATGTATATATTACTTTACGTAAATTAATTACATCCCATGACCCAAATTCAGTAAATTCAGAATTGATATTTTTGTTGGTCAAAAATTGAAATATTTTAAATGAAATAATTATTTTTATATTTTAAGGTCTGAAAATTATTTAGTTTCTTTTTCCTGGCATGAAATAGTAAGTGTAAACAAATCTTGACAACTAAATTCATTTGGAAGTTTGAGATGAAATTTATTACTAGAGTGATCAGCCTAATTTTTATATAAACTTGACCTTTAAAAATTCAAGTTCATAAATTTTTCTTTCTCCAAATTGACACTTGTCTCAAGCCCTACTTTCAAAGATAAGGCTCAAAGTTGGGCTCAAAAGCCTGCATACTTTTTTAAAACTTTTTAAAATTGAATTTCTAATTATACTAATAAATTATACATAAACAAATTGTAAAGTACCTTAATTAAATATTTAAAAAATAATAATAAACTCCTACGTATATTAAAGCAATACAAACCACACAATAATATGAGTATAAAATGTGTATCATGGAAAATACAAATATTTTTTAGCCTCCATCGTCAATCTTCATTTAGAAATAAGAAATTTTATTAAATTTTTTAATAATTTCAATTAAAAAATTAATGCTAGACAATTTGAAAGGGCTCTCTCATAAGAATCATTGTATTGGAAACACAACCCATCAATAATTATAAGCATGACAAAATTTTTGTAATGAACTGAAATATGTCACTAATTATATAAATTAGCAATAAATATAAGATGTAATTATATTTTAATCAAATTTTATAAATTTAGTTACTGATTTAAATCTGTCACTCAATTTTTATATTAATGATAGATTAGTGATGAATATTTTTAATTTAAAAATTAGTAAAATGGTTTTAAATTTTATAAAAATAAAAAATTTATAACATGTATAGAGAGAGATTCACATGAAAATAAATCTTCAAAATTACAAAATTCACATGAAAACATTACATGAATATTTTTTTCTCTTATTATAAGTAAATATATAATATAAAATAAAATAGAAAAATTAATAAATAATTTTTTATTTTATGTAAATTTAAATATAAAAATAAAATGTTTATCATTTAAAAATATTTTAAATGTAACATAGATAATATAAAATGATATACACAAATATTTATTTCATAAAATATATTAATTGATATTAAATAGTATATTTCTTAACACGTTAGTGTGTATATATGATAATATATATTATCGACATATTTAAATAATAATGATATATTAAATATATAAAAAATAGATTAATTTAAATATATGTGTTCAATTAAGTAATATATACTCTCTCGTTTAAAAATGTAAGATATTTTTTAAAAAAATTAAATGTTAAAAAATATAAGGTATTTTTAATCTTTCTAGGTGTAATCATTGCTTTTTTTTTTCAAAAATATCTCTATTGATAATGACTTTATATTTATTGTAGGGTGTTTAATAGAGATAAATGTAAAAAGATAGGGTTAGTTGAAAAGTAAGTAACTACTTTATTAGGAGGTGAGATTCGATTAAAAATACCTTACATTTTTTAATAGAGAGAGTATATATATATACATATTAAATTTTGTATATTAAGATTAAAAAATTATTACAACTCAACTGATAAAAGGTACGTATAGAAAGAGAGAGGATTTGAGTTCATCCAATCTAATTTTGTATAATTGATATTAATTTTGTATATATAAGGGCTTAGATGACCATGCGATGCTTATCCAAGAGATGAAATTTGGATTGTTTAGATTTACAATATTATTATATATTAATTTATTAAAATAAAAAATTATAAAAATTATAAAATAATTTTCATAAATTTTTTATTTTTAATCTGATTTAGATTTAATTTAGAAACTCTAATTTAATGTTAAAATTTTTATAATTGAATATTTTAAATTTTTTAGATGTACTCTATATAACCAAAAATTACATCTAAACTGTTGGATTGTATAAAGTTCATATGAGTAATCAATATACATCAATTATAAAAATTTTAATATTAAATTAGACCCTTAAATTAAATCTAGATCAAATAAAAAATTTATTAAAATTATTTTATAATTTTTTATTTTCATAAATTAATATAAAATAATATCTTAAATTTGGACCGTTTAGATATTTCAGATCTCATCTCTTGAATGAGATGAGCTGGGACTGTTCCCATGTATGAGGTTATTTATGACATATAATTACAACTTCAATACCTCAAATGTAAAATTTTACAAAAAGTCCTCTAAATTTTGTTAATGTGAAATCTTTCTTAATATAGATTAGAAGATCAAATTATAAAATCAAATGATGAGGGGAAAAAGCGGGGAAAGAGTTCATTATTATTATTATTATGGTTTGATAGTATCTAATAAACAATAAAAAATATGAAAAAATGCTTCTAAAATTAAGTTAATCCAATGTATTATACTAAAATTATATATAAGCATGTACTCCCTTCGTTTAAAAATATAAAGTATTTTTAATCAAATCTCACATTTCAATAAAGTAGTTACTTATCTTTAAACGAACCTTATTTTTTATATTTATCTCTATTTAATAAAGTATTTTATTCTAAAAAAATGATCTATTTAATAAGGCACTTTTGAAAAAAAAAAGATAATATTATATTTTAAAAGACTCAAAATGCTTTACATTTTTTAAAATTTAAAAAATAAGTAACTCTGTAATTTACGGAACATGTCCCAGTCACTCTTGTGTCTTGGTATGACTTTTCCAGTTCCATAACTTCCATTTGTGTCTTGGCAATGGCCAATGGGTGAGGAGGGCTGAGGATCGCAGAGGAAGACAGGCATGCATGCGTGAGCGCGAGACTGATTTAAGAGAGGACTAGGATTATGTATTTAAAGTTGTGCATTTTGTCCCTTCATTAACCCCCCCACCCAAAAAAAAAAAAAAAAAAATCATACGGCTTACAAGCTCGCTCAGTTCGAACCCGCTTTATTGGATCTTATAAGGGTCGGGCCAAATGCCCTCTTACCCCAAAATCCTTCATTTTCAAAGTTAGGCTCTTGATATTTACTAGGTCCATCGTTTAGCTAAGGTGAGAGAAATCATGGCGTCTGGTCTCATGAAGACTAGACGCCATAATTAAAGGTTTCTTATTAAGGTGATTGTTTTGTTAACAAAACAAAAGCTATTGTTTTTGATAGGACAAATGGTTAAAACCATTAATAAATCATTGATTAGAAGCATTCAATAACTTAAAATAAAAAAATACATGAATGCTCATGAAGTTATTTTTTTTAGTACATCTATGATCAAACTATTAAAATTCAAAGACGTTAACCATTATACTGTAATAATGATTTTGTCACAAATGCATTGAAAAAATAACTTCATAAGTAGTCATGTATTTTTCCTTGCTTTAAGGGACTAGATACTCTTCGTCGATGATTTTATTGAATATTTTTGCCCTTTATCCTTTTTATAGCTTTATTCTAAATATATTTTAATTACATAAATTTTTTAAAAAAATTATTTTTAATACAGTATATTAATTTTTTTAAAATTTTAAATTCGTTTTTATGTGTTTTTTTTTACTTAGGTATATATGTATATATTACTTTACGTAAATTACATCCACTGATCCATATTTGGTAAATTTAAAATTGAAATATTTATGGGCCAAAAATTGAAATAATTTAAATGAATGAGTATTTTAAATTTTAAGATCAGAAAATTCTTTATTTATTTTTTCCTAGCATCAAATACTTTTGAAGTTTAGATGCAATTTACTACTAAAGTTGTCAGTAATGACTTACAAGTTAACCCGACCCAAAGCCCATTTTATCGAGGCAAAATACTCTTATGAGGTGCCCTCTTGCTCTTCGTCGTCTCCTCACAAGGGTAGGGTCTTTTTCTTTAAAAACAAATTTGTTTTATTACCCACCCACCTTTGTGATGATATAATGGGAGAAGGATGGACTTTTTTCAAACTTACAAAGGTTAGGCCAGATGTCTCCTCACCAGGCCTTTATTGACAGCTCTAATCGAAAGTAAGTAATTTAATTAACCTACAAAAAGGGCCAAGGGAAATATATATTAGGCTATCATTAGCCAACATTATATGTATAAGCTTATTTATGAAGACCAGACACCATGATAAAGGCTTGCCATTATGGCACGGTTCTGTTAACGGTCAGACACCGTTACTTTTTATAACTTTCTTCTAAATATATTTTACTTATATAAAAATACTTTTCAAAATTATTTTTAATATGGTATATTAAATATTTTTAATTATATTATATTTTTTAATTTTTAAGTAAAAATAACGTATTTTGTAAAATATGTATCTAATTTTTAGTAGCATGTATGCTTTATTTTAATTTTTATTAGATAATAAGAAAGATTACTGACGATCAAAATTGTTATCAAAATATATTTTTTGCCAGAAAATTGTTATCAATTACAGAGAAGCCTTTTCTATGGCTGAATATGCCTATTGGTCCTTCATAGGTCAAAGAATCCCACCCTGCTTTAGTAAAATTGAGGAGCATCTTGCATTTAAAAAAAAAAAAAAGAGTAGCATCTTTAATCAGATCACTTGGATCTCCAATGATTAAATCATACTTTTCTTCTCTTGGCTCAAGTTCATCCCAACCATGCACATGATATAGTGTACATAAAAATCATCATTCATTGTTGATGTTTTTGTATAATGCTATAAGATAAAAACCTCATATTGTTAACGTTAATCTCTACAATCAAATCCATTAAGGCTTCCTTATAGAGCATCTATGATTTCCCAGATTCTACCACAACAACATATTCAATTCAAATTAGTTGGGAAAGCAAATAATTTAAAAAAAACACACACATTTGAAAACCATCACCTTGTTATCATCACATGCAATAACCTTATTTATATTATCATATTTAGACACTCCTTTTAATCAAAGACTAGAAAGACTCTAGTGCAAAAGAGTGTCTCAAATTCCAAAATAAAAGAAAGGTTATTGTCAATCTCATAATAATGTGGTGACGTTCAAATTTTGCTTTTTCATTTTTATTTTTTAATGTTTTTTATGAGTTTGAATCAAGTAATAAATGACAATATTATGGCAAATCATAACCAGTCAATGAGAAATTTATTATGGAACTAAAAGAAAAGATAATAACCAACAATTTGATATTTTTATTAGTATATAGATTGGTTCCTGGTTGTAGTGATATTGACTTCGGAATGCTTGTCCTTATGTCTTTGCTCATATTAAATAATTGTATTGTATTATTATTTCTTGAGTTTACATCACAAGTCAAATGCCCAACAAGTGGTAACAGAAATAAATTTTGTCAATTGTACGAAACAAGTGGTAGCAGATAATAAGGAAGGCTAATGACCATCAAAGTTGCCATGAAAGTATAGTAGATAGAGGATAATTTTAGGCTCATGATTTACCATCTTTATTTTCTAAATGCTTGAGAGGAGACTATATAGATGAGGATCATGCTCAACCAAGTGATACGAGAGTTTCAAGCCATGAACAAAGGTATGATACTCTTCCGCAGACCACAATAATGTGATGATCAAATGACTGGATACTCACAAAAACACTGCCATATTATGCGAGTAATAGCTAAGACTGTGTATAAAAAAAAAAAAAAAAACCCCATTGTGTCACACCAAAAACTCTTAGAATGAAAGAACTAGTTTGTTAGAAGAGTGAAATAGAGGAAGATGGAGGCATGGATAGAAAGCTAGCCTATTTGGCTTCTATTCTCATTTTTGTTTTTGTTTTTAAAAACTATTTTGTAATACAGTTTTAAAATTATTTTTAAAACAAAATGAAATAAAAATTCATTTGGTTATGTTGTTAATCTCTAAAATTTCATGTCATTTGAATACATTTTTCTTAGATTTTAATATATTTTGACACAAGTGTACATATTTTGAATATTCAAATTAAAAAAATATGCATATTATTTTGGAAATTCAAACCATGGTTCAGTTTTGGTATTTTGAAGCTAATTTATTGATATTTTGGTTTAAGGTTTGGTTGGATGTATTTCTGAACTTTTATTGATACTTTTGGAAGGCTTTTAGATGAAGAAATTAAGTGCATAATGGTTAAGTTTTGTTAATAGCAAAAACAATATAAAATTGCCAAAGTCGTGACTTTTGACGCGACAACAAAACAAAACGTTTTATTTAGTTGATAAATTTAGGGTGTTGGACTATATATGACCTATTCTCAATTTTGACTAACATTTTGGACTTTTTGGGAGTATTTAGGAGCTTTGGATGTGCCAGGTATAATGTCTCTCTTACTAATCCACAAATAACTCTAAAATTAAGGTAATTATGATACTAACCCAAATAAATTACCAAGTTTGTAAAATTTACGTAAAGGGAATCCCAAGTTTTTCAAAACTTAACATGTTAAAAAATTATTTTATAAACTAAAATTAGAGAAAAACATGTATACAAAAGCATGAGTATCAGACAAGGTAAGATAATATCGAATTGGGGTTAAAAGAACAAAAATAGGAATTTTGACATATTATGTTGCAATATAAAATTTTATGTTCTGGCATAAAATGCAGAAACCCATGACAGTAAAAAGCTGTCATGGAAAATTTTTTGGCAAAATTTCTAATGCTTCTCATTTCTCCATGTGATTGAGATGATCTAAATATCTACAAAAAGTTTTATTTGATCTCTAGCTAATAGCATTGGTTTCACATTCAAATCATTTCTCAATTAAAAGTTAGATATCAAAATGCAAACTTACTCATTTATGCTTTCAAAACATAACTAGAATGTCCAAAATCACAACTAAGTGCCATAAGCTCACAACCATCCCTAAACCACACTTAATAGACTCAAAAGACCTGTGCAACACACCACAACACACTAATAACATGTACAATACATTTTCAATGCTCAACACCTTAATATAAAAAATGACAAAGGGAGTCTCAATCATGTAATCTCACATCTAAATTACTATCATTCACAAATATACTTACTACTTGCTTACACAAGTATTTTGGCCCTATTTATATTTCATATTTAATTCACATACAACATAAGGCCCAAAATACACAACTTAGATTAAGAATTAAATAATACAAGTAAGCAAATGCAAGCAATCTACTAGTTGGCATTATAAAAAAAATTATATACATAAACTCTTAAATAAATAAGGCCTACAAATTTAGGATAGAAATCCTAAGCCTTTGACTGTTTCCCTCAGTCATATCTTGATAAGTTAGTTTCTATAATATTAAACAGAGAGGGGTGAGTATAATCACTTAATAACTAAGGTTAATCTAGCCTATACAAATGCATTTTGATTAATCACAATAATGCAAATGACATATTCAAATGAAACATATTTACATATTAAACCACCCAATTCATATAGTCACAAAACTAACAATCATGTGACATTAGATTACTTAGCATACAAGGATCACAACATTAACAACCATGTGACCTTTATAAAATGTGCAAGACCATAAAAATAACAACCATGTGGCCATATAATGATATGCATGATCAATGCCAACCTTATACCCTCCTGATACCTCCAACATGAAACCGGTAGCTATTTAGTGGGATTCGTCCTTGTCATTAGACTACCTAAGCCTTCTACTTGTGACGAGTTACCTGATTAAGGCTACTACACTTATTTATAAGTCATGGTGTTTCCCAATACGAACAACTATGAGGTGTCGTACCCTTAATCTAGCCTCCCTATAAATTGGTGAAGACTAGTTAAATTTGAATCCCTCGATGAACAAGTAGGATAGTTCTTCAAAAAATAAGTGGGACAATGAAATAAAAAGGCAAGCCATCGAGATTTGAATGGCAGCCTTACTCTATGGATTTCCAATAAATACTCCTCTCCTTATAGGCGAAACTCCTACCTCATATAATTATGCAATGAAATTATGGCTAATACATAATATATCAATTATTCATCAAGTTCTGTACATGGCATACACTTATCGTACTCATTATTCTCATACTCTCCTACACTCCCATCACAATTTTATCACTTCTCAAATCCATGTTTACTTCAAATCATGCTTAAACAAAGCATAAGAAATAATTCCACGCAATTAAATTCTTTTTCACAACAAAACTATTAAATATTAACTCTACCACAATTTGCATTCTTTCATATATTCAAAAACATACTCATATCTTCTATTAAATTATAAATAGCTATAATTAATTAACAAACAAATGCACAAACTAAATTTCCCTCAATTACCTCAAACATTTGAAAGGTCAAAAATTTATCCCTCAATAAAAGTTCGTCACAAGCTATACTAAAGCTTAAACAGTGCACAAGATAATTGGTCTACAATTAATTATACCAATCATCATTAATATCATCATAAACACTCTTCCAACTTCTATTAATCAACACTTTAATTACCTAAAATTCCAATCTCTTACACTTAAGCATAACCAGTAGGTTTATTAACTCTTCTTAACTCCATTTAGCTTCCATTAACTTAAATAATCACTAACATAACACCCAACAATCTAAATCACACTTTGGAGGCCTACAATTTGCCAAAAATGGATGACCAAAGCTTATAACCTTATAAAAACTTCTAAATTATGTGTAGAATACTTAAACAACTCTCCTTAGTCCCATTTAGACTAAATGGTTCAAACCTATAGCCTTAAATCTGAAAATCATCATTTCTCAACCTTAAATCTTACTTCCAAAATGTGCAGAGAGAATAAGTAGAGGCATACCTAGGCGAAACCAAGCTCTTAACACCTCTAAAATGCCTAAAAGTTGATGTCCTAGCAAAGAAAATGCTTACTTGGTCACCCCCTCTCTGTTTTTGGTCTCACTCTTTACTTTTTAAATTGATTTTACATTTTAAAAAAATTGGTTCAGGAAATTATGTTGTAGCGTAAATTATTATGTGGTAATATAATGCATAATAGGCTAAAAATCCAATTTCCATCTACAATTTGAGCCTAAGTGACCTAATTCACTTTCAAACTCATTCTAAAGGCTAAAGTCAAACCCAATAGCCGTCTCTAGCTATCCACAAACCTAATTATACCTAAATTTACATAATTATCCTTCATTAGATTAATAAATTATAGGAAAATTTTTTTAAGATGTTACAACTCTCCCGTCCATTTAAAAATTTTATCCCTAAAATTCAAACAATCAAAATAATATATACCTTATTTGTATAGATGAGGGTATAACTACTTCATCTTCTCCTTAATCTCCTAAGTAACATCACTAGGAGTCATTCCTTTCCATATCACCTTCATTAGGTGAATGGTTTTGTTTCTTAGTTGTTTCTTTTTCACAACAACAATCCTTTTTGATTTAGGTTAATATGTTAAATCCTCTTGTAGCTCAACATCTTGAAGCTCAATGATGTGAGATGGGTCAAGTTCATACTTTTTAAGCCGTGAAACATGAAACGTGTCATGTACACTCAATAGATAAGAGGGTAAGGCAATCCTATAGGCAAGTGGTCTAATCTTCTCCAAAATCTCAAAAGGACCTATGAACTTAGGAGTCAATTTCTTTTCTTGGATGGATTTCCCAATCCTAGTCACAAGCGAGACCTTTAGAAAAACATGGTTACCTACCATAAACTTTAGTGGTCTCCTCCTCGTATATATATGGCTCTTTTGCTTGCTTTGAGCTGTTAACAACTTCTGTCAAACTATCTCAATTTTTTTTTGTGGTTTAATCTACCAAATCTAGACCCATAATACTCCTCTCACTCAATTCTATCCAATAAAGAGATAATCAACACTTTCTATCACATAATGCTTCATAAGGAGTCATTTGGATGCTTGTATGGAAACTATTATTGTAGGAAAATTCTATAAGTGAAAAATATTTGTCCCAACTTCTTTCTAACTCAATGGACCAAGCTTGAATCATATCTTCAAGAGTTTAAATAGTTTGCTCGGTTTGTTCATCAGTTTGAGGGTGATAGCTTGATGCAATGCTTTCTAAAATTTCGATGTGAATCTTAAATTGCAATTTGACACAATCTCCTTAGGCAACCCATGTAACCTCACTATTCCTAGACATAGACTTTTGCAAACCTCTATAAGGAGTAATCAGCTCTGACAACTAAAAAGTGAGTGAACTTAGTAAGTCTATCAACTATTACCTAGATGGCATCATGATTCATCTGTGTACAAGGTAATCCTATTATGAAGTCCATGGAGACACTGTCCCATTTCCACATAGAGATTTCTAATAGCTGTAACAATCTAGGAGGTTTTTGGCGTTCAATCTTAACCTTTTGACATGTCAAGTACTTGGAGGCATACTCAGTCACATCTCACTTCATGCCATGCCATTATTATTGTTTCTTCATATATTGGTACATTTTGGTGGCGCTAGGGTGGATAGTGAACTTGCTTCAGTAAGCCTCTAACAAAATGGTCTCCCTGATCTCCTTATCATTTGAAATGCACATCGGTCATGGTACACCACAGAACCATTATCATTGAACCTAAAAGTAGTGGTCCAATTCTCATCAATATCTTCTTGGATTTCTAGCAAATATTCATCCTCTAACCATGCTCTCTTCAACTCCTTCCAAAATTCATTAGTAATTATAGTCATGTTTAGGTTATACATTGCAAAATCTAGGATGTTATGATGTTTGCTAGAGAAATCCTCTATTAATTTTTGCTCATACATTATCATGCAAGCCACATGTAGTGTCTTTCGATTCAGTGTATCAGCCACTATATTGACCTTCTCAAGATGGTACTTCAATTCAAAGTTGTAATTCTTTAAGAACTCCATCCATCTACACTGTCTCATATTCAACTCCTTCTAGTCTATCAGATACTTGAGATTCTTGTGTCACTATATACCTCAAACTATGAGCCATAGAAGTAATGTCTTCATATCTTTAACACAAACATAACTACTGCCAACTCTAAGTCATGCGTCACATAGTTCTCCTCATACGGTCTTAGTTGTCTCGAAGCATAAGCCATAACCCAGTCATCTTGCATTAAAACATATCCAAGACCCTTAAGCGATGTATGTAATGCCCTCAACGACATTACCATATGACCTTCCATGCAATCTATTAAACAATTTAAAATCATTTATTTTGAAAGTTTGGGATCCCAAGTAAAATATTTCCAAATCATTTCATAAGTTACTTATTTATAAAACATTACATAGTGGAAGCAATATGCAATAGTACATCAAAGAGCATCAAAACATGTGCATTTCAACCTAATCGAGTCAAAACAGTGGCTACACACCGTGGCTCATGCCACATGCGCTACAATATGTGGCACAGAGACCTCATCGTCACTCTCTATGCCTTGTGTCATGGAATGTTGCCCTTCATTGTTACATGTGCTGTGGTGCATGTATTATAATCTATTGTTGGATTTTTAAATTCTAATACAAACTTCAAAATTGCACTATTTTCACATTCAAAATTCGATTGGGGTGGTTCATGTGCCCACACGAAGTTTATTTCAAAATCTAACTAATAATACTAGTTTCATTTAAATCCAATATCTTGATTAAAAATTAGACACTTAAGTGCATCTTGACTGTTTTAAATCAAAAATTGCCATTTGAGCATCTCTAATAAAAAACATAAGTCATTATCCATTTTTTGAGCCTTGACCACATTCAATTGGACAATATACACTTGATTGACTAGTTACACGAACTATATGACACACGTACACATACCTAGCCTGTAAATTGCCCATAACACACAAGTTAGCCAAATTTTCATTATCATATAAGGCCAAATTCCTAATACACATCAAGTACACCTTATATTCACACATACCCACATTCAACTACTAGCCCACATTTCTATCTTTATCACTTACACACATATACACAAGTTTAGTGGGCTAGAACTCAAAATCATACACATACACAATTTACATGTTTATGCACCAGATAACCATTCTTATGGCAACTGATATACAAAATCACTATTATACATTCAAATTCATTACACTAATTCTTACAAAAAGACTTAGGTGAGAGATCAACTCAGCCTATGTCTTTCCCTTTTGGATCACCATTACTAGAACTGAAAAATGTAAATAACTATGGGTAAAATCAAAAATCTCAGTAACCAATATAGCTCGTAAATGTTTGCTAACATAAATAAGTATATGAAAGTAACCAAAAACCATTTTAATAGTTTATATAGTCAAAATAACATCACTTTTCTTTCTATCAATAAATTCCACATCATCAGGATAACAGCATGATCATCTATCCACGAATCCTTTAAAGCTTCCCGACACGAAATCATAGGCTTTACTGGATCAATCACTCATTAACCAAAGCTCACTTTTGGTAGTAGAAACACTTGGCCAAAAGTAATCTATCTCACCTACAGACTATGGTTTCCCTCATGTCACACACTTGTGATAAAGGAATCGTTGACTCCTAACCGTACCCTATCGGGCACAAGAGAGTTGTCAGACTGTCCGGATGTCTCATGGTAATAGTCTTATAATATGTTGTACCAAATTACCTATAGTATGCTGTATTGAATGTCCCATGGTACCAGCCCAACTATATGAATTTATTCTCTCACATCTCCACACACACACATCCATACTTGCCTTGGGTAAACTCCCACCCCCTATGAATTTCCACTATATACTAAAATATAAATAAATTCATTATAGTTTGAAATCTAATAGAAGTTCTGTAAACATTTTTAAATCATATTGTATGCCAAAATTATTTGTGATACAAAATCATGTACCATAAGCACAATCATCAAAATCATAGCTTAACACATGCATATTCACTTTTATACAGTTATAATAGCTAATAAACATAACAAACTATATAGTTACCTAAACCTTTTTGTTCAATAGAAAGGGTTACTCGTGTTTCACAATCCTATTTGAGTTCTTTTCACTATTCAACTCATCGCATGCAAGAATCTACACAATTGACGCACCCAGAGTGAATGACTTTATTGACTAAAAGTGCCAATTATGATAATTAAACACCTAATCACTATCATTTCCCTTATTCGTATTCACTCACACGCATTATGACTAGTTATCACTCACGACAAACATAAACTTTCTCACAACCAAATTCTCTCTCACTACTCTCTCTCTATCTTAGGCCAAATTGTACTTATAGCTTTAAAGCTTTATCGATCCAACTCAAAACAATCACAAAGCACTAGTTTAGTCCTAAAGAACCTTTCTATTACTATAGGGTAAGAAACTAACTCCTTAAAAATTTTGAATTCAATTTCTCACTAGTCAAAACTAAGAGAAAGCAAGGTAGAATCAAAGAGTTAAAATAATATGAGACTTACCAGATAAGTACAGGTTAAAAACTTCATCCTTTCTCTAAAAAATTATTGCCCTAGCAAATGTCAGCCTCTTTTCCATGCTAAATCTCTCCTCTTTTAATCCCTCTTCTATTTTCATGAGCTGGACACATTCTCACTTACTAAAGTTCTACACCATGTGTTATGGCGCACCCATCATCTACTGCAGCACATGGCATAGTGAGGGTAGTCCTCATTATGCTCATATGCTTTGCTTAGGAACTTCTTTCTTCTACTCATATATGCTCATATAACATCCCAATGAATCAATATAATATTTCACTATCCAGAATACTAATCTTATATTAAATCACTAATTCATTCAGTAATCAATGATTAATACAGGATTAAAAATTCAAGATTTTACAATGCATTTGTGTACAACATAAATGGCCATTTAGGATCTATAATAATCAACACTAGTGTAGTGGTAAATCTCTCTTTCAAAGTCTAAAAAGCTTGCTCACACATGTTAGTCTATATAAATGGTTGACCCTTCTTTGTTAATTTGGTCAAAGCAGTGCAATCTAGGAAAATCCTTGGACAAATATCTAGTAATACCCTACTAATTCCAATAAACTTCTTATCTTTATCACAGAGGTTGATTGCTCCCATTGTAACACAACATCAACCTTATGGGGGTCTACTACTATATCATCAGCAAATATTACATGACCTAAAAACTTAACCTCTCTTAGCCAAAATTCACACTTGCTCAACTTTACATACAACTTCTTCTTCTTCAAAATTTGTGACATAATCCCCAAGTGTTTGGCATACTCTTCCTCATCCACAAAATAAATCAAGATATCATCTATGAAGACCACACAAATTTGCCTAAGTAAGGTCTGAAAATTCTATTCATGTAATCCATAAAGATCATTTGTGCATTTGTCAAACCTAAAGGCATAACCAGGAACTCATAATGTCTATATCTTATTCTGAAAGAAATCTTTAGCATACCATTCATTTTCACTCTCAACTGATGATAGCCAGATCTCAAGTTTATTTTAGAGAATACTGCTGCCTTAGCTAACTGATCTAACAAGTCATCAATTTAGGGTATTGGATATTTATTTTTAATTGTCACCTTGTTTAGTTGTTGGTATTCTATACACAGTCTTATGCTACCATCCTTCTTCTTAACAAACGAAACAGGTGAACCTTAGGGTGACACATTAGGTCTGATGAATCCCTTCTCTAATAAGTCCTCTGGTTGTTTCTTAAGTTTTGTCAACTTTAATGGAGCCATACAGTATGAAGCTTTAGAGATGGGCTCGATATCGGGTGCCAGGTCAATTGAGAATTCTACTTTCCTTTCTGGTAGTAATCCCAAATCTCATCAGTAAACACTTTGAGAAATTCATTCACAACCCCAATTTTATCTAAAGCCCTATCATATACTTCATGTATAGAAAATAAAACTATGAAAGCTTACTGCTAACAAAAACTTAGGAGTTTCAGGAACAACTGTAGACAAGGACTATACAGGTTCAAAAGCAACCACAGTTGCTATGTATATCAGTAATGAAATTGTCTTTTTATTATAGTCTAGTGTTTCTTTATTAGCAAACAACTAATCCATCCTAATTTTCACATCAATTCTTAACATGGGTAAACAAATCAAGTCAATACTTGTGACTATTTCACCAAACTTTAATTCAACTTTCAAACAAGCATAATTGGTTATAAAGGCACTAACTGACATAGACATATTCATCAAGAAAGGAATTTCAATTACATTTAAATTCAACCTTATTGCATACTCATCAAAAATAAAAGAGTGAGTGGTGCCAAAATTAAATAATGCAACAATTTGATGGTTGCTAAGAGAAATCATACCTCAAATAAGATTCGAGGAAGCCTCAGCCTTTTCCCTTGACATGAAAAACACTTGACTAAGGATAGCAAACCTCTGATTAGAAATAAGAATGTTCTCAGGGCAATAGAGAACGATATGCCCAATCTTGTGGCACTTGAAGCATGTCTAGCAATCTCCGGTGTGATATCACCCACATTTATTACATTGTGGGACTCTAATTGGTCTAGTTATAGTAGGGGCAAAATCCTACCTAGATGCTTGCCCTCTTATACTCCTGGGGGCATTACTTCTCATCTAGGACCCCTTGGACTGGGACCTTTTATGAAAGTTCTTCCTCTTACTGCCACTACTACTAAATCCAGGATTACCATAGATAAATTCAGCTCTTTTACTCACACCTCTAGTAGGGCCCATATAAGAAGAGAAATGGCCTCAACCATCTCTTTTCTAGCTATCCTCAACCTTATGGCCCTATCTAACCACAGCTCTCAACTTACTACACATATCCTTAAATGAGATAATATTGAACAGTGCCAACTGTTGACGGTAATCAAGTCACATCTTCTCAAGCAACTGCTTGGCCTTCTACTAGTCTTTATCATGATTCCTCAGATATGTTGAATACTTTAACAGCTCATTAAACCTTGCAATGAGTTCCTTTTCATTCATACTTCCCTATTATAATTTATGAAATTATGCCTCTCTCTCAGATCTGAATGAGGAAGTGAAGTAATATGTAAAGAATATCCTCTTAAATTCCTTCCAGGTTAATAAAGAGCCATCCACTGGCTTAACACTCTCCCACCATTGTTTGGCAACATCTTCAAGCATAAAGGCAACATCTTGGCAATATCTTCAATCCACTTCTCCCTAACCCTATTCTCCATTGAACCCTTAAATGATGGAGGATTCAATCTATTAAACTTCTTTAGTGCAAGATTAATGGAACTCTCTAGCAATTTTCCCTTAGTTCTTACAGGTTTTGGCCTCCTTGGCATGCTCTCTTCAAAGTAATCCTTATTTGGGTGGCCATGTGCCTACCCATGCAAGTTATTATATTTTTCCTTCTCATGGCTCTCTCTGGCCTTCTCTACAGTCTTACTACTCTCTCCTAATCTCTTCTTAAGGATTTTATCATGCTCCTCAAGCGTTCTCTAGATATTTTTCATCATCACTTCCAATTCAAGCAATATGTCATCATTACCAGCAGAAGGTCTCAGTTACTCCCTTTATTCTAAGCCTTGCCCAATTTATAGCATCTTTTGCTCTATTGGAATAGCTTGTCCTAGTCTTGGCACATTCTTATGGGCATTGCCAATGTTTATGACTCTTGTTTACACCATTTTTCCCTCTTAAGGATGGAAGTAATCCCACAAAAAGGAAAAGATTAGTATTAGCTCAATAGAGATAAACAATATATGTATAATGATAATTGCCAATTCTATATGCAAATGTACAATCACAAGCAACCAAAACTCCTAACACACATACCACATACCAATTCCAAAACTAAAAAAACTGATACCAAGCTGTAAGATTACCCTTGCTAATCCACAAATGATTTTAAAATTGAGGTAATTATGGGACCAACCCAAGTGAATTATCAAGTTTGTAAAATTTATATAAATGGGATCTCAAGTTTTTCAAAACTTAACATGCTAAAAAAATCATTTCATAAACTAAAATTAGAGCAAAAAATGTATACAGAAGCATCAATATCATACAAGGTAAAACAACATCAAATTAGGGTTAAAAGAGCAAAAATAATGATTTTGGCATAATATGCTACAGCATAAAGTTTTATGCTATGGCATAAAATACAGAAACCTATGATAACAAAAAGCTATCATGGTAAATTATCTAGCTAAATTTTCGATGCGTCTAATTTCCCTATCCAATGTATGATTGAGGTGATTTAAGTGTTTACAGAAATTTTTCTTCGAGCTCTAACTAACGGTATTAGTTTCATATTGAAATCATTTTTCAATCAAAAGATTGACACCAAAATGCAAACTTACTCATTTATGCTTTCAAAACATAACTAAGGTGTCCTAAATTGCAACCAAGTTCTACAAGCACCTCTAGACCATCTCACATCTAAATCATCACTATTCACAAATATACTCATTCCTTACTTGCACAAGTATTTGAACCCTATTTAGATTTCACATTTAATTCACATACAATTTAAGGTCCAAAATACACAATTTAGATCAAGAATTAAATAATGCAAGTGAGCAAGAAACATGCAATCTACGAGTTGGCATTATAAAAAAAAATTATATACATAAACTCTTAGATAAATAAGGCCTACAAATCTAGGATAGAAATCATAAGCCTCTAACTATTTCCTTCAGTCCTATCATGATGAGCTAGTTCCTGGAATATTAAAGAGACAAGAGTGAGTATAATAATTTAGTAACTAAGGTTAATCTAGCATATACAAATGCATGGTAATTAATCATAATAATGCAAATGGCATATTCAAATGAAATATATTCATTAAATCACTCAATTCATATAGTCACAAAATTAACAACCATGTGACATTAAATTATTTAGCATATAAGGATCACAACACTAACAACCATGTGACCTTCATAAAACATGAAAAACCACCAAAATAACAACTATGTGACCATATAATGATATGCATGATCATACTAACCTTATATCTTGCTGATATGTACGACATGAAACCGTTGGCTATTTAGTAGGATTCGTCCTCTAGTCATCGGACTATCCAAGCCTTCCACTTGTGACGACCTACTCGGCCAAGGCTCCTACACTCACTTGTAAGTCATGGTTTTCTCTAATACTAATAACCATGGGTTGTTGTACCCCTAATCTAGCCTCCTTATTAACTTATGGAGATTAGTTAGGTTTGAGTTTCTCAATAAACAAAACAGTCCCTCAAAGAACAAGTGGGATAATAAAATAAAGAGGCAAGCCATCAAGCTTCGAATAGTAGCCTTACCATATAGATTTCCAATAACTACTCATCTCCTTATAGGTGAAATCCTCGCCTCATATAATCATGCAATGAAATTATAGTTAACACATAATATATCAATTATTCATCAAGTTCTCTACATGGCAAACACATATCATACTCATTATTCTCATACTCTCCTACACTCCCATCACAATTTCATCACTTCTCAAATACATGTTTTCTTCAAATCATGCTTAAACAAAACATAAGAAATAATTCCACACAATCAAATTCTTTTTCACAACAAAACCATTAAATATTAATTCTATGCCACAATTTGCATTCTTTTATATATTCAAAAACATACTCATATTTTCTATTCAATTATAAATAGCTATAACTAATTAACAAACAAATGCACAAATTAAATTTTTTCCGGTTACCTGAAACCTTTGAAAGGCAAAGATTTTTCCTTCAATAAAAGTTCTTCACAAGCTATACCAAAACTTGGAACGGTGCACAAGATGATTGGTCTGCAATTAATCATATTAATAATCATTAATATCATCATAAACACTCTTTCAACTTCCATTAATCAACACTTTAGTTATCCAAAATTCCAATCTCTTCCACTTAAGCATAACTATTAAGTTTATTAACTCTCCTTATTTGGCTGCCATTAACTTAAATAATCACTAATATAATATCCAACAATCTAAAATCACACTTTGGTGGTATGGGATTCATCTAAAATGGATGATCTAAGCTTACAACTTTATAAAAACTTATAATTATGTGTACAATACTTAAACAACTCTCATTAGTCCTATTTAGACTAATGGGTTCGGACTTATAGCTTTAAATTTGAAAATCATCATCTCTCAACCTTAAATCTTAGTTCCAAAAATGTGTAGAAAGAAGAAGAGATAAAGAAGGCATACTTAGGTGAAAGCAAGCCCCAAATACTTTCAAAATGCCTAAAAATTGATGCTCTAGTAAAAAGATACTTACCTGGTCACCCCCCACTCTATTTCTAGTCTCACTCTTTGTCTTTTGAACTGATTTCATGTTGAAAAAAATGGTTCAAGAAATTATGTTGCAATGTAAATTGTTATGATGCAGCATAACGCACAGTGAGCTAAAAAGCCAATCTCTCTCTATAATTTGAGCTCGGATGACTCAATTCACTTTCGAATCTAATCTAAAGGCTAAAACTAAACCCAATAGTCATCTCTATCTATCCTCAAACCTAGTTATACTTAAATTTATATAATTATCCTTTATTAGATTAATAAATCATAGGAAAATTTTTAGGATGTTATACTAAGGCATGAATTTTGGTAGAGATTAAGCTTGGGTTTGAAGATTGGAAGAGATTTTGACTTCACATCTTGGTTCTTCTTCTCCATTCTCCTTCATTTCCTTTTGTTCAATGTTTGTGCTGATATATTTGTATTTTCTCATGGGTTTTATGAACATTTGTTCCTAAACCCTTGATTCTAGGATTAATTTGAACCATTGTATAGATTAAATACTCATTCCCCTTTGTATTTATGATTAATGATGTGATTATGTTGATTTTACTCGATACTTAATGTTTCTACTAGATTGGCCATTAGTTAAATTGTTGGGTTCACTTAATTAATATTTGAGAGAGCTATGTTTAGTGGAGAACTTGAGTTAAATTGTGTGAGAACTTGAAGTTTGCAAATTGAATGAATGGTTTTGTTAATGAAGTAAAGATACATTCATTAACCTGACAAAGTCACATAGGATTTGCAAGGAAAATTAGAATTTAATTAGTTGATTAAAAGATTAAGGGATTAATTAAACTAAACACCTACTTGGAGACTTGAGAAAGCACTTGTGAGTAATTTAGTATCCTTGACTAGCATAATTCATCATTAAAAGTAAAATATATTGGGGGCTAATTGAGTATTCTTGAAGTATAAAGGGGGATAAATAATCCTAAGCCTAATTAGTTTCAAAAAGTCTTGAATCATTCTCTTTATTTTATTTTCTAGTGATAATTTAATTTATGAAATCTTCACCTAATTATGTTTAGCTCAACTTGATTGAATTTGCTAAATCTTTTGCTTGACTATTGTTTTTAAACAAATTTCATGAGAATGATACTCTACTCACACTTTATTACTTGTTACGACCCGTATACTTGCGGAGCACAACATGTCAATTAAAAAACAGTTTTAGAGTTAAAAAATGAATTGATAGCAATGACTATAGACAGTTAATGATGAAGATTAATAATAAAAATTGGTCAAGATAATTATAATCTACAATAATCAAATGTAATGTATTTTAAAAATAAAAAAATAAAAAAATGAAATGAAAATAACTTAAAGTTGTTTCTATTTTTTGTTTTTAAAAACAAAAGATGAAAACAATTTTGAAAATAACTAAATAAAAAACACTTATCCAAACAAATTTTCAATTTTTTCTGTTTTTAAAAACCAAAAAAACAGTTTTAAAAATAGAAAACAAACGAATCGTAAAGTCTTCAGTATTTCGGTTGGCTTGGGTGACCATCCCATGTCCAAAGAATAGACTATAATCAAGACCAAAGAGGATGCATTCAAGGAAGAAGACGAAGCCTACGTGGAGGAAGAGACTAGCAAATGTGGGTTTGGTTTCCTCTCATCGTAAGGATGAGCATCATTATGTCAATCACAGGGATGAGCATTTAATTTAGATGGTCTAGATTTTAAATAATTTTATATATTATGATGTTCATTCCTGTAATGAAATATGAACAATTTAAATTTTAATTTAGATGGTCCATATTTAAAGTAGTGTTATATATTATATTTATTAAAACAAAAATTTATAAAAATTATAAAACAATTTTAATAAATTTTTTTATTTTTCATTTGATTTAGATTTAATTTAGAATGTCCAATTTAATATTAAAATTTTTATAATTGTTATATATTGACTATCCAGATGTACTCTACACAATCCAGATTTAATTTATTATTAATTTGAACTGTGCAGAGTACATTAGATAATTAATATACATCAATTATAATATTAAATTGAACCCTCAAAATTAAATCTAAACTATACTAAAAATAAAAAATTATTAAAACTATTTTATAATTTTTATAAATTTTTATTTAATTAAATATAATATATAATACTACTTTAAATCTAGGCCATAGATCTCATCATAGAGAGGAGCAGGGAAACCAATTCCATCCAATGTCGAAGCAAAGGAAGGTAATTAGGGGCAACGGGCTTGTGATTAGCTTGAAGTTAGGGAGGAGGCGACATTCTAACCTTGAAGATGGAGCGAGCGTTGGGAAGGAAGAGTACGTCGAAGGTATCTAAACAAATGGTTCCAGATAATAAAGAAGAAGTGCTGCTTTATCGTTTTAGATTTTTCTATTCTACAACTGTATGTGATCTTCCATGCAAAGTCATCTTTCAATGCAGTGACAAAGCTAGAACCCTATGTCAAAAGGTACAGATTAATTTTAAAAATAATAAATTTTTTAAACAGTAATTATATATTTTATAATTGTCCCCTACTCATTGTCAAATGCTATTAAAAATATTTTCTTCAATATAAGTCACTAATTTATGATATTATTTATATATAAAAATATAAATATAAAATCATTAAGCAGAAAATTAAAAAAAAAAAAAAATAAATAAGTATGTTCTTTTTTAAACATCATATTAAAGTTGTGAATTGGTGGATTTAAAATTAAGCTTAAGTTAAAACATTAAAAAAAAAGTAGATTTTAAGGTGTGTAAAATTTTAGAGCTGAAGAGAATAAAATATAAAAACTCTACACTACTTATTTATAATTTCTTCCAAATTGAGGGGACACCAAATTGAGGGGACATCAAGCATATGCAGCTCCACCACTGTTCCAAAGTGCGAATGAAAATCTTCAAAGGCCATTGATTCATGTGTTAAGCAATGGTGGTTTTCTAAATACTACGAGAGGTTATCTAATGACTCGATACTAAGTATCAACTCGCCGCAATCCCAATTGCCATCATCGAGCTCGTTTTCGTCTACATGGACTGAAAAAGTTTGGCCTCTCGTGGCTTGTTTCATTGTGTTTGCATTTTGTGTGTCATGTTTAGCAATTCCTTTTCATATGGACAATGAGGAGTTTCTTCTTTAATCTTTTTATGTTTTTTAATGAAGCTTGACCTTAATTTAAAAAGAAAAAAAGAAATGTTCCAAAAATTCATCACAACAGACAATACAAAATAAAATCTTTCACCACCAGAAGACAGACATCACTTCACACTATCACAATAAAAAAGGCTGAAACCAACAAAAGTACAAAAATTCCAACTCAAAGCAACGAAGTCAAAGAAATAAGTGTGCTTGAATATTAAAAAAAAAAGAAATGTAAAACTTCCCAATCTAATCGAAGTACACATTCAAAATACACCCGTTTAATGTTATTCTCAACTCCAAGTACAGTCTGCATCAACCTATATCAACCCATCACTAGTCCACAAATAAATAAGATCTCAAAGGTGATTTTAATGTAAGTGAGGAAAGAAGAGGGACCCAAACTTGAGATTCACTTCTGTGAGACCCATTTGACAAAGGTATTCATCTTGTTCTTTTTCTCTCTCCTCACTTCAGTTAAAATTCACTTCATACGAGCTATAGATTGTGCCACGTCACACCATATTAACTTAACCCCTAAAGTGGAAACAAGCTAAAACAGAAAGATGGCCAAAAAGGTGAAGAATGAGGACAAAACAGAAAAGGATGAAGTACTATCCATCTTGGAATGAATTGTCCATAATAAGAGAATCTTCAGTTACAATCATAGCCGTGTTTTAAACAGGGAAATGGTTAGGATCTTCTAGCATCAACAATCACATGTTAAATCTAACATCCCATTTGGTTATTAGGAAGGATAGAAATGGAATGGATTAAAAAAATCAAAATGAAAATGAGATAAATCACCCTTCTTCCTAATAAATATGATAAAACTCAATACTATATGCTATAAATATTAGAATCATCATACCCCCAAAAACCACATAAATCATGTCTTCCAACTGAATTAAATTATCTTTCCCTCTAAAGAATATGGTTCACCCATCTCCATCCACATTTTGATTATCTTATTTTTGCCTTCATTTTTTAATCAATTCCATTCTATTCATTTCTAACAACCAAAAGGAACCTAAGACTTAAGAGAATCTCCAAATTAAGGTCAAAATTGTAAAGTGAGTCAAACTGCTCTAGTCAAATAGGCATGACTCCTTTACCTCAAATTTCACCACAAACGAGGTCGGGACTCCAAATTCAAGCAGACACTTGGCTCAGCTTCAGTAATTGTGCAACTCTCCTCCTGTACAACAAAAGTGCAAATCCAGGAGTAATATGATTATGCCATCCTCAAAAGCTTCAATTACCACTATCCCCAACTTCAGTAAATACTTTGCTATTACTAAATCTCCTTATTTCTACTTGTCCTAACAACTAAAGCTGAGAGTGTAAACAGAGACTTCTTATCGCTTGACAGTAACCAGGAGGGGGAAAACAAGGAGGGGAAACTATTTAAACAGTAAGATGACCATGGCAACGTACAGCACCAAACAAACGAGGTAAACAATAACTGAAATGCTATAAGAACTCAGAATTCAAGATCAACTTAAATCGCAAGTATGCATATTTAGAGCTACACACAAGCAGATGCTATTAAAGGGGAAGAAAAGGAGAATCTGATATCCTTAAAAAAATTATTATAAATTAAAGAAAAAAGTACTGCAAACTACTGGGGTTCAGGCAACCCAACCAGTCTCATAATGGTATTGACATTGAACTTGAGCCACACTCCATTGCTGCTGAAGAGGAATTGTGTGATCATAATTAATACTCAGGGAGGGGTCAACAAAATGATGTCGAAGATCCAATCAGAAATCTAACTGTCAAAATTACTGTTGTTGGGCTTGCCGGGACTGAGCTCCACCGTAGCCACCACCATAGCCAACTTGCCCACTTTGTGGACCATTTCCCTGAGGAGTACCATAACTTCCGGGCGCTTGTGCTGGATCAGATCTCCATGCAGCATTTCCATATCCTGAATTTCCATTTACATCAGCATAGCCACTACCCATATAGCTGCCACCACTTCCTTGAAATTCATTCCCTCCAGGACCACTAGTGTTACTATTGGGAGCACTTCCAGAACGCCCTCCAACAGCTCCATATACACCTGGATTCCCATATGAAGTATCATTTCCACCATACCCGCCATACCCACCATATCCATAACCCTGATTACCATATCCGGCAGTTCCACCAGGGGACTGACCTGCAGATGCAGAACCAGGGCCACCACCAGTTGGAGCACCCCATGAAGCAGCATTTCCATAGCCCATAGAACCATAACCAGAGGGAGCTTGAGCAGACCATGAACTCCTTGGGCCACCTGGTGGGCCACCAGCATAAGCAGCATTAGGGACATTTGGACTCCCATAGGCTGCACCAGCAGGTCCACCATACCCAGTACCACCACCACCAAAACCTCCATACCCACCAAAACCCATGCCATTATTAGCAGGACCATAGCCATACCCAGCAGCAGTATATCCAGACGAACCATAAGGTGGGAATCCACCCCCAGTGCTTTGAGGTTGCACATACCTGCTAGAATCCATCCGACCATCATATGAATTTTGGTTACCACCCGAAGCGCCATACCCTTGATACCCAGCACTACTCATCATACGGCCACTTGCACCAGGATTGGCATCCTTGGGGAGTGCACGCTTCACTTCCACTTGCTTACCATTTAGATCATGAAATGGCTTGAGCAAAACCCTGTCAACTGCCTCTTCAGTATCAAAGGATATAAACCCAAATCCTCGTGGTCGACCAGTATTTTGGTCATACATGACTACAACATCAGTTACATGGCCATAAGCCTCAAAATACTGGCGAAATTTTTCTTCAGTCAAGGTGGGAGGCAATCCTCCGACAAAGATCTTTTTGGTCTTCAAATTTCCACCGTTTCCAGCATTCCTGGCAAAATTGGGATTTCCAGTTCTGGAAGTGGCAGAAATTTGTTGATCCTCTCTTGATAAAGCCTTCTTGGCATCTACCTGGAAAATATTATATAAAATAATATGGTTAATAAGGCCTATAATTGGTAGAGGAAAAAAGCATACAATTACAGGTTGACATCTGCAAGTCCACAAAGAGATGACAACTTTAACAAAATATTAAAAATAAGAAACAGATTACTTGCTGGGATCACCAAGCTGAGTGCTATTATCAATGTTTGAACAAATTCCAACTTCTACGCAAAAAAAAAAGAAGAAGAAGAAGAAGAAGAAGAAGATAAACCTGACAATACATCCCAAAACGTACAATGCTAATATTATCCTCAAAACATGCTTATGTTAATCCGTGCAAACAAGTAAACACAGTCAAAAGATAGGCATTCACACATGCTTTAGAAGGAAACAAATCATAATTTGGCAAAATCAACAAATATCCAAACCACCCCCTTGAAAAAAGAAAAAAGACTTCATGGAGAAAAAGTATAACTTTCAACAAGCTTCAACATTACACCATTATAATAGAGCCAAAATGGACAATAAGTATATTACTAAAATGAAAATTCAATAGTAACAACATAACATTATGCTAGATGACACCTGTAAATAGTAATCAAAATTAGCAGATATGTTTCTCCAGCCAAAAGTATAAAACACAAACACATGCCTCGTAACCACCTCCCTCAATCATAAAATGCAAATTTACAGTGTCAATCAAAATAAACTGTGTCAAGCAGTCAAAAAGGTTCAGGCTCACCTCAGTGTCTTAAACACTGAGCACTGAGGTATGATTTGAAAGAAGCCTAGAGCGCCACTCAGACCATGAGGCAATATTTTAGCATTACTCAAGGTGAGCCCCTGAAACGCTTTAGTAATGAATGCTTTAAAGGAAAGATGGTAGGGCGCTGAACTGGTAGTGAAAATAAAGAGGCAAGCAACTCTAAAATGAGAGAAATAGAGCAAGAATCTCACACTACCAATCTCTTAATAGCCAAAATAAAAGGAGAATCTCCAAGTACGATAAACTGGAATGTTATTACTCAAATATGACTAGCCTTTGAGACTGCTAGTCAATTTATAATGCTGAACATAGAGGAAAATAATAAATAAATATCAGAAAATATTCCAAGTATCTCTCAACTAACCTAATAACTGAAAAGAATGTTGAGAACCATATCTAACATTCTAGAGGACAACCAACAGAAAATAGTTAAAATAAAATTAATCCAAATCATCAACATCCCTAAAAATCTGCATAACAGCATCCACTTCTGTTATCTTCCTCCCTTTTCATCTCTGATAGGTGATTAGTGGTTGGTTATGTTGACTTGGCCTTTACCATTACTCCAACAACAAGCATTATCCCATTAGGTGGGATCAGCTACATAGATTACACAACACCATACTATCCTATCATCATCTAAGCTTTTAAGAATATTGTTAACTAAGATATCTTGTTCAACAACTTGTATGTGTTCTCTTTAGTCTTCCTCTACTCTCTTTACAGGACTCAAGATTATCCGTTCTACTCTCCTCACCGACGCAACGTATACCATTATCCCCACCATGAATAGACTCAACCTCAAGGCAGAAGTTGGGAAATTGCAGTGCAAACATATCATAATCCCCCTAACTCGATTCTTCCTCCAATCTGGACTCCCATTTAACCAACAGCTCCAAATGAGGTCCCTTCAAGCAATGAGACAGCACTGTTTTAGGCTCCAAAACAAGCTCAAAATCTCCTGAAAGTGGCAATTCTGCTGGTGGATCAAGAGGAAGTTGTGCATGAGCAGGTCACAACAACAAGACATGGAAAACCAGATGGATTTTAGCTGTTGAAGGTAGATCTGACTCATAAGCCACTGGTCCCACCTTTCTTATGACCTTGTAGGGCCCAAAGAAACATGGAAAAAGATCAATCAAGGATTTCACATCAGATTTCATTTGGGGCCAATAAACAGTACCTGACAACTGCTTTAAAGTCTTCAAGAAGCCCTTATGACCAACAGAAGATGCAACATGAGCCTCTTTCAACAACTTGCAGTGGAGAGAGGAGCTCTGAGGAATCACTAGGCAACCATTAAAGTAGAGCTTCTGCTCAACCAGACTATAACTGGGCCTAGACCTGGAATTTTCCATCCAGGCAGCAACAATAGGAGTGGTAAAAGCATCGGTGGTCAATGCCTCTTGCAATTCTAGAAAATCAAACAGCAAAAGTATCACCAGATTAAGAAAATCAGCATGTTGTGACCTCATAGACGATGCATTAGCCCCAACATTCTCTTTACCAGCATTGTACACAACAGAAAAAATCAAACAGGAGGAGCTTAAGAATGAGGTTCTATTGAGTTATTAGTTAAAACTCACTGCCCCAAGAGATTCTTCAGGCCATTATGGTCAGTCCTCACAGCAAAAGGGCCTCCCTAACAAGTAATGTCACCGCTTTCGGAGCAGCAAGACTAACGCCAAAAGCTCTCAATCATTGGCAAATTGAAACTTGTTGGAAAATGAGAGTCCTTTGCTATAAAAAGCAATAGGATGATCCTGTTCCAATCTGCATAAGAATAGCCCTGGCACCCTCCATTAAAGCATCACACCCTACAACAGATTCTAAGTTGAAATTATGAAGCCGTAAAACCAGGATAATAATAAGATAAAACTTAAGCTTTTCAAAAGCTTTTTGGGCTCCCGAAGACTAGCAGAAGGCATTCTTCTTGGTAAGTTCAACAAGAGGATAAGCAATAATACCATAATTTTTAACAAACCTTTAGTAATGGCTGAAAAACCACGAAGCTTGGTCACATTAGTTGGTATAGGCCACTCACTCACTATGCTTATCATCTCAAAATTGGTTTCAACTCCCTATGCTAAGACTCTATGCCCCAAAAAGGTCACTCGAGTCTGCCCAAACAAGCACTTTTAAAATTGGCATAATATGATTGTTGTTGCAAGGTTCTAATACCAATCAAAGATGTTCTTCATGCTGCTTTGAAGTGGGATTGTAGACGAGAACGTTGTCAAAGAAGATGAGTACAAATTTTTCACAAGGCCAAAAGAGATCATTCATTACCACTTGAAAGGTGGCCAGTCCATTTGCAAAACTGAATGGCATTACAACAAATTCTTAGAGACACTGTGAGTTTTGAATGCCATTTTGTGAATATCAGCTAGTAACACTTGAATTTGGTAATAACCAGAGCAAAAGTCAATCTTAAAAACATAGGTGGCTCTATATGATTCATCAAGAAGCTCTCAATGTTGGGAATCGGGTATTTAATCAAGGCTGTGATCTGATTCAAAGCCCTATAATCCACACAGAATTGCCAAAAGTCATCCTTTTCCTTTACCAACAAAACTGGACTCACAAAGGGACCCGAACTTGGCTATACAAAACCTCTCTGCAATAAATCATCAACTTATCATTCAATCTCTCTCTCTCTCTCTCTCTGGGAAAATAAGGGTAGTAGTAGGATCACAGGTTAGGAGGTTGAGAACCTTATAGGAGAGGCATAGCATGGTAGTTGTCTCTAAATGGCAGAAAAGAAACTAAATCATCATTAAATAATCAACTTGTCATTCAATCTCATTCTTTTGAAAATAAGGGTAGCAATAGGGTCACAGGTTAGGAGGTTGAGCACCTTGTAGAAGAGGAATAGCATGGTAGTTGTCTTTGAATGGTAGAAAAGCAACTAGTTGAATCAAATTCAATGCAGCTAGCTGATGAGCACATCTAATTCCTTCCCTATAGACATGATTAAACTCCACTAGCCAATCATAGTTTAGAAAACCCTTTAATCTCATAGATGTTAAGTAACAACCCTCAATAATCTGATTATGTTGTAGTGCTTTAATGATTCCAAGCACATCACTTTCCACTTGAACCTTTTTAAACCCCATGCCCCTAACAAATCTGCAAGCCATGAAGAACACCTCTTGCCTCTACTGTTTTCACGTCACTCATACCTAGCTTGATAGAAAATCCTTTTACCCATTCTCCACATTCACCATGTATTACGCCTCTACTCTCGTTAAGCCCTCTTTATTCATGGTTCAATCAGTATTAACTTTGCACCATCCTTCCCTAGGCACCATCCACTTTATCATTCTGATTTCCTTCAATTTGTCACTGAATACCAACATCCATTCTTTGGTTGTAGCTTTATAGAATAAACTTTGGTTCCCAGCATTACTAGGAACCTCAAAAACATGGTCATGTATATGATATTTCTCCATCTCTAGATATACCAGCACGCCATGCTAAAAACTTCCCTCCAATTAGGTATGCCCTCAATTCTCTTTCTTCTTTTGATGTTCTTAAATAACCATTCATTCCAATTATCTCAAAAGAAATCAGATCTATTCTCAATAGGCACAAGGTTTCTACAAAAGCAAGTAGCATATAGGCAACCTCTTAATGCATGCAAATGATCCTCCTGTCCCCTATAACACACCCTGCACTAGTCACTGCCTCCATTCCATCTACTAGCATGTGTTTTGGTTAATAATCTCCTATTAAACAACAACCAAATAAAGACTCTTATATGCTCAAATACTTTTAATTTCAAAATAATTCTACATTCTCCCCTAACTTGCAGCTTATCTTCCCCTTTTAGCCATTTATAGGTACTTGCCATAGTAAAGGGTCCCTCATTACTTAACTTCCACCTAACCACATCCTCATCACTTTTATGAACAAGAGGTAGCATGGTGGTAATTCTCTATACCATCTACTCAGGAAGTAATTCTTCCATTAACTATGTAGTCCATCCTCGTTCACTATTAACCAGATCACTAACCATTAGATCATCCTCCAAAGGAGAGGAGGACTTAAACTGTTTATAAGGTGAATCATCTTGACCCAACCAATTGCCAAACCACACCCTTGTGCTCCTACCATTTTCACTTCTTTCCCCACATCCCCTTGAATCTTATTGCACATTATAGTTATATCTCTCCACAGCCTTGAACCTTCCTTCTTGGCAACAGGACTAGCAAACTTTATATGTTCTCTTCTATACTTCCTCGATTGCTACTTCCATGTCGTCCAGGCCCTCCAAAGCTTCCAAGATGGGCTATTTGTTCTCGTCAATCTCTATAAGCAAGGAGGAACAAGTTTTGCAACAATGCATGATCTAAACTCTGAATAACTTGCCACAACAAAAGCAACACCCTTTCTCCCTTCACCTTTGAATTTCAAAATAAGTGGGAGAGATTCCAGCCAACATCACAAGTGATTTTGTGAGTGCGGAAGATGTTGGAGCTATGTTAATGTGATACGAAGAGGAAGACGTGATTGAAGTCCCTTTAAGGTCACGTGCATCTTTGGGCTGATATGAAGAAGGTAGCGACATGCATGGGGCTTGGGAGTAAATACTAGGCTTAGGTTCATGAACCTGCAACTTAGACTCATATTCTAGAGCTATGCTTACAGCTTTATACACTGTGTCTATCATATGAATTCACACATCAGCCTTCAACTCAACCTTGAGCCCGTCGAGAAAGACACTAAGAGGCTATGTTCTAGCCAATTGTGAACTCATGCAACACACTTTGCAAATTTATGACAATACTCTTGAACTAGTCCAATTTTCTTGATGGTGCAACTGCAAAGGTGTTCATTCGGATTTTGATATTCAAGAGGACCATAATGCTCTTGCAAGGCTCTAACTAGCTTGTCCCAGTTGAGTAAGGTAGACTCTAAATTTATTCATGAACATAAATCCAAAGCATCTCCTTCTAAATAGAAGGAAGCAACATCAACCTTCAAATCTTCTTACGTTTGATAATACAAAAAAAAAATCTACTTTTAAAATCCAAACTTGAGGATCACCACCATTGAATTTAGGAAATTCAATGTTGGTGTGTGGTGGTCAAGGCCCTCTTCTATATCCCATCTACATATCATAATCTTCTTCGATGTCATAATCACAAGAAGACTACTGTTGATATGACCCTCCCAACTTTTTGCCATTGTCCATGTGAGTAATATTTGACATTTCAAGTGTAGCAACCTTAGCTGTCAAAACATCAAGCATTTCAAGTTTTTAAGCTAGGGAAGCCAATGAATTGAAGGAAGTTTCAAGCGGGTTCTTTGGAGGTTCAAAAGGTGGAGGGTTGCTAGAGGAGCCGGCAACTGTAGGGTTGTTGGAGGAGTTGGCAGGTGGAGGATTGTTTGAGGTGTTGGTAGGATTTCCAAGATGCATGTCCACCATCTTGAACAAGCTTCTAATACCAAATTGGTAGGGCCCTAAACTAACAGTAAAAATAAAGAGGCAAGCAACTCTAAAGAGAGAGAATAGAGCAAGAATCTCACACTATTAATCTCTTAATAGCAAAAATACTAGGAGAATCTTCACATATGATAAATTGGAATTTTATTACCCAAATATGACTACTCTTTGAGACTGCTAGTCAATTTATAATGCTGAAGATGGAGGAAAATAATTAATAAATATCAGAAAATATTCCAAATATCTCTCAATTAACCTAATAACTAAAAAGAATGTTAAGAACCAAATCTAACAACCACGAGGTCCTTTTATTCAGCAAATAGCAGAAAATAATTAAAATAAGATTAATTCAAATCATCAGCATCCCTAAAAATCCGCATAACAGCATCTGCTTCTGTTGTCTTCCTCCTTTTTTGTCTCTCCTAGGCGACTAGCGGTTGGTTATCCTGACTTAGCCTCTTATGAAAGGAATTCCAGCCAAATGTTTTAAACTAGTTACAAAATTAAATACCAAACTGCAAGTCTGCTAGTGATTCAATCAGTGAATTTGATGATTAATATGACTCATGCCTCAGATTATCATGTTTGATTAGCCAATTTATCACTTAAATGTCATTTGAAATGAACAATTTTTTAATATAGCATACTTTTAGCCTTTTTTCCATTTTAATATCCTGCTTCACCAGCATGTGCCACCTTAACGCCTGTTGCCCAAACCATTTGAGGGGTCTAGAGCCTTAAGAGCACTTTTCATCTTTGACTACCTTGCACGGCCTAATTTATCTAGCAACTAGGAAGCCTTTCTTCACCCACAACAGACAAAAATGGCATTACTGTTTCATAATGATTTCAGAAAATGTTCAGGCCCATTTCATTATGATTTAACAGACATCCATACGAAAAATAATAGATCAATTAATAACTAATAAGTGAATATTATCAATCCAGAGAAGATATAACTGAAATATCAGAAAAGACCAAGCACATAGAGTATAAGAAAAATGCATTAAACTCAATACCAAACCAGGAAGTGATTACAACCCAAAATAAAGTTATGATTCAACAAACAAATCAGTTATAACAAAAATTGCAGTTAGAAAGCAGCTAGTACCATGAAAAATTTCTCCGCAGAGGAAAAGAGAGGAATCAAAATCAAGCAAACAATAAACAACACAATGAGCGGAAGCAAGAAGACCAGACGACTTCAGCTATAGAGAGGGGTACAGGAAAATGAAATAAACAAAAACAATAACACTAAATAAGATAAAGTTGAAGCCCACTCACCGTTCTCCCATCAATAACGTGCTTGTCTTCAAGAACCCTATCAAGAATGGAAGGATCTGCGAACACCACGAACCCAAATCCTCTAGGCTTCCCAGTATTCTTCTCCCTCATAACTGACGCGTGAATGACATCGCCATAGTCGCTGAAATGCTCCTTCAGCTTATCCTCCGATGTCTCCCATGATATTCCACCGATGAAAAGCTTCCCTTGATCCGAATCCATTTCCGGGTTTCCCAAACTACCTTTTTATACTCTTCTTCTATCTACTACGTTCTACTATTGAGAATTTTGCTTGTGGGATTTGTGGGTTCAGTAACGAGAAGAGTGAGAGCAAGAGCGAAAGCAAGGGTTTGTGTGGCAGACTAGGTAGACAGAGAAAGAGAGAGAAGCAAAGAGCAAGGGTGCGAGCATATTCGAACAAGAGTGCGGGCGTCCTCGCTCTCGTTGGTCAAGGGCTGATGTGCACAAATGCAAAAACAAAACCACCAATGATATTCCACCTATAAAAAAATTTTAAAAAAATCAAAAAATTAATTATAATTAAAATAAAATAATAGCATCTCCTTTTTTTTATATTAATTATCTCTATTTTATTTTTAAAACCTATATAAATTTTTTTACTATAAATAATTATCAAACATTTCTTTACTTTTAAAATTTTATTTTCGTTCATCCAATCATTATTAAATTATATATCTTAAATTAAAATATTTTTTATACATAACTACATCTAAAAATCATTCAAATAACTCAAAAAAATTAATACATTTATTTTTTGACTTTTTTATTTATATTTTAAATTTTTTTACATAAATGAATTTACGGTTAAAAAGCATTTTACTCTTCAACTATTTTTTCAAGAGTATATAATATCTTAAATTTTTACATAATGTAATTTTTTTCTTTCAACATTTTAAAATGGTGCATTGAGTTCCCTATCATTAAAAAATTAGTTTTGACCATTGATAAAAAAATTACAAAAATATATCTAAAAATTATAAAAAAAAAGACCCAAAAATTGCAAATAATGACTGTATAACATTTAGAAAAAAAATTACAGAAAAAGGACCCAAAATTTATAGAAAAAATTACAAAAAAGGACCAAAATAATACTTGTATCCTATTATTTATATGTAATTTAGGAAACTTAATTAATATTAATTTTTATTGGGTACTTACATGTAATTTTATGGGTCCTTTTGTATAATCTTTGAGGCCCTTTTCTATAATTTAATTAATGATCAAAATTAATTTTTTTTAATAGTAAGGTACTCAATGCACTATTTTCAAAAATTGAAGAGAAAAATTGCACCATATAAAAGTTTAGAATACAAGGTACTCCTGAGAAAATAGTTGAGAAGAAAAATACTTTTTAACCTATATATTCATTTAGTAATTGTAATAGAAGGGCAGAAGAATTAGTAATGAACAATTTTGATGTGATTTAATTTTTTTTAAAAAAAATAAACATATAAATTGGTAAAATAATATTCAATCGCTTAGTAAAAAAATAAGAATTTAATATGATAATTACTTGATATAACTTATGGTTTTTTTAACTTCATTAATTTTAACTTAAAATTCTTAAATTATTTATTTAAAGGGAAAATTTTACTTAAGGCCCCCAAAACACAAAATTGCATTAGGTCCCAATAGAATATGAGAATGCACTACAAGCTAGAGGACTTGTTGTGGATGAAAAAATGCATCTGCCTTTATCTCAAGAGAATATCCATATATACACAACATGATGTCTATGAATCTTGAACATAATGTTTATGAATATACAACACATCTAGCAGACATTAATTTAAAGTATGTTGCTTCAATGAACATATTGAGACAAGGCAAATGCATTTTTTTATCCACAACAAATTTACAAGAAGCATTATCAGGTCTGCAGTGCATTTTCAGATTTTATTAGCCCTAAATGTAAATTTTTATATTTTGAGGGCCCCAAGTGAGATTCTGCCTTTTTTAAATATTAACATACTTAATTATTTAAAGGTTCTTAAATTGGGAGAGGAAGAAGAGAATTAGTTGGCAAATTAATAATTTTAAATTTTTAATATAATTATAAATTAAAAAAGGGAGAATTTCACTACAAGATTGTTGAAGCAAGATAATTTCACAAACGGATCAACAAATTCTAAAATTATTTTACGGTATTGGGGGACCTAAATGAAATTAATTTCATTACAAAATTACCTAGTTACCCTTAAATGTAAAATGAAAACAAGAGAACTTGAGAAAAACCTCTCAACAAAAGAATGAATCTGTCATCTCAGCGAGCTTTGAAAAAAAAAAATTCATCTATTTTTGTTTTTGTTGTTGAAGAATCTTCAACAAATGAATGGATAGAAAAAGTGATGATCCAGTTTTAGCTATTTGTTCTAAAGTGGAATTTGACTCATTCAGCCATCCACACTGTTTGCAATTCAGTATCATCCTTGATAGAAATGGACAAATCTCAAGGTGTGAGGCATGATCCACATGAAGCTATAGTTGGTTCTCACCCTCCAGGGTACACTAAATAGTCTAAGCACAAGCTCTACAATGGTAAATCACTTAATACTCCTCATTCCTAGTTTTTTTTTGAGTAGGAAAACAAGAAATTTTGTAAGCTCACATTAGTGCAAAATAGGATTTTAATGTCACACTTTTTGCCACAATTTCCAAAATAATTGTTTCAATAAATGATATGGTGGCTAACTTGTAAAAAAAGTGGAAAAATGTAGACATTATGGCCACAATCATAAGGATTAATTGTCACCATAAGTTAACTTTAAAACAATAATTATGAAACAATTAATTAATTAAAATTTAAATAATTAATATTATTTAATTAATTAAAATATAATTTAAAGCAAGTTTAGACACACTTAAGGCGATAAGTCCATGGCAAACCTGTTGCCATAAGTGGACATTAAAAAATAATAATGTAATTATTAATTACTTAAAATTTAATTAATTAATTAAAATATAATTTAAAATATATGAACTCAGACACAGTAAAAAAATAATTATATAATTTTTAATTAATTAAATTTTAATTAATTATATTTATTATTTAATAAATTAAATATATAATTAAATGTGTTTGAACTCAGACATGCTATTTGAGTCTAAGTTTAGACACACTTATGGAGACAATCTCTTGGGAAACCTGTCATCATAAGTGCAATTTAAAATAATGATTATATCATTAATAATTGATTAAATATTAATTAAAATATCATTTAATGTGTTTGAAATCAGACACATTAATGACATTGTAAAAAAATAATTATGTAATTTGTAAGTAATTATATTTTAATTAACTATTTTATTAATTAATAAAATTATAATTAATTATATAATTAATTAATTAATTTAAATACAATCAGACACAATAATTGTATTTGAGTTTAGACACACTAAGGGCCATAATGTATAGTAAATTCAAAATTATTATTTTATTAATTAATTAATCAACTAAACTTATTTATTAAAAAATTAAGTTATTTTGTTATTATTTATTTTTTAGACAACATTTGGCAACAGTCTTTATGAGGGACTATCATCGGTGCCAAATGCTGTATGAGAACTTACGGTAACAATTGGTTCATAAACCTGTCACCATAAGTACTTTGACTAAGGGTAAAACCCTTAGCTCTACATTTAGATGCAGCTTTCCCTCCACTTGCACACAACTTTCCCTTAGCTAAATAATTCTCTTCCTCACACCTCCTCCCTTCCCTCTGCTCCTCCTTCGATTTCCTTAGCTCATTCTGCCTCCCTCAGCTCGGTTGCCTTCAGTTGTGTGCCACCTTCCACCTCACCTCCATCTCCCAACTGTAGCTCATTTGATTTCCCTTATGTCTCCTTGCCCTCCCAGCTCCTTCCTTTAGTTTCCCTCCAACTCGCCTCAACCTCCCAACTCGCTTCCACCTCCACCCTTTCCCTCAACGTGCCTCCTTTGGTAAATTTTTTTTTAAATTTTCTTCGCTTTAGCTCGCCTCCATCCTTCAACACTTTTTCCTTTTTTTTCAAGCATTTTTTCAATTTAATGTGTCTGTTTCCAGCAAATTAACCATGTATTTTTTAATTATAATTTCATTAAACTTAATTATAATGAAGTTGTTAGATTTAACTTGTTCAAATTAAGTTGTCTTATTACTAAAATTGGTGATTTATTGGAAACCATTAACTTTAATTTGAGGGTTTAATAATACCTAGGGAATGTCAATTTATAAGACGTTATGCTATTGATATTTTTTAAATTTCAAAACATAAATTATTTGTTTAAGCATAATTTTAAATTTTTTAATTGTGTGGTTGATTATATTTCATAAGTAGATAATATCATGCATTGGATTTAATTTAATTGGTGATTTATTGAAAACCAATAGCCTTAATTACAGGGTTTAGTACCTTGGAAATATCAATTTATAAGTTGTTATGCTGTTAATTTTTTTTAAATTTCAAAACATAAATTATTTGTTTAAACATAATTCTCATTTGTTAATTGTGTGGTTGTTTATGTTTGATAAGTAGATAATATCATGCGTTGTATTTAGTTTGTTGACATTGGTGATTTATTGGAAACCAATAACCTTAATTGAAGGGTTTAGTGCTTGAGAAATGTTAATTTATAATTCGTTATACTATTAATTTTTTTTAAATTTTGAAAGATAAACTAAATGTTCATATTTGAATTAGGTAATAACGAACCGTAATTGGATAGATGCTTTGAGGATAAGTGATGAATATGAGAGGGGGTAGACCAATTTTAGAATTTATAAATAACAATGTTCCTAATAATAAAGGATTGTTCTATTGTCCTTGTGTTAAATGTTTGAATGGGTTGTGATGTTTTGTGGAGATAAATAATTACCTGATTTGTTTTGGTTTTTACAAAGCATATACACAATGGGTGTTTAATGGTAAATCTAGAAAACATAGTGTGCCATAAAATGAGGATGATGATGTGGATTTTCTTGATTAAGTAAAGGATATGTTATATGATATTGGTGTTGAAGGCATTGAGCAAGCACACAAATATGATATATTGTGCAATGATTCAAAAAAGCCTTTATATCCAAGGTACATAAAGTATACACAATTAATAGCAGTGTTGAAGTTGTTTAACTTGAAAGCGAAATAGGGGTAGAACAATAAGAGTTTCACAAAGTTGCTTAGACTGTTGGAAGAGATACTTTTGGAGGGTAATGAACTCCAGAGTAGTTACTATGAGGCAAAAAAATATCATGTCCTATAGGTTTAGTTATTACCAAAAGATACATGCTTGCCCTAATGATTGTATATTATATAAAAATGATTTTGAAAATGTATTTTGAATGGTGGTGATGATTCGATTACTAAGAGACCTTCGGTGAAGATGTTGTAATATCTTCCAATAATGCTGAGATTTAAATGTTTATTTGCTAATGAAGATAAGGCAAAGAACTTGAGATGGCATTATGATGAGAGAGAAATTGATGGTATGTTTCAGCATCTAGCTAATTCTCCATAATGGAAAGAAATTGATTGATTATTTCCTAAATTTGACAATCAACCTAAAAATCCTTACGACAATCTTACATAGCTCATGGCCTGTTCTACTAACTATTTATAATCTTCCTCCTTAGTTTTGTATGAAATGCAAATATATCATATTTTTTTTAATGATTTCAGGCCACAAACAACTAGGAAATAACATAGATGTTTATTTGGCATAACTGATTGAAGATTTAAAAATGATGTGGGAGGTAGGTTGACTATGTTTGATTCATATTAGAATGAGTCTTTCAAGTTATGAGCTATAATTTTTTACATGATAAATGATTTCATTGCATATAAAAATCTATTGAGTACAGTGTTAAAGGGCATACAGTGTGCCCTATTTGTGAAGAAAATGCATCCTGTTAACAACTAAAACATGAAAAGAAGATAGTTTATCTTGTTATTAAAGATTTTTAAGACAAGATCACCCTTATCATAGATAGAAGAAGTCAATATGGTATTTGGTAAGAGCCAAAAGAAAAAGGCTCAAAAGAATCAATGAGAGAAGGGGTCTATCTTCTTTGATCACCCTTACTGGAGCTGCCTTGAGGTAAGGCACAATCTTGGTGTGATACATGTGGAAAAAATGTGTGTGATAGCCTAATTGGAACATTATTAGACATAAAGAGAAAGACCAAGGATGAAGTCAAAAGCAAGACTAGACTTATTTGACATGGAAATACAAACAAGCTTGGGTCCAAGAGCAGAAGGAAGAGGACTTTGATAACTTTAGTTGTGTAGGCTCAAATTAACAAAATTAACTCTAATATAGTTTAGGGTCAGCCAAGATTGAATCTTTCAAAGAGTTGATATTCTAACATTCTAATAGTTAAAAACACTAATAAAATAGCAAGATAAGGTTTTGTTCAAACTATTTAAAAAAAACCATAAAAGCTATTATTATTTTTTATTTTATTTTAATAATTTAAATTGGAATAAATGGAGTAAAATGAGTGTGTAAAAATATGTGAGTAAGATCAATGGTATGTACTTCACTAAATTGAACACCAAGTTACTTATTATTACTAGTGGCCAATTAGCAATAATAAACAACCCAATGTTATAAAAGTTATCCAATTGTTTGATTGATTAATTTGGACAACCCCTAACATTTTTCCCAACCATAATACAATATGTGTTCAATTGAGATTTTGATTATTAGCCAATAAACATAACAAGAACAATTATGTCTCACTTATATAAATTGGCAAGTAGCAATTAAATTCAACAAAATGAATGTAACAAATAAATTTGTCTAGCAAACAAACTAATCTAAAATTAATCTTAAACACCTCAAGTATGTCAACATTAGCCAGACATTCATGAATTTAAAGACAAAGCATCACTATATCAACAAATTCAATCTCACTTCATGAATTAAAGAGGTAAAGGAAAAGAGAAATAGGTGTGTCTATCTCCAAGGGAAGAAGAATGCCTAGCCACATATGGAGAGCTTCATCCAACTTGCATCCCAACTCCACAAACACATAGCTATGGCAGCAAGAGGAGAAAATTTGAATAGCACCTTCTTCAGTAAACCAAAACAAAATTACCAAGGTTCTGATGCGATCAATGAGATGAAAGCAATAGTGAAGCCATATCTTGATTTGGATAGTTAGATGTGGAGACATGGAGGTGAGAAGGTGCTGAAAAAAATGAAGAGAGAGAATGTTGCTACGAATGAAAAAAACATGAAGAAGAAGATAATGATGATGCCAACCAAAACGAAAATGACGTCTCTCAAGAAATGAATTCAAAATTTGACCAAGTCCTATTTGACAAAGCAAAAGGTAACAAAAAATGAGTTACTGTGCAAGTATCCTAAAGTAGTGCGAGTATATGTGTGTCTAAATATGAATGTGAGTATGATAAAATATTTATAAGAATTTATTTAAACACTAGAAAAATAAAAGTAATAAAGGAGAGAATTAACAAATCAAAATAAGACTAAACTATATATATGTGTGATGTATGATGATGCAAGTGGGAAATACACATAAGAAAAAAGAATAAGATGGGAAATTAAGAATTGACAAGCTTGCCCCTAGGCTTCTCTCTAATTTCTATTTATATTTGGCAATCAAAAACCTCATTCACATGCCCAATTATGTACAGCCTAAATTAATTTTATGTGCCAAATCATTTTTCAAAAATTATCATTATTTACCATTTTATTTCAAAAATTTTAAAATTACAAATTAAGTTCAATAAATCTAAGTGATGCTCAAAATACCCAAAACAAGTGTCAAAAAACAAGAATAAAGGGAATAAAAATGATGTAAAAAATATGATTTATTAGACTTTTATGAACCTAGCTCCTCATACTTTGTCCAAAAGAGAGAAAAAAAGTTGTGTGAGTGTCTACGTAGTATTAAGGTACCTCAAAAATATTCTTCAATGTCAAGAATCATATATCAATGAAAGATTTCAAATTAGTAGGCATGAAGTCTTATTGGTATGTACTAATGCAACAATTGTTACCAATAGCAATTCAAGATATATTGGATGAAAAGGTGAAAAAGTTAATTATTAGATTATTTGTCTTATTTAATGCAATATGCAGCAAAGTCATTGATCTTGATAAATTAGATGAATTGCAAGAAGATATTGCCATTGCCTTATGTCAACTTGAAATACATTTTATTCCATCATTTTTTTGATATCACGGTACACTTAAATTATACATTTAGTGAGATAAATAAAGTTGTGCAACCTTGTCTATTTGTATTAGATGTATTCATTTGAGCAGCACATGAAAATTCCTAAAAGGTATGTGAAGAATCCCCATCATTCAAAAGTCTCTATTGTTGAAGTACATGTTGCCAAGGAGGTTATTGAGTTTTGTACTGAATATATATCTAAAGTAAAATCTATTAGAGTTCTTGAGTCTTGCCATGAGGGAAGGAGAGTTGAAGGGCAAGGGATATAAGGGATGAAAGTGAAGTGCACGACACATGAAGAAATGTAACAAGTATATCTATACATCTTGAATAATGCCAATAAAGATTAGGATTACTTAGATGTGCATAAAAAATAACTAAAGGAATGGTACCCTAAAAAGATCGAAAAATGGTTGTTAAGTAAGCACAATAAACATTTTTCCACTTTGGTTTAGAGAAAGGGTAAAGGAGGATTGTCAAAAGTCCAATGATTATGATATAATAAGATGGTTAGCTAATGGGCTTAACTTTAATGTTATAGCTTGGAGTGCATATGATATTAATAAGTATTCATTCTATACAAAGAAACAAGATGATAATAGCACTATGCAAAATAGCAAGGTAATAGTAGTAGCTAAAGTAATTCATTTTTTTAGTACAAAAAATAAAAATTAATTATTGGTATCCCCATCATATTTTGGAGTTATTGAAGATATATGAAAAGTTAACTACTTCAAATTTAAAGTACTCATTTTCAAGTGTAAGTGGGTCATATTAAGAATGATATTCAAGAATATAAGATGTATTTTACTTTAGTAGACCTTAATAAGGCAAGACATAAAGATGAACCTTTTATTTATGGCAACTCATGCAAAACAAGTTTTTTATGTCATCGATCCAGCTGATAAAAGGTTGTCCGTGGTTCTATTGGGAAAAAATCTCCTTATTTATGGTGAAAATGATGAATCAAGTTTTAATATTGACAATATTTCTCTTTTTATGCCAACCTAGTCTTGTTGGATGTGGAAGATAAAGATGATGTATATGATGTTAGAACTGATTATAATGAAGGTTTATGGGAGAATTAAAATACATTTATAATGGTATTACAGTTTTAAATGATCTTTTAGATTTATTTTGTTTTATTATTTATGCTTTCATTTTTACAGTAGTTTAAATTTATTATATTTCTTGCTATAAACCTTATTTATATCTTCTTTGTTTTAAGAGAAATATGGAGAATCCCTCCAATACTAGAATGACAAGACAAAGCTTAAAAAAAGTAGGAATATGGAGAGGGATGCTATATATTTTGAATTAGATGGATGGTCCTCTAACTACTGAACAAATATATAGATTTGGCAATTAATAAGCTCATCCAAGCATATAGATTTCAACAAGGAGGACACGATGCTAGGACGTATAATCGCAGACCCCTCAAAGCTACTTAATGGAGAGCTCCTTAAGAGCTGTGCAATGATCAATAGTGGCATTCATGCCTATTGCACTAGATATACAAGACCCACATAAAAGAAGGAGAGGCGCCAAGAAGGGTTATAGGAAGAGAGGGAAAGGGAGAAACAAGAATCATCGATTAACACGAAAGACAATAGAGAATATCAAATTGAAGACACCATGGGAATTACTCACCATCTCTTGTCCTCGTGGGCAGTTGGATCTTAGAAGTGTGTGAGTTTGTCTCGACAAAAGGTTTTCTTGGAAAGTACTCTTTCCACCATTTTAAGTAAAGGGAAATTCAATCATTTACTATATAAAAATATTGGGAAAATCACAATCACACACACACACACATTTGATATGATTGTATAACCATGTCTATATATATATATATATATTTGATAATTGAACCATATGTTTTATTGCCACTTCACATACTCATACACTTTTCTTACAAGTGAGTAGTTAGACTAGATTATTTGGTTATTGAGTCATTGACTTACCCCTATGGTTATATATTATAGGTGAAAGCTTTGATAAGGGCAAATGGAAGGAGGGTACCATCAAGAATTGAGAAGCTTTTGTTTTTCATAGCTTTCACCCCTTTTGGCATTGTATAACAAATGATTTATGAATTTATGCCAACTTTTGATCATATATATTGTTCTAGGGTCACTTGTATGAGAATATGTTATTTGTAGGTATCTCAACCTAAGATAATGTAATTGTAATGAAATTATTATTAGAGGTCAAGATACTAGTGCAAGTGATAATATTGTGATGTTTGCAATATATAGATGAATATGGTATGGTTGAGTGTGATTATGCCTATACCCTTCAATCATTGTGAAATTAGGGTTTTGATGGCCAAATTATGTTTAAAATGTAATTGTTGTTATATAATTGATCAATTAGGCGTATCGTGGTCCAATTGAGTTGGTTCAAGTAGTCTTAGAGTTATTAGCACTTAATTGATGATTTGGATACCTTAGGGAGAGTTTTGAAAGGAAAAAGGGTAATTTAATGCTGGGTATCTAACTTTTAAATGGTATTATATTTGGTTGTGAAACTAATGTCAATAACTAGATGGCTCAAAAAGCTATATGTGGATACTTGAATTGCTCAAATCGAACATCAAAAGATGAAATGGCACACTTCGAAAGTTAGCCAGAGGTGTAATGATAGCAGCAACGTGTCTTGGTGTAGGGCTTGTGTTTCACAGTGCACTACATATCGAGAAGGCTTCCCTCTTTATGCTATTTATTATGGCAGAAGACACATGCACTGCGGCAAATAGTGCATTTTAGGCAATGTCCAAATTGCTGTGTTTGATGCTTGAAAGTGATGTTACTTGTTTCCATGCTTCTGTTACTTTTTTTTACTTGTTTTAAACTATGGTTTGAGCTCAAATATTTTTTCAAAAAGGGTTGCTTAGGATCCCAAACTTTTAAACGCGATTTTAAACCCTTATCTATTATGATGACCTAATATAAGCAATTATCTTAATCCTAGTTATTATAATGGAATTGTGTATTGTGTTATGGTAATGTCAAGGTGAACATTGAGAATAAATTGGGTCTTTAGGAAATTTTTGGTATTCTTAAACTTTTAACAACTTTAAGCACAGTTCAAGATGCAATTTGAAGTTTTGATACAATAAATCAAGGTAAAACTTAAACATTTCAGTTGTAAATTAATTAAAACATTTGAATAAGAATATAATCAATGAATGCAAGTGTTAAAGTCAATGTAAATCAACAAATACAGTTTTAAAACATATTTGGAAAAATATTTTCAAGGTTAAGGGAAAAAAATTTTTCTATAAATTTTAAACTTCTTGTGAAATATAAATTTGTTAACATAAAAATGAAGAAAATATGCAAAGTATAATTGAACTAAATTTAAGAAGAGTAGAGTTAGAGATATTGCATAGTTGATTTATCTTGGTTCAACCAACCATTTGGCTTACATCCAGTTCGCAAACTCATACTTGAGATTTTCCACTATGACACAAGCTTCAATAGGTGCTTGTCACCATAGTATAATCCACAAGCTTTTATAGGCAGTTGTGAGCCATTTACAAGATCTCTCACTATACTAGTGAGTTACCTTAATCTCTCACTTCAAGACAGTGAGCACTCTCTCAATATATTAAGAAAATCCTTCCTTGAATCTCTTTAATAACAAAGCTTGTCTTTTCCTAACAACTTCTTTATCAAAGAGATGACTAGAAAACTCTTAGGCATACTTAGAAACTCTCTTAAAGTGTAGCTAAAACAATGTAAGCCTAAGAACTAGCTTAAGAGCTTTTTACAAGAATATAGTGTAAAATGAAGGTCTGATGCAAATTCTAAGTGTTCAATCTATCTAAAACATTATCCATTAACTTGAATGAGGTCTCATTAATAGATTTTGATAGTTTAAGACCATTTGAACTCATAAGGTATGAAATATAGCCATTATCCATGTGAAAGTGACCTATGACACAAAAAAAAAAAAAACTTTTCTACGAAAAGCATTAAATACTGTTACACCTCTCATTCACACATGGAGAAGTATGATCCAAGCATGGATGAGCTAATTTTACTTTATCTCACTTATCATTTCACTTGATCCATGCATGGACCATTCTAAATTTAAGTGTGTTTGATGAAGGTTGAAGCACCAAGCTTCACTATAAGCCTAAAGCACACATGGACAACTTCTAATCCAAGTGTGGATAAATGTACAAAGGCACATTGCCTAATTGTAATGTGAAACACACTTGGGCAACTTTTGAACCAAGCTTAAATAGCTTATTCAGTGTTAAGGCTCACTCTAAGTAAGACATGAAGACTAACAAGTGTTTATCCATTCAAGCATGGACTCTAAAGAATCCAAATGTGGATTGCTACTTTAGCAAACTTCAAGCTAACACTTAGGATCAATCAACTGTGTGTAAAAAGTAATATCTAAGCATGAATCAGATTATAGAAGCTTATCCAAGACATTTCTCTATACTAACTTGCCAATCAAGTATGGACCTAAAGATTTCCAAGCGTGAACTAGTATATAGTGCTATGTCTTTACATCTGATGTTTTAATTCAAATAAGGTCTAGTTATGATTCAAGCTTGCATGAGATCCTCTAAGTCCTGTATTCACAAAAAATGACTAAACACATATGGGACACTAACAGTCTAACCATAGATGGAACAATGTGAATCATGAGTGCATGAAAACATATGTTAAACATGTGTGAACATATCTTGTCCTTGTATGGATGGGATTTTTGGCCAAAGGGACTTATGAGCCTAAGATTTTCTATATGATGAAATCTTACTTCAAATTATGTTTTTTTCTCTCAAATTAGTTTTCACAAATTTATCTAGGAAAATAATAAAATAAATACAATGATATGAAGATTCTTTTTACTCTTAAGTATATCATGCTTATGTTGATTCCATTATTTATTTCTTCATGCTCACTTATCTTATAATATTTATGATTTGCACATAATAAATTCCTTTTTCTTAGTTTTGTTATCTTCAAAACCCTTAGTCTGACACATTATACACCAATACAAGTGGCTCCTTCTCAATTTTGTTCCTAATAAGGATCAATCTCTTTTGCTATAGCTATTCCTTGTCTGCAGGCTACATCTCCTAAGCTCACTCCACTGCTAAATAGTCAAATCTAAATATACCCTATCCATTGGAAAGGTTTTATACAAATTCTACATAATCAAATTACTCGCTCTTGCTAGAGTTTGTTCTTTTGCTACCTAACTTGTTAAGAGGGATTCCTAGATACTTGCCTATGTCAAGCTGCTTGCTCTTGCTAAAACTTGTTTTTTTATCTTACCTATTGGAAAGGGTTTTCAAATTCAATCACTTGGCTGAAATTTATCCTGCCCTTCCCTTCCTAAATTTATGTCTCAATTTTAATTCATCAGGAATCGAGTTCTTCAAGGGAGGGAGAAATGTTGTAACATGAAACAAAATATAATTAGAGTTTAATTTAAAATATCAGATCATCTAGTTAAGATGTTTAAATAAGGATACTTATCATCTTAGATATTAATATTTTTAAGATTATATTTAGTTTTAAGATTTAGAATTTGAATTTAAATTATTACCATTTTATTATTTTAGGATTCTATAAATAAAAATAGGAGTTTTCATTTATATTAGCTTTGATTATTATTTAATAGAGATTTTGAGAGTTTTCTCTTCTCCCTCCCTTATCTCTTCCCTTTTCCTTTCCATTTTACATCAATATGCCCCTCAGGTTAACTTGTCCTCTACTACCCTTTTCTCTCTGACAACTTTCTCACTCTCCTCTTGTCCACATGGATCACTTTAGTCTCTCTTTGCTTACTTCTTTCATTAATCTCTCTTCTCTCTCTACACTTTTTCTTCTTACTTCTCTCTCCCTACTCACACAGACACACATACACTTATGTACACATATATAAATCTTTAGCATGGAAGGCAAGAAGGGATTGGAGTGTTCTAAGGCCATCAATGTTCATGATCATACTTTGATAGAACTCTTTAGAGAGTAAAAGATTTGTGTTCTTCTATCCCAAATTCTCAAAAACTATGATTCCAAAGTAGTGATCATCAAGTTTTTTTTGAATTGGTCTATTTGTGTCGATCATTAAGGACTTTATGTAGATAAATTTGGCTTAATTTCTTTACGAGCTCTTTATGGCTCATTTCATCAATCGCTATCCCAACCATTGAAGATTAGTGATTATGATGGCAACATTAGTATTTTTTATCAATCAGATGCAATATCCCTTAAAGATGTAATAATTTATTTAAACAAAAGAGTCAATATGATCATTTCTTTCTTTCTAGTGGTTTTATGTGAATACCCTTTATCATATGCCAAATCTAACCAATTGGATTAAAGATTTGTTAAACTAGTATATGGAAAGCTCTCTTCTATTTTATCTTTTCTTTCTATATCCTTTCTTCCACCTTAACACTTGTTAAGAGGGAAAAATGATAAACAAAACTTCTCTTCCATCCCAATTTGATTGGCAAAGAGCAGATCTCTTAATTAAAATGCTTCAAGATCTATGTTGGAATTAGCCAAGATATAGTCTCAAATTCTTATATTATAAGACCATTGGCAAATATTGTGTATGGATAGAGCATTGACTGAACCTTATTTTCATACTTGGTTGGTTTGTATAAAGATACAATCCAATATGTATAGTCCTTTTGTCTCTGTTTCTATAACATCCTGAAATTTAATATGAGAAGCTAGTTGCTAATTAAAAGTAAATTAGTAGTTAGTAGATTGATTATAGTTTTGTATAGTGGATTGATGTTTGGTATTTTCTGACTAATGTGTTAATAAGATTGAGAAATAATGATCCAAATTGAAGTATGCAAGCAACAGTGAGAATTGCCTCACTGTGCCACATGCTTCGACACATGGCACAGAATGTGGATAAAGGCTGATGTGCCATCTCATGAAATTAGAGAGGGGAAGAGAGGAAAAGGAACGAAGGAGAAGAGGAGATGGTTCCTTTATGCTAGGGAAAGGATTTTTGGAAGTACGAGAATTTGCTCCGACTAGTGACTTGATGGGTAAGTTTCATACCGTCCTATACTACGTTTCTACCTTAATTTCTCTAAGCTTGGGTTATAGAGAGATTGAATTAGGGAATTTTAAATGTTTATAATTTAAGGAAGAGTTTTAAAAGGGCTCTTGGGTATGAAACTAAAGTTTTGTTATTGGTCTAAGGTTTAGTGGTTAAGTCTTAAAGATATAGGCTTGAATTGACCTAAAGAGTTGAGTTGAAAAGGGTAAAAATGCTAGATAAGTAGGTTAGGAGGGTGTTTTGGTCAATTGGATGGTCTAGGGGGGAGTGATTATAATGACTGAGCTAATTGAATTTAAAAGGTGTTAGTAAAGTTGGTTAATGTACTGCAGAGTTTGGCTCCACTAGTTTAGTGCTTGTGTTAAGTATTAGAAACTAATTAAGGATGTTTAATTGTGTAAATTGAGCACTTGAAAAGTTATTTGTGGAATCTACACCTTTTAATTCAAGAAGTGCAAATGGTAATCCTTAGTAATAAGGGTAAAAGATAATCTCAACCCTTATTTGTTAGCCTGTAAAATAATTTATAAGTATTTTATATTAACTACATGCATTATGTTTTATGAAAAGGTAGAGTCACAAAGTTGCAAACACTGATACCTGTATATGTGAGTAGAGATACTTGAAATGTGTGTGATGACATATGTGCATTTGTATCTACAAGTGTATCCTAGACTAGGGTAGGGGTTGTGGCCCCACTCTGTGTAAGGCTAAGAAGTTCTGGTGGTCTGAGCGTAGATTTTTATCCACTAATGAGAACATATAAGAGTATACCACCTATCTATGATACCCTGGTCTGAGGTAGTGGTTAGTGGGCTTTGTTTCATGTAAGGCTAGGAAGTTTTGGTCCAAGCATTGAGCATGCTCTACTAGTGGGGAACTGGGAGTGCATGAGCAAAGTGGATGATTGAGCATGGCATCATGTGTATATTTATCTATATTGCTTTTATTGATATTAATGTTGCTCTATCTCTTGTATTTGATTTTACTTGCTAATCAATTTTTGGGATGTACCCAAGTAATTGGGACTTATGTCTCACTCCATTACCTTTTGTCTACAAGTAAAGAGAGTTCTAGAAGGCTAGGAAAAGAAACAAGGAAGGAGTAGCTTCATTTTTGATAGTGATATAACTACTTGTAGTGTAATGAATGTATGTTTCTATTAAATATTTGGTGAAGGGACAAAAATACCCACAAAGTGGGTAGCCAGGGTCACCTAATATCCTTAAGTGATGAAAAGGGCAAAAATACCCATAACGTCACATTTGTGGGTGTAAAAGTAACTAATCCTTCTCTTGCCTCTTAACTCTGTTTATTTCATGCGTTAATTGCTTATCTGGCCTGCCCTTGTCGTCTGACTAGTCTAACACTGACGTGGCTTATTGTTGTAGGTTTGACAATGATGAGTCAGCTACAATGGTTGACACATGATTTTCAAAAATAAGTATATAATGATGAAATAAAAATCTATGTTTATTCTTGTGTTTTCGGCTTACGCACAACTGCTTTGTGTTTGTTTTATCATCAAAGGAGGGCTCTGGTCAATCTTTCATCATCTTTACCCTTTGCTTCTGACCTAATACATGGCATTATCTTCGTTGTCAACTGCCAGAATTAGCAGAAGGAGGGTGACGCAGATCAACGAGCTCGGCGTGAGGAAGAAGATGAAATTTTGGCTAGGCGTTGCCATTGTGGCTTAGTTGCTTCGAGATGGACAGCATGGATGGATGCTAACTGAGGGAGAAGATTTCATGGGTGTCCAAGGTATCACTAGGTAATATGATTTAAAATTATTTATTTCCCATTTATTTCCAAATTTCTTCGATTGCTACCTAATGTCGGTGCTGAACATCATAGGGGGTGGGTGTAGCTTCTTCAATTGGCACGATGGTGATTTTGATGAGAGGGAGAAAGTTGCCATAAAAGAGTTACTTGATGATATAGATAAGTTGTATGATGAGAATGCCTTACTGAGAAGAGGATTAGATGGTCCAAGATTTAATGAAGAGATTAGTGCCATTTCAGTAGAGTTGAAGAAGCTCAAGGGAAGATATAAGAAGAATAAAATTGAACTTAGGAACCATAAATAGAGCTTTAAATTGGCAATGGCAATATTGTTAATGTCATGGGTAATCTTCTTGTTTTGTTAGAAGAGGGGTTGACTAAATGGATATGGTTATTGTGTATTGTATTGTAAGTTGTAATGAAAACGGTTGATCCCCTGTTATGATGCTAAATCTATGTCTTTATAAACATAAAATGAGAATTAACGTGCAAGTTTGCTGAACACAAAATAGACTTAACACAAAATGAGACAAAAATGAAATATAAAGTTCCCTGTTGATTTTCATAATCTAAAGTACACAAATTAGTTTGCTAAAAGAAATGCCACTTTACATCAGTGTATCACTTGCATCACTATTAGTGTAACAAAAGAGAAGGCAAAAAATGCCATCACAGTGGCCAAAATGCCATCAACTATAATTTACATTAGACAACTTAATTTTGACAACTTAATAGACTATTACACAAATTACATATTCCTTGTGTTGCCCTTAGTCTTGCCAGTTCTCTTCTCTCTCTCTGCCAAGAGGTGTGATGTTGTCATATATGCCTTGCCCTTCCACATCAAACCAGGGGGATCGATTGGTAGTTGTAAACTTTGTGATGTAGAGGTTACTTCATTAGTTAAGGATATTTTTCTTGACCCCTCTCTAACCTTAGACGTGTAACGTCTTGATCTTCTCATTTCTTTCTCATTGGGTATAGGGAAGCGTGTCTAAAGGTCAGCATTTCACATCATGTATTCCTGTCTAGAGCCTTCAATAATCACTTGCTCAGAAATTTGTCTAGGCTATAATGTTTGGGAAAATTGTTAGTTAGACAGAAATGGAAACAAATATTGAAATAAATCACACATATTCCACTTAAAATAGTAATAACAAGTATTGAAATAAGTCACATAATTGTTGAAATAAGCTCACATTTACACTATCCTACTAGCGTGCTCGTCTATTATGATGCCCATTCTACTTGGTTGCTTCCTTCTAATTGGTTGCTTTCTCCTTAAAATAGGGGGTTGCACAGCTTGAGTCAATTGACTCTCATTGGGTTGGCTCACAGGCATTTCATTGAAGATGCTTTCTGAAATAATAGCATTTAACATAATATTTATTCAAATCTCACAAATACAACGTCTAACAGAACAGAAATGAGAATTTCAATTTACCTCCTTGCAATAAAATTTATTGTGTCCTTTTTTCTTGTAAACACTACAAATGATGGATCCACCCTTCTTGCTCAATTTTTCTGATCTGATTCCAGCCCTAGCCTTCCTCCTATCTATCTCTTCGATTCTAATTCTCTTTTTTTAAGCCTTGCAGGCAACATACAAAGAGGTGGTGGTAGCATAGGAAAAGTATTTTCACTATCCTAAAAATTCTTACCCTTGATAGGCTGCAATTTTTGCCTATGGCTAATGGTGTCTGAGTCCTTGTGATAAAAGGGTGAAATTTGGGTAATGGGGTCCAGCTTCATATGATAAGGCACAAATAGCATGTTGGCATAGGATTCCAGTCAAATCCCATGCCCGACAAGTACTCATCTTCCTAGTTATAAATACTATGTGCCTATCCCGCCCTTTAATGACCTTATAGCCCTCATCCTCATTAAATACAACAGTACACTTAGAAGCAAGTTTACTATTTCCATCAAACAATTCCATACACTTAGTACTATAATCACTTTGCCACTTAGTCACACAATTTTCACTCTCTACCCACTTTTGCATCATTTTTACTCGTATACCATTAAACATGCTAATAATAGGTAAACACCTGTATTCATCAATCCACGAATTAAAACTCTCAGTGAAGTTGGTATCAACTACCCATGTCTGATATCTAAAATTGAAGCAAGCTCTTACCTATGCTTGTATTGGATAACTTAACACTGCCTCTGCTACTTGGCTACTTAAGTTGCTTATAACCTTAAGGTTGTCTTTAAACTATACCTTGAATGAGCTCCAAGCACATGCGAAGAAGATCTTCCTCAATTCATTCCCTTCCATCTCTTAGGCCAATTTGCATAGATATGCTGAGCACAGCCTATGCTCAGCCTTTGGTAGCACATTGGACATAGCAGCCATCAAGCCCTACACAAGAATATTAAACATGCTAAGAACACTAGACAACAACACAACACATACATTTACATTTGTATATCTTACCTTCTGCATATCTGACATAATAGTCATTTTTGACCCATTGCCAAGATCTAGTGACCTCTATAGTTATTGGATAAACCATGTCCAATTTGTGCCAGTCTCTTTTTCAGTCAATCCGAAGGCCAGCAAGTATAAGGAATCATCAGCATCTAAACCTACAGCTATAAGTAAAATGCCCCTAGCTTCTCCTTTAAGAAATGTCCCATCTATTCCTATAAATGGCCTACAGCCCTATTTCCAACCAACCTGAAATATATTATTTATATAAGTCAAACAAATTTTACAAGGTAATAAAAAAAATTCCTAAAAAAACAAGATTTATACCTTTAAAGCATTGAAGCAAAGGTACATCCTCTTAAAAACTCTTCTTCCAGCTTCTAGGGCCTTATTGCAAACCTCAACACTTGCATCAGTTCCTAGATTTGAGATCCTCAACTCATCGTAGTAGGCTTCTAGCTTGCCAAACTCATCTATATAGCTCCTCTCCATCTCTCGAAGTATTTTCCTCTTTGCTCACCTACACTTATGGATACTCACGTGCACCTTCATCTCCTTCTCCACATCTCTTTTCATGTCCTTTAGCTTGAAGTAAGGATTTTCTTGAACTTTTTCCTTGAATTGGTTAGCCAACCAATACATAGAGGCTCGTGGGTTCTTGTAAACCCTAGTACACTTATGCTTATAACACAAAGTCTTCACTTTCATGCCTGGATTGGATCCATCTTTGGAAGTATAGAGAATAAATGGACACCCTTCTTGACATATATACTGGATCCTATTTTTCTCACTCCTATTTACTCTTAGAATCACACCAGTATATACTGCATAGTTGTCTACAACCATTTTAATGGCACTTTTGTCAGGAAAAGTCATGCCCACATTAAAAAAAGGCTTGCTTCCCTCCTTTATAGGCTTTCTAAGCATCTTAAAGGGCCATGGTCAGCTTCAAGGCCTTATGAATCCTCACTGCTTCTCCTAACAGATGCCTCACTTTCATAATATGGAGACAGATCATCTAAACTTTCCTCAATATCATTATCCATAGAATCTTCCTTATAACTCTCATCTTGACTACCAGACAAATCAATATCATCCCTTTCAGATACATCACTACTAGACAAGTCCTTACCATCTTGAATAATTTAGTCTGCAGACTCATCTATTACTCCTACCATCCTTTCCACGTCTTCAGGTATGTCATCAAGACCTTCTACATCCTTTATGTCATCATCAATTACATCTTGCACATTGTTTATCTTATCTTTAGAAGTTAACTCTATTTTTCCCTTAGAAATTAACCCATCGCCGCATAACATATTTTCAATTATTGAATCATAATCACCTCTCAGTCGCCTTCTCGTCTGTTTCCATCTTTTATCTGCTGTATCCAACATTTGGCAATATATAGCTAGAAGCTCTGCTCGTCTCGCATCACTTAATAGCCCTTGGTCATTGCCCTTTTCTTCTACAGCATTAACTCTGGCCATATTACTCTACTCACAAAAAATAGGACAAAAATTAGAGGATGAAAATCCAACAATAAAAATTTGAAGATAAAAATTAAAGGATGAAAATTCATAGATTTTAAGGGGATTTTATTGTTTAAAGGACAAAAATTAGATGATGAAAATCCGAAGATGAAAATCAGTGCTTACATGTGCTTCTATAGATTCCTTTTCTTCTGAAACCCTAGTAAGCAATTCTTCTATCACATGAGCCCCACTTCCTTTGCTACCTCGTGTGTCGACCATTGGTGCTTTTCCTTTCTTTTTCCCCATTACAAAAATCTCAATTCTAGATGAACCCTACAAATCTCTCGATTTTTTAGTTTGAACAAACATACATCAGTTGTGCGTAAGCCTAAAACACAAGAATAAACACATATTTTTATTTCATCATTCTGTGCTTATTTTCAAAAATTGTGTGTCGACCATTGTAGCTGACTCATCATTTTCAAACCTACAACAATAAGCCATATCAGCGTTAGGCTAGTTAGACGATAGGTGGTAAGCAGTTAACACATAAAATAAATGGAGTTAAGAGGCAAGAGACAGATTGGTTACTTTTGCACCCATAAATGTGATGTTATGGGTATTTTTGCCCTTTTCATCACTTAAGGATATTGGGTGCCCCTGACTGCTCACTTTGTGGGTATTTTTGCCCTTTACCCTAAATATTTTGGTTGCCAACTAAGATGCATATATATGTGTTTATTGTATGTTAGGTAACTTGCTCATATAATCTATATTACATCTCGCTGAGTGTATCATAATGGTGAAGGTAGGCCTAAATGCTATTCAAGCAAGAACGTGATATGATGTGTAACTTGTTCTACTAAGTCATAATGTGTATTTGTATGAAACTTGACTAATTAGTAAAGCTTGGCCTCATTTGTATGAGTCAAGTATATTATGGGTCCTGATTATATGGTGGCATATCGCTGTGCACGACACAGAGTAAGAACTCATGGCTCTATATCACATATCACAGTGCATGGCACGTTTTTCAAAAAATAATTATTTGATTTTCCTATGAAGTGGGTATGCATCTATGCTTCTGTAAGCTCTTTTTATTGAACTTTGAATTTATGATAAACATCTTTTCAATGAAGGTGGGATCCCATATTTAAAATAAAAACAAATTAAAGGCTTGTTTGTATTTATTATTCTGTATTTATGTTGTGATTTGTGGTTAGTAAAAGTAAAGTCTATCGTGAAAAGCAAGACTTTACAGTTTCTAGGGAAAAACCAGGGGAGAATAGAGATAATATACAAACGATACAAAGCAGTTCTCTTTCTTTTTTTGGTATGTTTTTTGATCCACAACACTGCAAGTCTAATTGTTAGGTGGAACATATAAGAAGGTGGAACATGCGGTGAAGGTATGAAGGAGAAAGAGTGAAGTCTTGGAAATTAGCGCACGTACTTACACATATATAATATCTATGTGTGTGAGAGAGGGAAAAAATAAAGTTATAGAATATTCTAGAGAGTAGCTGATTGTATATTTTAGTTTTGTATACATGTCTCACTAGAACCCATTCTGTTGTAACCATTTTCCTTATATAATATAAATTAAAGCTTCTCTCTCTCTCTCTCTCTCTCTCTTCTTTTTCCTATTTTTACTATGGCTGCCCCTAAGTCCTACTCCTTTTATTATTTCGACTACCTCAAAGATGAATCCTCTCTTTAGCTCATCTCAGTCTTCTTCCTCAATCAAGTTAGACTAAGGTAACTATATTCTATAAAATTGGTTGCTCTTCCACTCATTTGTTGAAGGCAAAAACTTGAACACCATATTAATGGTCTTGGTCAAATTCCTCCTTACTTGGTTTTGGATAATGCCGCACTAAAGTTAATGACTATAAGGAATGGCTCATAGCTAATCATTTTCTCATTGATTGGTCATGCAACACCATGAGTGTTGATGTTAGTACTCAGTTGGTTTACTGCTAGATGGCTCAAGATCTTTAGGATAGAGCTCAAGCTTTATCTGGTGCTTTCACAAAGGCATGGCTAATAAATCATAAAGTTGAACTCCATATTATTAGTAAAAATGGCATGAAGATGGAAGACTATCTTTAACTAGCTTGTTTTAGCTAGTTCTCTTATCTCTACAAAAGACCTTATTATCCATGCCTTAATGGTCTTAATGCTGAATATGATCTGATTGTTGTTAAATTAATTTGTCCTTAAATCTCTCCTAGGTTGATGCTTAGGTATCTCTTTTGGCTTTTGAAAGTAGAATGGAGTAGCTTAATCATTTTGCTTCCCTTTCTCTAAATCTGATGGTCATTGTTACTACTCGGGATGATAGGTGTAACTCTTGGCATAGTTCACATTCATATTAAGGAAATAGATCTTGTGGATAGTCCGATAGTTGAACTAGTCGACCTTACTGCTATCTTTATTTTCATCATGGACATGATGTGGTGAACTGCTACAATCATTTTGATAAATAATTTTCTCCTCCAACAATTGGTTTTAATAGCACTTCTCCCTCATTTCCACTACAAGCATACTGTGCTAGTCTATATATAGTCACTAATCTTGTGTCATATCTGGACAACTGTGCAAATTACCATGTGACATTTGATCCTGCTCAACTTGATCATGTTACTCCTTTGGGTAAGTCATATCTCACTACATGTATTGGTAAGTGCACCTTGATTTTTGATACTAGTTCTATCACTTTTCCTTGTAATTGCAATTCTTTTCATCTTAATGATGTTTTACTTGTTCCTTCTACCATTATGATAAGTGCTTATTGCCTGGTTGAAGATAATTGTGTTAATTAAATTTCTAATACCAATGCCATTATGAAGGACAAAGAGATAGGTAGGGTGTTAGATGTACGAGAAACCTAAATAAGGAATGCATACAATGGTGGATAGTAATCACTCAGCTTCAACATCTTTTAGTTATATTTTTGAACTAGAGAGAATTTTTTCAAGTTACCTTGACTGACATTACAAGTTAAGCCATTGATAGGATTTTGAAACAAATCACAAATAACTATAACATCTCTGTTGATATTAATGAACATCATGTTTGTGGAGCTTGTCAATGTGGTAAATCTAAGAATCTACCATTTTCTTTCTCTACTTCCTATGCCTTTGTTCTACTTGAACTTATTCATATGAATTTATGGGGTCCATCACCTATGAAATTGGTCCATGGTCATAGGTTCTACATTCATCTCATTGACAATTATAGTTGATATACATGGTTGTATTCTTTTAAATATAAAATTGAAGTGGTTAATGTGTTTAATCATTTTTGAGCTATGGTGAAAAATAAATTTGTAACTAAAATTAAGAGCATTCAATGTGATGGTGACTTTGAATATAAATCATTTATCCCTATAGTTAATGCAAATAAAAACATTATGAGGTTTACATATCTATATACCTCATCACAAAATGTCTATGTAAAGTATACACATTGACATATTGTCAAATAGGTCTAACACTTCTAGCTCAGGCACAAATGCCATCAACATACTAGGTTGAAGCTTTCCAAATAGGTGTGCATTTGATTAATTGACTTCCTATACCTATATTAAATGGTGAGACTCCCCTATTCAAGTTGTTAAAAAAAGAGCCTAATTATAAGAATTTTCAACCACTCAAATGTGCATGTCATTCTTGTTTAAAGCCTTACAATGATCATAAGCTTCAATTACATAGCTAGAATTGTGTTTTCTTAGGTTGTGCATCTCAACAAAAGGGTTCATAAGTGTTTAAGTTCTAGTAGTATGTGTCTTACATGTTTTTTTATCTTTAATTATTTCCTTTCATCACAAGATTTCTGAATCGAAATGCTAGTGCTAAAGTTTTTGAAAGTAGCTCAATCTTTTATTTTGAAAATGTGGTCTATCAAACTACTACAACCATAGTACCCCTTACTGCTATTATGGCTTCTCTGACAGCTTTTTGACTCTTATCGCTAGCATCATTCTCTAATGTGCCTAGTGATATGGGTGTCTTGCCTCGATTGCTTGTTGGATTTAATTAGAGTAGTCCACAATCTATAGACCATCCACCCTTTATGGCATCTTCTGTGTCCTCAATTGAGTCCATAGAGTCTTAACATCATAGTCTAGCCTATAAAAATATCCATCAAATGGTGACTCGATAAAAGTTTGGTATGTTTAAACCAAATACCCATTTATGGGTCTTCTACATGTTGAGGATCCAATCTCTTTAAGGCAAGTTATTGAACCATTCTTTGTACGTGAAGCTTTAATTGTTGTTGTTGTGACAAGTTATGGTCGAAGAATTCAACACTTTAAGAAAAAATTGGATATGGCAACCATTTTTCTACATTAATTCTCAAAAAATAATTGACTGTAAATGGGTTTTAAAACCAAATGAAAAAATTAATACCCCAATCCTTATAATTTTTATTAGTTTTGAATCAGGTCCTCAATTTTTTTTACTTTTTATTGGGTCCTTTAAGTTTCCACTATTAAATCCATTAGTCCTTTATGTATAAAACTATTAAAAAAGGACTAACAATGTTAAGAAAACTATTATCTATTGATGAGATGGCAGACACTTAAATAAAACTTGTCTTGATGGATCTGATTAGGCATACATGTGGAAAATCAAAGCCACGTCTAAAAATAATTTTTTTGGGTTAAAATTAAACCTTAGATAAGGGGATTATGTTCTGGCACAAAAAAGTAAAAGGGTATCGTGTCTTGGGAGTGAATGCAAAAGGTGGCAAGGCACAAAGGAGTCTAAGGTTCATGAACATATAAGGGGAGAAGGGAATCATTCTCGTGAACGTAAGGAGAAATTCAAGAAAGGGATCTCCATTGTGAATGGAGGGAGAATGGAGATTGTCAAGAATGGAGATTGTTGAGAATGGATTTTGCCATCATGAAAGAAAAAGTTGAGAATGGAGATCACCTTCATGGATACAAAAAAGCCTATAATGGAGAAGATAAGGTAAGCTCTTTTTCTCTTCCATTTGTTGACAACAAAAGTATGGTTGAAATTTCATTTCCTTTCTTCAAGAGTTCCTTAGTTTCTTCTTTGTTCCTTTATTTAATTTTCTTTTGTTATTTTACTAAGGGTTATGGCATATGACATAAATGAAAGTTGGATTGAAGGGAAGTTTATGCTTGAGAGGTATAACTTGAAACTCTTATAGGTTCTAGATTTAATAATTTAAACTTGGAAAGGTGGAATTGGAATGTATAATATATTATTTGGTTATCCATCAAACAGAGGGAGAATAATTGTTATAATTTGATATAATTTTATCATCCAATTTTGTTATCCTAAGGAGAAATTGGATTCTTTATTGATGAATCAACTATTTACTATTGTTCTATTGTGTCTTTTAGGAACCATTGTGTTGTAACTATTTAACTAGTTTGATGGTCTAATTCCAAGGCTTACACTAGAAAGAATCAATCAAGGAAGAAATTCCTAAGAATAAGAGTTAAAGTCTTTATAGACTATCATAGTTTTTTTTTACTGGTTGTATATGTTTTTGTGGTTTGGAAAGTATTGAAGAATTAGAAGGATATTATTGTTAGTTTCTCTTGGGCTATTATGCAGTATTAGAACATATTGATGGTTTACTTTATGATAGGATGTTAAAGAATTAGGATGCCACTTGATGTATTAATTAATTAGTCTTCTATGTTGTAATTTTATATTGTTTAGTGGGACAAAATATATGTTGTTATTGATTAATCATCTCATTATATAGAGAAGGGACCATACAAAAGGTCCACCAATCTCTAACTTCTCATAATAAACAAATATCATATGACAAGAAAAAAATTTTTTACACTAACAAGGAAAATTCTAAACTATACTATAGAATATCAACAAAATTTTGCACTCTTTTTTAGTGTAGTATATTATATTCTATATTGAAGAACATAAAAAAAATGCTTTAAAATATTTATAAAAATTCTGCAAGGTCTATGATGGCATGATAATGCAACTTGGTATTTAATAACAACATCCATGCAATGTGCTTGGCATTTTAAACCAGATCCCAAAGATACCATATAGTGCATAATTGGCATGTTAAGCCATATCCAAAATACATTATCAAAGCAAAATAAGATATCATAAGTAATTTCTAAAAAACCTAAAGCATGAAACAACAACATTAATGTTGACTACATCCAAGTCGACTACTTAGGTGAGGTGTAACTTAAGTAGATTCTCGTGTGCATGCATTTAAACTTTGCTTGATAGGTTGGGGATAAGTTCTTCAATTATGTCTAGATTTCCCACAAATCTTACACTTGAGACTTGTATTGCATCTTTTAACTTTATTTGGTAGTGTTGTTCATCACGCTCTCTTCTTCATTTCTTTCTTGGTCTACTAGGATGCTTGTTGTATTTTGGGGGATGAATTGGTTGTAAGTTTGTGTGCTCCCACAAATACTTTCCATTGATAGGCTTGGATTATAGGGGCATAACAATCTATATAAGCTTGAAGACTAAGTATTGAATCCATATAATCAATGGGATTTAGTCAGTTGGTGTAAATGTAGCTAACAATATGCTTAAAATATACATAATAAAATATTAGGAATGTGTTAAAAAATTTCATCAAAATTTGAAAGTGAGTTATAAAAATACCTGTATAGTATTCTACTTAGTTGCCACCATTGACAAGAACAACACCTTAAATGAAGATCAGCAATAAATCATTGAGAGTTAGCCCTCCTCGGTTCCTATTTTCTAGATTCTTTATCTCTTTGTCAAGCCTCTTATAAGGTCAAGGGCACCCAATTCCCTTCCCATGATATCTTTCTGCTTTCATTCGATTTAAGAGAAATCTATCCATCAAGTATGTTTGAATCCAATCAAGAAGACCAATAATTGGTTGTTCCCTTGCCTCCAATAGTCTACCATTAAAAGACTCTAATATGTCATTCATAAAGACTTGCAATAATAATTAAAGTGTGCCATAGACCAACAAGTGTCTTACAAAAAAAAATGGTGTTTTACACCTTCAAGAAATTCCTCAAATGCTTGAACCAAACCCCACACATTAAAAAAAATAATTTTTGATGAACAAATAAATTTAATTAGGATAAATAAATACATTAAACCTTAATATTAAAATCATTACCTTTTGTTGGTTTGAAATAAATACCCATCTCTTTTCAACCATGGTCCTAATATCTCGAACAAATTCTTCAAGAACCACATCCAAGAATCCATATTTTCTATTTCAAACATTGCTACAGCTAAAGGAACATATTGCTCATTAGGATCATGAGCTACAGCCACTAATACTATGCCACCATATAGGCCTTTGAGAAAACATCTATCCAATCCAATAATTGGCCTACATGCCACCTTGAATTCTCTTTTCATTGTTCTAAGCACATATACAATCTCTTAAATATTCATGGACAATCTACATATGGCTTATTAATGACTAGGCAAAATGTGGATCTAGGGTTTTTTGATTTAACTTCCTTATGCTAGTCTCTCAAATCAATATATTCTTCGTTATAATCCCCCTCTATCATCTCCCTTGCTATTTTTCTAGCATAGAAAACTTTGTTAATTGAGGGTTGAGCCATGTAACTTTTTTTATGGTTGTTTGCACATCTGACAACTTAATATTTTTGTTGATCTTGACATTTTCTACTATCTTTTCAAAATCCACTCCTGTGAAGCCCTTTTTGCATCAATTGTTACTCAACAAGCATGGCTTGGATTGAATGTCTTTAGCTAATAGATTGAAAAATCACCTTCTTTGCTTACAAACATCAACCAACCACATCTACTCGTGCATTTAACTTGGGATCTCTCTCTCTATCATTTTTTATATGGTTAAATGTATAACCATTCAGCAAAGAGTTTTCCTTCAAAGCATTCCTAAATTGTTTGATTGAAATAAATTCCATCCCTAAAGTAAATTTAAAAATCTTTATACATCTCTATAGGATTGTACTTGTTATACTTTGCTATAAGCTTATTTTCCTCATCATCAAATGTATAGTCCTCATATAACTCATCATCTTCTAGATTCGACATCAAATCACTAATGTTCTCATTCGATACCCCAGATAAAGGACTAATCTATAAATCCATGGGTTGATGTTCTAATATATTATAATAGCTTCCATTGTCTTGTCCCATATCTTCCACAACACAACATCAATAAATTGATGAAAGTAATCATCATGCAAATCTCCTTCATCACTATCATCTAAGTATTCTTCCATCTTATCCATACTCATTCTTCCTAAATCTTCTAGGGATTCTGTATACCTAAGATTTTTTCAAATAATACAAAATCTTACCAGTCAAATATACTATACACAATTAGTATAAATGAATTATATAGCATACCAAAAATGATATATTATGTAATATTATGCTTGCATGCATGTTTATTTGTGTGTGTAGATATTGAGAGTGATAGAAGAAATAATGATAAACATAAACCACAAAGTATGAGGTATGAGGTATCTATTGGTATAATAAAACTTGGCTTCTATGTGAATAAAAACTATAAAGCTTGCTTTCTTTGATCAATGTTAGCATATGCTAAACACGAAGCATAATAATAAATCTTTCTTTGTATATGAACAAATAATAGTTCAATGTATTGGCTATTATTTTAACTATTTAAACATAGAAGAATATATGACAGTTTTCAAAAAAGAATGTAGAATATGTGATCGAAAGAGAGAATGCAAAAAAGGAGAAGAGAATGCACGCGCTAACCTTCCTTTGTAATGACGGTCTCACAAATATATTCAATTGAATGTGATATACCAATTTTAAATGAATTAGGAATGATATCTATCTAGGGCAAATCAACATATAAGTAGCTTCCATAGTACCAGGCCTTCTTCGATGTCTCGCCTCCTTTATTTTGATTTTAGATGTGAATTTTATTTTCAAATGTGGCTTTGATTTTTCACTTGTATACCTAATCAGATCTATTTAGACAAGTTTTATTTAAGTGTCTGCCATCTCATTAATAGATAACAATTTTCTTAACACTGTGAGTCCTTTTTTAATAGTTTTATCCCTAAAGGACTAACAAATCTAACAAAGGAAACTTAAAGGACCTAATAAAAAGGAAAGAAAATTAGAGGGACCTGATTTAAAACTAGAAAAAATTAGGGTTAAGGGTAAAAAATCCTTGAAGTACACACGAAAGGTCACAAATGACCTTAAACTCAACAATGGGTCATTTATATCTCTCAACTTTAAAAAATTATTTCTCCATTACCCTAACATTTAGTCAATCTAATGACTCTATCTTCATGCTAATGTGTATGTGTTTGATTGACTAGCCTTGTACATGTGGACAAAGTGAGAAAGACACGTGGTCATGATTGGGTAAAAGGGAAAAAATAAAGAAAAGAATGACAAAATTATAAGCTAACTGATCTATCTGATATTTTACATATTATACACTTGGTTTTTAGCATCAAATAGTGCATATTAGGGTTTATTTCCCAATTTTTAGTTGTGTTTTTCTATATTAACTTTATGAACCCCAATAATGCTATTTGATGATTGTTTTGACACTTTTAGATCTTAATTGAGATTTTGGGCATAATTTCTCTCTTCTTTCCGTTTTAATTGTCTTTCTAAAATTTATTTAGTTTTGTATCTTTTATTTTTATATTTTTGGAAAAAGCAAATTTGGAGCTAAGAGGCAAAGACAAGTCAACTTTATTAGAGAAACTAAGTGCAATAGAAGAGAACAAAAGAGTGGCTTATTGGCGTTACAAGGCCAGATTTACCTTGGCTGAGTTGGTGTGATTAATGGCAGAATTAATTGAAGAATTAATTAAATAAAAAAAGCCAAGGAATTAATTCATGCATAAGATGACATCATCATTAGTCTTGGAAGAGCACATATACATGAATTAAATCTGATGCAAGAAGAGGCAGTAGATGACATCATCATAAGGATTAAGATGCGCAATTTGTGCATGACAATTCAAGCTGAATCTGAAGATGAATTCACGTGGAAGCTGAAGCAAAGCTTGGAGAGTCATGTTTTTCATGAATCAAGTCACATTTCTCACGATCCTTCATTCAGCATTTAGGCACCATTTTTCTCAATTTTTCAGATTTAATTCTTCAATTTTTAATTCAATTTTTCTCAATTTCAGATCTGGACTTTGGTTATATCACCATCCAACTTTGGAATTATCACCTTGACTCACATGGATCACACATATAAAAGCCATATTTTCAAATTAGAGCCTCATTCTTTAGATTCCACTCTCTCTCTCTTTAGCCACACTTTCTCTCAATTCTTTCATTTTTTTCCTTTATTCCCTCAAGAACTCGTCCAGCTTCATTCCATTTTCAGGTTCAGATGTCATCTTCAGCCATCAAAATTCATGCCATTCCTTAGTCTTCCTCACTGTCCAGATTTATTTCTTCACTTCTCCTCTTCCAATTTACCATTTCCTCTCTTTCTTCTCCTTCATCCAGCATATATTTTGTTTAGATTTCCTCCATTCAGCACCATATCTTCACACCATTCTAGCATTTAAGCAATTTTCCAGATTCATCTTCAAACATTCCATGGAAGCTTCTCAAGCTCAAGAACTCATTTAAGTGAAGGAAAGGAGCATGAGTGGCTGATTTTTCATTGACCTTCAAGGAAGATGAACTTGTGATTTGAGATTTTTAGATTTGCTTCCCTCACTTGTATTTTAAATTCTACAATTTTTTCTACTCTTCTTATGGATTCAAATTTTAGTAGCTGTTATGTTAGTAATTTTTGATTCCATTTCCTTATTAGATTGAAGTTGTGGATGTTGAATTGATATTTAATATTGTGTTTCAGTTTTGGAATTTATGGACTCATTTGAATGTTCTTGAATGTGTTCACATGTTCTTGATGTTCTTGTTTAGATTTCTTTATATTTCAAGCTAGATCCATGTATGTTTGTATGAATTTGATTTGAGAGGTTTTCCTACTACTTAATTTATAGAAACTAAGAAAAGATTTGTGTGTGAGGGCTTAGAACTAGAGAAAGGTGTAAAGTTAGATGATTTGAGTCGAGGAAAGGGATTAAGTAGTGATAGGAGTGTCAAGAAAGTCTCTGATGTGGACCATGATTTTGAGAAAGAATTTGATAGCTCGAATGGTGAGGTAGATGATGATCAGAGGGGAGTCGAAGATGAGGAAGATGATGAACAGAAAGGAGTTGAAGGTGGGGGAGACAAGAATAAGGAAATTAATGCTTATCAATTTACTAGGAAGGATACATTTGATGATGACATGGTTGAAGCTTACTTAAATTGGCATAAGAAGTATGAGAAATAATTGGAGAAGACTAATAGAAATGTAAAGTATTCACTTGCTAATATAGAGAATCTGAAGAGAAGTGTTAGATAGAATCATCTGACAAATGAGGACAGTAGAGGTGAAGAGGAGGCACTCAAAGGTGATTTCAACTAGTGAAGATGACACTAGTAAAGAAGTGAGGATAGTGAATACTCTAGGCATTAAAGATTAGATGGAGATAGTCATAGTAAGGATATTGAAAGTGAAAAGAATGGAGTGGGAATAAGATGGGCCTAAGCAATGTAGATGGGCTTGAAGTTGAAGTTAGAGGGCCTAAGGATGAAGATAGGCCTTTCTTTATATTGGGCATTGCCTATAGTAATAGAGAAGAGTTAAAACAAGCCATTATCAAGTATGCCACAACCAAGGGCATGAATGTGACCTATGTCAAGAGTGAACTAATAAGGGTCAGGGCCAGATGTACGGAGGGATGGCCATTCTTACTCTTTGCTTCTGTGGATCAAAATTCACTTGAACTAAAGATTAAGACCCTTTGTATGGAACACATATGCGTAAAGGTCTTTAAGAACCATATAGCTTTAGTTAACTAGATCGTAGAGCACTTTAAAGACAACGTTCAAGAGAGGCCACAATAAAAGATTTTTGACATGAAGAAAGATCTATAGTATGAGTTCAAGTTGAGTGTAAGTCTGCAGAAGTGTAAAAGGGCTAAAAGGAGGATAATGCAAGAATTGGAAGGGAGATATAAGCATGAATTTTTGAAGGTTGAAGCATATTGTTGTGAGTTGAGGGATTTAAATTCTAGATCTAACAAAAGCTTAGAGCTAAGTAAAGAAGCTGCAGAGCAAGGAAGGAGGGTCTTTAGCCGTATATATGAATGCTTCAATTCATCAAAGGTCTGATCTAGACCTATTGTGTTTAAAATAGCTTTCTATGTTTAAACTAAGTTACAAGAGCGTACTTCACCTGAACTTCAGCAGGTTGATTGGAGATAAGGGTGTAGGCCTTTCATTATGTTAGATGGCACTTTTTTAAAAGGGAAAGCAAGAGGCATTCTACTGACTTCTTGTGCTTTGGATGCTAATGATTCCCTCTACCCTATTGCTTTCAGTCTGACCCAGAAGGAGAATACCAACAATTGGAGATGGTTTTTGCAGTGGCTTCAAACATGTCTTGAATTAGATAATGGCTCATCTGTCACTTTGATGTCTAATATGCAAAAGGTAACTAAGTAAATTTTTTTTGACCTAGTATGATTTACACTATATTGACTTATTGAGTTCTTTTATTCATAGGGGCTCTACTTGATTATAAAGGAGATCTTGCCTATAGCCAAGCATAGATTATGTGTAAGACATATATACCTAGATCTATTACTAGCCCATCTCATCCTCAAGTCCCTAAGTATGGTGTACCATTAAACTTAATGGACACTAATGAATCTAGGTCAAGTGAACTTAGAATCAACACTATGTCCAGCCTTATTTTACACAAGTTTCAGGCCCCTAGTGGAAGAAAAACACCTTAAGCCAAATTCATACAACCAATATGGATCTAACTCAAGTCTAAACATGAACTTGAGCAAGAATCAGCAAGAACTTATGAAATAACCCTAGAACATCAAGTTAAATCATAAATTCTAGATCTGGACATAGCATAAAAATCTAAATTCAACATTCATATTCTTATCAAATCTGAATTAGAATTACAAAATCTTTAACCCAACTAGGCGCAGAATTCGAAATCCTCAAGGAATCAAGAAAAGAACATGAAACCAAGAAAATAAATGAAAATTACAAATCTGAAAATCTCATAATGTCAAATTATCCTTCTTGGAGCTCTAAGTGCTTAGCCTCTCATGCTCTTCCTCTTACTTGAATCAGACCTTGAGCTTGAAAAAACTTCATGAAATCTAGAAATATGTGGCTAGAAATGGACTTGATTTGGAGGAAATAATGGTGCTGGAATGAGAGAAAATTAATGACACAATGGAGAATTAGGGAGAAGAAATGAAGAATCAGATTCGGACAGTGGATGAGATGAAGAGATGGCGTGGATTTTTTAGGCTGGAATTACATTTCTGGTTCTGGATTGAGTTGAAGCTAGACGTGTTCTTCAATGGGAGATAAAGGAGATGAGAGAAAATTGAGAGAGAATCAACTGATGAGAGAGATTGCAATGCACATAATGAAGCTGAAAATGAAATAAAATGGTTTATATAGGTGTGATAAATGTGAATGGGTGATAATTCCAAGCCAGATCTGAATGTGGCTAATTATGAGTTGGAAAATGAATTAAAAATGAGCAAATAAATCTGGAAAATCAGAGGAAGTGAGGCACCTAAGTGCTGACATTGAAAAGCAAAAACCACGTGAATGAAGCAAGGCTAATGTGACTAATTTGAAGGCTTAATCAGATGCCACATATTTAGCCCCTTAGATTAAGATGGTGTCACGCATGGAATGCTTCTCTTAAGCCTCATGATGATGTCATCTTATGCTCTCATTTGGATCAGATTGCATTCACACACATATGCTTCTTTGTTTTCCCTTGATGATGTCATCCTATATTTCTCTTCGATTAGCTTTGTAATTCACGCACATGCCCTTATATTTTATTTAGTTAATTCCTCCAATTAATTTCTGAAATTAGGTGCCAACTCAGCCCCCATCAAATCTAGAATCAAAATGCCAAATACCTCCTTTCTTGCTCTTGAATTCTCCAATGAAGTTGACTTAGTCTTTACCCCTTGGTTCCAAATTTGCTTCCTCAACAATCTGAAAATAAAAGATACAAAACTAAATAGAATCTAAAAAGAGAATTAAAAAGGAAAGAAAAGAGAATTTAAGCCCAAAAATCTAAATTAGCATTTGCAAGAGTCAAAACAACCATCAAATAGCATGATTAGGGTCATAGAGTAAATATGAAAAAGAGCACAATTTGATGCCAAAAAAACAATTATTTAGTGTGTAAAATATGAGATAGATCAGTCATAAATACATTGCTAGAATAAGTTGAGTGCAATTTCACGCATGATTTAGCAGGTCACTCGCAAAAAATAGCACCAATGGATAGAAACATTATTCTAACGATCTATCAACTACCGAAACTATATATGTGATTCATTTCAAGCCTGAATGAGAACTATTGTTTATTGAGCGAACTTATCTTCATCTTACCATTCAAAAAGCTTTCAAATTGTGCTTAAACATCTTGCATTCATTCATCATGTTTGAAAAGAATTGTAAAAAAGCTTTTATAAGTTTATAAGCTTTCAATTGTAATTTCATCTACTTTTTAGGAGAGTTTTCTGTGAAAGTTTATCTTCTACATTGAAATCTTGAGAAGGTATTTTTCAAGTGTTTGTAACAACTTGTTAGGTTATAGCAAGGTTTGTTGATCGATTTAGGACAAGTTAAGTCTTAAGAGTTGTACTGTGGTAGCAAGTACCCATTGAAGCTTATGAATTTAGTTGAAAATTTTAAGTGTGATCTTAAGAATTAAATGTAGGCCAAGTTTGAGGATAAAAACTAGAATAAATCTTGTATATCTCATCTTCTTTCTTTATACTAAAACATTTCACTCTTTTAAGTTTTTAAAAGTTTTAAATATCACCCAATTCACCTCCTCTTGGGTGCTAGCCTATCTTACATAATGCCGGCACCATTCCTTTGTGTTTTGTATGGAGCCATCATTTTTGTTTTGTATGCTAGCTGTGATTTAGCTATGGCCTTGTTTAGTTGCTTTAGCCTTGTGTAGAGCCATCATCTAAGATATTGTAACTTCATAACAATATTGATTATTTTTATTGTCTTATTGGCCAACCTTTAAAGGCTTCTTTGTTTAATTTTTCTATTTTGATAGTAATTTATTGAAGTTCACTTTAGTTGTTCATTGTTCTATGTTGAGCTGCTTAACTTCATCTCCATTCTTCATCATCTTAGCTAAATATGCATGGGTGTGTGCATATAGTACAGAGAAACATGGCCAAATATGCCATCATCATAAATGCATAAGGACATAATTCTTCTTATAAAGGAACATAAGCATAAAAGGTCCACAACCAATTCTTCATATATTCCATCTTCTTGCAAAATTCCAAAAATTCAATAGTCCCAATCATTCTAATCTCCAATGGTCCCAAACAAAAGCATACAATTTTTGTTAAATCATGTATTTTGATAATTACAAAACTAAAAGAAGAAGTGTTTGTTACTTGTGTAGATATCAAGATTCATGAATGTGACAAAACCTCCAAGAACTTGAAGAATCAAGAGAAGAAGATCTACAGGTTTAGTTATTTATTTCTTCTAGATTCAATGTAAAAATTATCAGAGCTTAATCAGAATGTCATTTATTTAAAATGAAATGCATCATCCTTAGGCTCTTAGGCTCATAAGTCCATTGATATTTCTTTATAACAAAGTTAAAAATCTTGAAAATAGATTTTCCAAATGAGTTATAACAACTTACTAATTGTAGCAAGATTTGTTGTTGAAATAAGACTAGTCAAGTCTTGGGAGTTGTATTGAGGTTGCAAGCACCCACTTGAGCTTGTGATTATAGTTGAAAATCTCAAGAGCGATCTTGAGGACTAGATGTAGGCCAAGTTGTTAGGCTGAACTAGGATAAATCTTTGGTGTAAAAGCTTTTCTTCCTTGAATCTTCTATTATTTGCTTATACTACTCTTTTATATCCAGAAAAATTTATTGTCATCCAATTCACCTCCTCTTAAATGCTAGCCTTATCTAACAAGGTCCACGTGATCATTACAAAAATACACTACATTCTCATAAATAAAGGAACAACTAAAAATGACCTAAGGAACACCCAAGACAATATTAAAACTCCTATTGCCATCTTTGGCTTCTTCTTTGTCTCATCCAACCCACGTGTAATGCCATCAATCTCTTCTTCCTTCTCTCTTTGTCCACACTGCCCTTTATTCTCTTTAGTCAACCTCTCAATATGACCTAAAGCTCAAGAAAACTCTGCTTTAACCTTTCCTCTAGTTCATCATCTAGCCACAAGAAAAAACAGCATCTACCCAGACATTGATACTCGACACTCAAATGCCCAAACCACACAAATTCAGATCAAGAGAGATTAGTGCTAAGGCATACCTGGCTGTAGTTTTTACACCTGAAATACCTTCTTCCAAGATTGTTCTCAGTCCATGATGTCTACCTCAGTGCAATTTCTCCTTAGAAACAATACCTCGGTGGAGGTAGGTAGTCCACATCTCCAGCTCCTTGACTTCTAAATGACACCCTCCTTCTTCAACTGGTACCTAATGAAGAACTTGCAAAAATACCCACATAACTTGCTCATGACATTTTACTCATTGAGAAGCACCTTTACTCGGTTTCAAAGGGAAAGGTGCAAAAGATGATCTTTGGTTTGCTTCAGTGTTTCTTTGACTTAAATGCCTCTTCGTACTCCTCATCTCTTCTTGTTTTAGACAAAATGCCATGCGACCTATTGATACCAACACATTTGCCAACTTAGCCATTAATCCAGCATACATGGCTTGCTAAATATGCAAAATCTTGGGCCCCACAGGCGGACAAATTGTCAACATACATTGACTAAATGTCAAGGTAACAAAGCAACAATTTTTTAAAATTAAGGTATACAAATGACTTATAGTTGAGTTTAGGATTATAAAGACCCATAACTCAAAAAACTATAAGGACCGAGGTATTAATTTTTCCAAAGCAAATTCAACCCTTATGGTTCGTTGCAAAGGCATGTAGCGAAGGGCCTAATCTTCAAGCTAGCCATGATTTGTATAGTGCTCACTATTACTTTTATCTGGGAGATCTATCAATTTGACATCAACAAGGCCTTCCTTAATGGGTTGTTGCATGAGGATGTGTATGTATGTCAGTCAGAAGGTTTTGTGGACTTGAAGCAACCTACCTATGTTTGTAAGTTGATCAAAGCTCTCTATGATTTGAAACAAGCTCCTAGATCCTGGTTTGATCAATTGAGAAATACATTGTTGCCATGGGGTTTTCAAAATTCAAAGAGTGATATCTCTTTGTTCTTTCTTTGTACTCGTAACTTAATTGTCTTCATTCTCATCTATGTGAATGATATACTAGTTACTGGTAATGACTTAACTTATTTGAAGAGTTTTATTCAAACCCTCAAAATCTCTTTTACCTCAAGGATCTTAGTCCACTACACTATTTTTTGGGAATAGAAATTTTTTGTGACAGTCTTGGGCTGTATCTAAATAAAGTAAAATATACTCTTGATGTGCTAAAAGGGTTCAATATGTTAGTTGTGCTCCTGTTCCAACACCTATGGTCACTAGTCGCCAATTGTCTAGTAGTGAGGGAGAAGTAATGACTGATCCTTTAGTGTATAGAAAAGCTATTGGAGCACTTCAATATTTGACTACCACACATCCTAATATATCTTATTCTGTAAATAAACTAAGTCAGTATACGTCACAGCCTACACTTATTCATTATTAAGCTGTGCTTCATTATCTAAAAGGAAGTAAGGAACATGTAATTATGATTTACATGTTAAACCTGTTGCTTCTATTAGACTCATGGCTTTTACTGATGCTGATTGGGCAATTGGTGTTGATGATCAGAAGTTTGTGGCTGGGTTTTGTGTGTATTTGGGAGGAACGCTCATTTCTTAGGCACCTAGAAAATGAGTCCAATATAGAGTCTGAATATAGAGCTCCAGCTGATGGTGCTGCTGAGTTAAATTGGATCTCTTCTTTAATGTTTGAGCTTGGTCTATCTCCCAAATGTCCTCCAGTCATTCGGTATGATGATATTAGTGCTAGTGCAATAGCTGCTAATCCTGTTCAACCTGCTCGTAATAAGCATATAGAGATTGACATACATTTTGCTAGAGATCAGGTACTTGCTTGGAAGTTAATTGTTAGATATGTTCCATCCTCCAGACAAATTGCGGACTGTTTAACAAAAGCTTCGACTTATCCTCAATTAGCAACTTTGAGATCTAAACTCAAGGTTGTTTGTTACACTTTCTCGTTTGAGGGGAAATGTTAGAGCATAGTATTATTTATGCATCGTATATAATATTCTAAAGAGTAGCAGAATGTACATTTTAGCTTGTATACATTTCTCAGTATAATACATTCTGCTGTAACCATTTTCCTTATAATGAATGCACTCAGAGCCAACCAAGGTAACGTGGTCTAGCAATATTCTTTCATTTTGTCCTCATTCAATCTGTGACCAATGGGAGATTAAGATAGATGAGGAGGACAAAGAAGGATTTCACTTGTAAGAGGAACCACTCGAATTATTAGTAAATATATTTCAAAACAGAATAGTGCAATTCAATGGGATTCATATTATTATGGGCAGCAAACATAAGCTAGGTGTTGTCTCTATTCTTTAAAATACTGTGAATGTGTTCAATTAAAGGAGCTCTTAAATTCTTGCTTTAGCTCGAGGCAAGACTTGACGCGACGGTGCCAAACGTTTGAGGCTAAACTTTGAACTTAAAATACCTTTTTTCTTGGTGTTGACTACGCACTATAGTTCTGGAGCTGGAAGGCAAAGATGAAAGAGGATGGACGAGAGAAACAATGTGGGGAGGAGAAAGAGAGAAGAGGGCGGGGGGCAGAGAGGGAGAGAGAGAGAGAGAAAGTGGGGGAGGAGAGAGAGATGAGAGGAGGGGGAGAGGGGGAGGGGGAGTTAATATTTTATAATAAAAAATGAATTATAGAGCCCACTAACACTAACAAACAGTATTAAAAAAAAAAAGATAAGGTAACGGGGCAACGAATCTTTAAAGTTAAAAATAAATTATTCATAATTAAATTTAAAATCTCTATTAATTTTTTGGATAAAGTTAAAAGATAAAAATAATTCAAATCTTATTTTATACAATGCAATAATTTCTAATAAATATCAGCATCAAAGAACAAAAATACTAAACCGGTCAGACGTTGAACTTCCTGCAACACCACCACCCATTAAATAAGTCAGTAATTCCAATATTTCCTTTCTTTAATCATTTCAAAGCGATACACTTATGTTTTTCAAATATGAAATGACACATTATTTGCTAAAAGTTAAAACAATAAAAGTATGTACAAGTCATTGACACCACATTGCCACCAATCCTTGAAAGGAATCATTTGGTCTCTTTCCATATTCATCCAAAATTGAGTTTTCTCCTGCCATTTTAGCTTGACACCGCAAGATGCCTCATTTTTTACCTCCATATCAACATGGCAACGTGGCTGGTTTTATGCACATTGCATTCTTCAAGCTTGTGCATCTGGCTCTCATAAAGCTCAGGCAGATTGACAAACCCCTGGCAATCCGAGGGCAAATGCCACGGCGAGATCACATGATCGACAAATCACCGCCCATGAGGATCCCTCAAGATACAGGAGGAGAATTTGCCAATGAACTTTGGATAAACGTCTCTTTTTCCATCAAAACACCAGCCATCCCTAGATTTATCACCTGGATTATTAAAAATCATCCAGAGTTCTCCCTTGAATACCTTAAGGGGCGATGATACCCATTTCTGAAGCTCGATGATGTGCCTGTCTTCTCTTCATCTTCAGGTACTGTTTCTGGCCTGGATTCCATTTGCAAGTCCATTGATCTATACCTTGGTCCACTTGATCTCAAGTTCCTTGTATTTAAAGAACCCTTGCCAGGCAACGGTGCATAAGCTGGTACTTTGGGAACCAGAAAGTCCTTGGGAAGAGAGTCCATGCCCATTAAGCAATTTCGGGATTTTGCATCAGCAATTAATGCAGCCCAGTCATCGGACTGCACCAATGCATTAGCATTTCCCATAACCTGTAAAAATTAACAAACTTCAATGCTCACCAAAAGTATACATTTGTTCTGTGTGAATGCAAGAAAGAATTTATCATTAAAAACAAATTCTGAAGAGATCCATACCCAAAGAGCTCTCCTTGCACGGGTAAGGGCAACATTCATCCGACGAATATCTGCAACAAAGCCAACCCCATGATTGGATGCCCGCACACAAGACATTATAATGACATCACGTTCCTGACCTTGGAAAGCATCTACAGTGTTAATATATATGTCTTTCCCTTCTTCTGAATTTAGCACTTCCTCAAACTCACGCTGGAGGCATTTCAACTGCAGCTTGTAAGGAGTAATTATTCCAACACTGATTTTTCCTACGCCCAAAGTTTTCAATGTTTTCTGGAGATGTTCATACAATCGGAGGCAAAACTGTGCTTCATGTACGTTTTGATAAGAAACTGATCCACCCCGGTGAGACTCTCGTCCATGACTAATATCAAAAAATAAATAAGGTCTAAGTAAAGGGTCCTTGTAGTATGCCTCATCAGGCGACTTAGCCACACTCTCACTATCAGCAAGGCGTCCTTGGTAAAAGTAACGGGAGGGGAACTCTCGGATCTGAGGATGCATTCTATATTGCACAGACAACAATATTGTTGGGCACCCTGCCTGTTGGAACCTTTCAAAGAGACTCCTACTATACATCAATGTGCCAGCTGCCTTGCTGATAACTGTGGCAGGAAGTTGCTGGGGATCTCCAACAAGAACACATCGAGCTGCACCAAGAGAGAGAGGAGGAAGAATTGCCACCTCACTGGCCTGAGCTGCCTCATCAATGACCACCATATCAAAACCATGGGTAAGGCGTGAGAACAACTTACGACCACTGCTAGAGACAGTAGTAAAAACTATCTCAGCCTCATTCGCAAAGCTTGCCTCAAGATTAGCACGGGCCTCTTCTAAATTGAAACTACTACCAGGACGGAACCTGCTTTCTAAAATAAGAAGGCGAGACATCTCCACCAATACTTTATCCCTGCTTTCAACGGCAGCTGCAAGGTTTTGTAGCAATGTATTTCGATTCTGGTCTCGGGCCATAAGAACATCAGGGTCTACTCCTACAGACCCCTGTGAACAAACAGCAACAGCAGCAACATTAAGTTCTCTTTGAAGACAGCTTATCTGCTGAGATAACTGTGCCTCACGATTCTTTAATTGATGCAACCACCCTAGAATTTCTTCACGACTTTTGATCAAAAGCTGCTCAGTTCTACGCTCAACAGAAACTGCCTGTGCAGCACGTGTCTGAGAATCAACCCCAACTCGAGCAACATCAGGCCTATAAACTTTCATTTCTCCATCAATAAATCCACGATCCAGAACACGCGCAAGAAGCTCATCAGTGGCAGCATTGGAAGGAGCACAGACCAGCATTCTTGGTTTTGGGCAAAATTTTGGTAGAGTACGGAAAAGATTCTGGTCCATGTTTTGAAGAACTTCATCAATTGATCCCATAGGCACATTTTCTGAATTGCTCTCGTTAGCTTGCTTGTAGCTTTCAGGGGCTAGTTTCTTAAGCAAGGAGGTGTAGTAGTGTTGATACTGCACCAGGTGGATGACATTTAGCATTCCCCAGACTGTATGTGTCTTTCCTGTTCCTGGAGGCCCTTGAACAAGGGTAAAGGGCCAAGGATCCTGCCTCTTAGTGGTCCCACTACTTGTACCAGCAGCAGTGTGAGTTGCTGCCCATTGGATTGCAGCAAGCTGGGGTTCATTGAAGGTTCTATGCAGATGCTCAACAAAACTCTGTGTGAAGCAATCCGGAACAGCTGGTGTCTGTTGCTCATATTTTGGGAAATGTTCAGGACTCGGCCGTAGAATTGCAGTTTGCATCTGCAAAATGAGAAATCATTAATAACTAGGAATTAAATATTGTTGAACCATGACTACTAGACATTAAAACACATTTCAGCTTATACCTGCACATTTAAACGACGAAATGCATGTAAAGCAACATACTCCCTCTGTGTTGTAGCCAGAGAACCAAGCACAGTGAGGTACCATATGCTTCCTCCTTGAAGCTTTCTTAAGATATGATCATCATCAACCCTGTCATAAACAACCACCATATACAAGTAAACAAAGAATAGAACTTAAAAAACACATACCAAAATAAATAAAAAGAAAAAAAGATCTATAATGGGCAGACTTACTTGCTTGGGTCACAAGAGTCCCCAACATAATAATGGAGAATTGCACCAGGAGGATCCCGTGTATCTATGGGTATGTGTCGCCTAATTGTACCCACTACACGTCCAGTAATCTCTGGCTCATTTTCACCCTGTAAAGATGCACTGCTCCGCTTGGCTCTAACTGCTTGACAAAGTCCCATTATCAAAACAATCGGACTAAAGAATTCCACAAGAAAATATATTAGAAATATGACCACAAACCTGAACCAGGCCTTGGAAATGAAAGAATTGCAACATCACCCTCCTTGAATGTCCATTTGGTTTCATGTACTGGAAGAACTTTCACATCATACCATCCTAAGAAATATTAGGAAAACAAATCAAGTAAAAGAAATTCCCATCACAAAAAAATAAATAATAATAATAAAAATAAAAGCATCAATTTTTGGAGCAAGGCTAAGTCAAAAACAGGCAGCGAATTACAAGTCAAGAACATTAAAACGTGTAAACTTGGGAAGAACATAGTTCACAACATAGAGATGGAATATGGGTTAATATCAAGAAGTGACTGACAATGGAACATGTTAACCCAAAAAAATTGATTTAAAAATAAAATAAAAGAAAATGCCATTCTAAGGAGAAAAAAAAAACCAAATGGTAAAAAGTACCTCTTTCTCTAGGTTCATTGGTCTTCACACGAACCATTATGTGTGTATCCCTTGATACTGTCTCTATTAATTCTTCCCACGTATTGTACAGCTGAGCACGGCATTCCTCAAAAAGCAAAGGCTCAAATACTCTAACATACTCTTCCACTGATTCAAATTGGCCCGGTACACACTGTAGCTCAGTCTCCTCTGATTCAAATTTTTCCAATTAGCTATCAATGAGTGAAAAGATAAACTATACAGAAGTACTAACAAATACTGTATCAGTAGCTAGAGAGATAAAAAGTTTAAGACAGGTCATTTTACTACAACAGCATTTGCATTTTACCTTACATCCTACAGCACTTACAGCAAGCGAAAGCCTTGACCAACAAACAAACATAAGGAGTGAGCCAAATGAAACCATGAGTGACACTCACAAAAATCACCCACAATGGATCGATCAAGGTTGTTGAAGGCAAAAGGCACACTCAAGGTGCAAGGCCTTAAAAACGCCTTAGGCGCGAGGCACTAGAAAGGCGAGCGCCTGAATGAAGCAAGGCACTACCATGTGTTGTAGCCTCTAGGTGTTGTTGCTCTATTCTAAGCTTCTAAAGAATTATAATAGGTTCTCTTTTATAACCTAAATAGTATAAGTTGGGATTAAATTTCCCTGAAAATTTTCCAAGGGTCACTGTGATTTCACTATCATGTTTAAAATTTCAATCGAAGATTATTTCATGTATTAAATTTAAATATTTTCCTATTATGTAATTTTCCTCTCTCATTTTAAAATTAAATGTTTCCTATTTGTTTTTACCTTGTTTAACTTATCAAATTTTATCATATTTTAATGGGTTATTTATTAAAAAAAGAGCAAACCCATTGTCTTCTTCAATATGTTACTCCATAGAAGTTGATTAAAACAGACGATGTTGTCCTCATCTTCTCTTCTTCCATACCCAGTCAGCATCGTCCTTGTCCTCATCTTCTCTTATTCAATACTCAATTCCGGTCGGTCATTGTCTTCTCTTCAATACCCAGACCCAATCAGTCATCTTCTTCACTTCAATACCCAGTCCCAGCCGGCTGTCTTCATCTCTTCTTCAATGCCCAGTAGTCGATCATCATCTACTCATCTTTCGTTCCCCTATTATTCAACCTACTTCAACTAGGCGCCCTCAGGCGAGCACCTTTTGCTTGTGCAAGGCGCTCTCAAGCACGTGCCTAACTAACCCCACAAGAGGTGATGGCCCTGTTTAGCGCCTCACCTTTGCGCCTTAGGCACTGAGGCAAGCACCTTTAACATTAGGATCTATTATTAGCTAAGCTCTCTTCTAGCACATATATGATTATATATTTTGTCATCAATCGTATCAATATAACATTGAATTCATCATTTCCACTCACACATAATCTCATATCCACCTTATTTTCACTGATTTCACAGCTTCAATGATCTTTAAGATCCAGAACCAGCAATATTTGCACGGATATCATACATGTCTAAGACATCTAAGACAATTTTAACCTATCTATGACTGAAACCATCCAACATTTGATACATCTATATATAGATGCATGCATGTATATGTATATTTATATTCAAATTCTGATCAACATGCATATAGAAGTATCAAACATCCTCACAGACGTTGACCTATGTCAAATAAAACTCAAATAAGAGGTAAAAAAGCAGACCAAGGATAAAAAAAAATATAGTTTTCTCATTTCCATAATCAAAATGATAAAAAATAATAATTTATTCAGCGAAGAGAGTGGAACGGATAACTCTGAGCCTTCTTAAGAGGGGTAGAGGAAGGTCAAAGAGAACACTTTTGCAAGTTGTTGACGAAAACCTGTTAATTAACAACATTTCTAAAAACTTGGTATATGATAGATCACAATGGCGTCATACAATCCCTTTAGCCAATCCTGCCTAATGGGATAAGAAGTTGTTGTTGTATACTTATTTAGCAACAGGCTGATAGCAGTCCTATAATTCATAAAATTATCCAATTAACAAACATTAAGCAAATAGATTAGCAACTATACACATGAAGCAAATGTTGCATTGTAACTGCACTTGCTGCTAAAAGTTCAGGACAACAAGTAACAACCTAAAACAATGGCTCAAGTGCACAGAACATTAAGTTGACCCATAATTTTCAAATACTGGCCACTAATATCCAAATATGAACAAATATAATTGGCTTTCATGCATTGATTACAACATGGAATTAATAAAATGAACATGTAGAGAGGCCATTGTGATAATTAATATAGCAGATTGAAGTGAAGATCTAAATTACCCCTCCATCTGTTATCTTTTCTTCTTTATGAAGAAACAATCCACCTTGAGAACCATAACACGGAAGAGGCATATGTTGGTGACTGGGTTACATCAAAAATTCATGTAAACCAACAGTAGCTATATATTTAAAATCAAAGCTTCATTAAAAATTACAACTGTCATCACCTTTAGAAGTCTCTCAAGTGTTATGACACTCACAGTGTGATAACTGGAGGAAGGGAGCAACAATAAGATAAATCAGAAACAACTTGACTGCAAAGGAACTAAAAATTCAAATCCAACAAGATCATGAATATTAACACAACATGCACTGAAAAAATATTCAATTACTTGATACCTGGGCGATGCCAAAACTTTTCACTGGTCACCTCCCGTATAAGGCGTTCTACTGACGTGTCCTGAGATAAAGTGGTCACAGGAGTTTGCTTCTTGATAGAAAAATGTTTTTTATTTCCAGGCTTCATATCACTAGAGCTCTGACCAGTCAATACCAACTTCTTATTAGAAACTTGTACATTTTTCTGCTGCCTCAAATCAGTTGACTGTTTCCATGAACTCTGTCTTGAAACATGATTCAAATTGACTTCTACGGAATGTACATGTTCACTATTTTGCCTCTTAGGCCAACCTAATTGTTCATAAATATCACCATTACAGTTAGGTTCATAAGCATCAGCATGGGAGCCTCCTTCACTAGAAGATATGTCAACTTGTTTGTGATCCTTGACTATTCCAACACGATCAATTGGCGCAGGAATATTATGGACTTCCTTTACACCACGATTTACAGCAGATGATGAGGAAGCCTGCCTTCTTGGTGTTGAGGTTTTAATAGGACCTGCTTGCATTGCATCTTCCAAATTAAGAACCACAATTTGCCTATTACGTTTCTTACCCAACATTTCCTCTTTGCGTTGGTCCATCTTCCTCTTTCCAGGATTATTTGCACACCTAAGTGCATGGATTGCTTCAATACCCTTCACTTCTTTTTGCTTTGGAATTGTACTAGGTTCATCTGGTGTGTTTGCAGAAGGTTCACCTTTTACAATGCACTCAGAATTCTGGATACCATTAATTTTCTGTTCATGGGGACCTGTTTCAACATTGATAGAAGCGTAACTACTCTTTTCAACAGGTGGACCATCAGAAACTTTGCCCACTGCTACTGCAACACATCCTTCTGCCATTCCAGATATGGCTTGCTCTTCAGAAGTTCTGCCTTGTTGAAGCAAATTACTACAGACATTCACATCACCAGAGCCCTCAGCATCAGACCATTCCCCTTCTTCTCTCTCCACAAATTGAGAATTTGCAGAACTTAGTGCCTTTGGCTCCATGACTCTCATATCCTCATCTTTAACATGCTTAGATAACGAATAATTCTTTGTTTTCTGATCTGCTCCCACCAATTCAGCATATTCCTCAGGTACATAGGTGGTTTTAGACCGAACAAATGGATGAATTTCAGAGAAAGAAGATGCATGCAAAAAGACCTGAGTTTTTACTACCCCTTGGATTTCCGCTGATGCCACATTCAAGTCAGGAGCATGGGGACTTGTAAATGGGAGTGTCTTCTGAGGCTGAAAACAAAAGGGGTCATCCTTCTCATCATCATACACTGCAGGTGGTTCATTGAGATCAAAAAATGGCCTTTCTCGAGAACCCATCTCATACACATATGTTTAGAAACTAGCCTGTGAATAGAAACTAAATGAACAGGCACTTCTCTTCTTTTATGTTTAGAAAATGTCCATGACATGCCCAAAACAGATCCAGACGTGGAGGACCTGCAAATCCAGAGGAGCAAAAAGGTTTAGATGGTCTAATAAAGTGGTATCTTAATAGGAACCATGCCAATGAATAAAACACAGTAATATAACTTAGTATAAAACAATAGAATGAGTCAATGCCCAAAATAGTTTGGGTATCCAGAAATCAAAATACAAATAAAAAGAAACTCACATCACAGCACAACCAAATCTATGTTGGCCAGAGCATGAATAAATGTTGATCACAATCAAACATAATAAACAGATGGTTTCAGTAACAAAATCCTCTCAGGCTTCATAGTATAGGTATCCAAATGAAAAATAAAACCAAACTATTTAACATCAGTGCCTCCAGGATTACAAAAAATAAAACCTTAAGCAAATTTGACATGCCCAGCAACAAATGAGTCTGTCTCCAAAATCATAATCCAAGGGAGAGCCTTAACCACCTGTAATGATCGTGCGTGAACTATTTAACACCATAAAAGTGACTCAACAATAATGCATAAATCTAATAGTCAACCCAACATGATTCAGCATCTTTGCTTATACCATACAATAATAAAATTCCCATATAACCAGATATCCACCAGGAAATTCTTGAGAAAATATTTATAATAAGAGAACTAATATTAATTTTGGCAAAAAAAAAACTAATATTAAGAATTAGTAATTAATTATGCTTGGATTTACATGTCTGCAAGTAGGGGTACATGGATTGGACCATATTAGGAATTGTCCTGACCCAGTGCCGTGCCCCAGATATGCACTATGCTACAGTTCTTGGCCTGCCCAACCTGAGGCCTGAGCTGCCCTGGCATAGTTGGCGGGCCAGACCAGTATGGGTCTGAGCCAGCCCAGTAACGACTATGTCACTGAAAATGTAAAAATTTTGCACCAATTTATAAACTTTATATAGATTATCATGTGTTTGTGTTATGGGATTATGGACAAATCTGGGAAAAATGGAACAATTAAAAACCTGGCTCAATGAATAAGGCATCTTGAATTTAATTTAAGTACTAATTAAATACTGCTTGGAACAAGTACAACTATACACAGCTTGGTCCAACTCCTGCTTTGGCACAAAAAAGATGGGCTATATATATAAACACGGAAATTAAAGAGAGAGAGAGAGAGAGGGAGAGAGGGAGAGAAGAAACAAAAAGGAAAGATAGGCCTGCGTGTAAGATGCTGGATGACAACTTTGTGTATAATATGAGACCGAAAGAAACTTATCGTTGCATTCTTCATTCATTAACATGCTTATCACCGTATTTATTAACATATCACACCCAACAATTAAAGAGCCAAATATCAAGCACAATTGCTTTACCAGCTTCTAGTTTGCAAACCACGACATGACAGCTTACACATTTTTCACCAGGCAAGAAGCGATCAAGCAGAGTTAGGATAAAGATAGCCCAGGAAAGACAATTGACAACAGTAGTAAAGATAGATAAAGCGGAAATCCTATTATCTGATCCATATTCTTTTGTAAACAACTGAAATCTAGGATAGGACAGCAGCAAGCCAATGGTTACCCTAGATATGTTTCAATCAAGCACTACATACGTGAGGAAATTTATCAAAACCGTATAAACAAATATAGTCCAATTACCCTTTATAATCATTCAGCTGCTACAAGGACCACTAACAATGTCTGATCACGTAAAAAGTCAGACGCATTTTCGAATCAATAAATGTTGAAAATCGAAACTTAATGTCGCATGACACCGTTTTGCGGCAGCTGGTGAGGAGGCGATTGGCATAAAGGCGAGATTTGCATCGGAAGAGAAGACCAGACAGAGGAAACTAGACACCAGATAGCAGTCCAACGCGTCACCAGACTTAAAAGAGAAGAAGAACAGAAGCAACAGTGTCCGGCGGCGACGAGAAGGCGAAGCAAGAAGATTGCTCTGAAGCACAAAACCACGGAAGAAAGTCAAAATCAAATAGAAGTTTAGGGATTTAGCACGTAATAGAGAACCCTGATCTTGACGATGATGTTTTCTCTGAAACGTCCAACCGCCCCGGGGGTGATGTCGAGAACACGACGTCGTTTCGGTTATCTTGAGGAAACGTAACCTCCCATCCATTTATCCGTTTATTTAAGATTAAAAAAATAGATAATTTTTGATAATTTAAAAATTTTATAAAAAAATTAACTTTACATAAAAATTATTTTATGTTTAGTTAGGATAAAAAAATAATTAACTAATAAATTTATGACATCTTTCTTACTTTTTATTTTAGAAAAATAATTTATTATTTAATTATTTTAAAATTTTATTATATATTTACATATTTCACATTTTAAAAACATTCTCTCTCATATATTATTTTCATTTGAATAGCTTTATAAAATAATTATAAATTTTTTATTTTAATTATTTTTAAAATTTTAAAAATCTTATGAATTCATTTGTTCCAGCTTATTTTATAAAAAAAATTACTTACTTTTTTAAAAAAACTTATTTACTTTTTTTAAAAAACTTATAGTCACTTTTTTAAGAAAAAAATCTATTTTGTGAGTTTTTTATGCTTGTTTAAAATTTTAAAAAATCAAAATTTAAAAAATTCAAATATCTGATTATTTGAAAAAGTCATTTGTAATAATTTAATGTAGTGGATGAGAGTGTGTATTTTCAATAAAAAAGATATGCAAATATATCATAAAATTTTAAAATAATATAATAATAAATTATTTTTATAAAACTAAAATCAAGTAAGATATTATAAAATTTAAAAATAATTAATTAATAATCATTATTATTATTATTATTATTATTATTATTATTATTATTATTATTATTATGTAACAAACTATAAAATAATGTCTGTATTTTATAAAATCTTTTTATATTATATCTAAACTATCAAAAAATTGTTTCTTTTTTAATCATAGGTTATAAGCCTATGAAAACTTGCAAATCATTTTTTTCAAAAAAATAAGTTATTTTCTTATAAAATAAGCTAAAACAAATGGTCGTATATATTCAAATGTTGCAAGATAATTCTCATTTTTTATTTAAATTTAATCTTCAACTCCTATAATTATAATAAAGACTAATTATGGTTTTAAGTATTTGTTGTCAATGTTGTTTCGATAATGGAGTTGATTCAATTTTCAATGACATTTTCCATGAAGGTAGATTAGTGATTTAAATATATGAGATAAAAAAAGTATTAACTTCATCGAAAAAGAAGTTTTAATTAATAGATTATTTAAATTTAATTGATTTTTTTCTAATTCAACTTTCAATACCTGTCATTCTCAGGTTATTCTTTTTGTTTCTAAAGAACGATTATATGTTTTGTCGTATCATACAATCATACAAGTCATACCATGATCAAATAAAATCACATAATTTTTAATTTAAATTTTTAAAAATAAATTAATTTATTTTAGATAGACTATGACATTTTTATATATGTATATGGTTCCTAAAAATTATTGTTATTGTAAAATTTTAAATTACAAGTTCATGATTTAATTTCTTGATTTATTAATAGAATTAATGGATTAATGAATAATGTATTGATGTAGAGTTGCTTATATAACAAATAAATAAAAGGGATCACCGTATGCAATTTTGCCTTTTAGCATTTGAAAATAGTATATTGAACACCTTAATATTTAAAAAGTTAATTTTAATTATTAGTTGACTGAAAGTTTACAAAAAAATGACCTAAAAATTATAAAAAAATGAATCATAAAATTGCTAATAAGTACATGGGTAAGAAAGTAATATTGATTAAGTCCCTAAAATAATAGTTGATCAAAATTATATTTTATCTTTTTACATGAGTAAGAAATAACATTTGTATCTATTTATTTATATATAACTCAAGGGACTTAATTTATATTAATTTTTTATATGGACTTATGTTTAATTTTATAAGTCATTTTGTTTAATTTTGATTTTTTTTTAATTTTTCAATGAATTAATTGATGGAGTTAATTTTTTTACTGATCAGGTGCCTAATGCACCCTTTTCGCACCCAAAAGTGTTGAAAGACAAATTGTGCACATGTAAGTTTAGAATATAAACATTTTCAAATAAAAAATTGAGAAGCAAAAATGTTATTTAACTCTAAATACAATATAATAACTAACTCAAATATGAGTATAGAGGCTATAAAAAAAGGTGTATTTGGTTTGAGGAGATATGAGAAGAGGGAAGGGGAGAGAAAATGCTACCCTCCTCTTATTTGGTTGAGAAATGTGGAAGGAAAGAGAGCCAAAATTTATTCCTTCCCTCCTCTCCGATTGGTCCCCTCCAAATTAGAGTTTTTTGGAGGGAAGTCAAATATTTGCCCACATTTATTTTATTATATTTCATTTTTTATAAAGTCAATAATTTGAACTAAGTCCGATGGGTTAATTAAACTTGCCCAAAAGATTTAAGATCAAATCTAAAAATATATTAATTTTTTAATGTTCAGTCTATTTGGGTTAGCCCAACAAAATTCAAGCCAAGCCCGATTGAGTTCAAACTTGTCTCGAATAGCCAAATAAAAATAATTTTTTAAAAATATATAAAATATAATAAATATTAATTAATTCTTTATGTTTTATGTCATTTAATACTAAAATGCTATATATTTGAATTCATTATTATGGTTATTTTTAAAAAAATAATAATATTTATATTTTCATATTATTATTATTTTTAATCTATAAAATATCTCAAAATAATATTTAAAATATATTTTAATATTTATTTTTATATTTTAAGACCCATTTTAAAAAACAGTTTTGAGCTCTATATATCATTTGTGTATCCAAAAAAAGATATTTTATATTTTTATAAAATAAGATAATTAATTTTAAAGTAAAAATAAAATTAAAAATAATTTTAAAAATAAAATACGAGCATATATGAATTCCTAACTCTGCTACGAAATAAACATAATAAATAAAATAATATTATTAAATAATTATATGGTTAAATAATATAAAAAGTTAAAGAAAAAATATTTCCAAAATAAATAGTATTTTACTCATAATTGAATGATTTTTCTTATATAATATAATGATGACTATTTTTTTATATTCTTAAAAACAAAAAGTACAGTTTACCCAAAAATTATTAAAAACTTTGAACTAATTGAAACAATAATTTTATGTTTGTAGTATAACTATAATTGAATTGAGATTAATTTGATCATAATTAAAATAATTTAATTTAATTAAAATATATAAAATATTTATATATGATCATGATAAGAGAAATATTTAAACAATTAAGATATTAATTTACAAGTAAAGAAAACATTATGAATAAATTACACATAATACAACAAAATAATAACAAAGCAATTTAAGTATAAAATTGATAATTTATTATTTTTTATTTTATTCTTTTAATGTTAAAATAATATTTCATGCTTAACAGAATTATTTAAAAATTAAAATTGGTTAAAAAATAAAGAAAAAATATGTTTAAAAAGTTTTGAGTATTTAGGCCTTTTTGAATAAACCCGAAGCCCAAAGGTATTAGGGTAGAGCTTGACTATATGGCTTTTTAAAAGAAATAGACACTTTAAACTCGATCCAAATAAACTCGATCCGCCCAGATTACCATCTCTAATCCCTCCATGATGGACTCCTCCTTTTGCTTACTATTGTTGAAACTTATCTTGCTAGCATTGTCTCACCATTATTTGTCCATCAAACGCCCTCCGACAAGTTTGCCTTTATCCTTGTTCATGTTGCAGTTCAATCTCTTGCATACTCTCCAAATCCAAACACTACTCTCAAGCTCCAACCTTTATACAAAGATGTCTTTACATTAGTTTTTAACCTTTCTAACCTCTTTGAAAAATTCTCAAGTTCTCCTTCAATCACATTGGCTAATTCTTCAAGACAATCGACCTCATATGCACTTGTCTCTCCCATACTTTACTCAACACTTTGTAACTCTAATCAATTCCATACATAAACAAGTAGAGTTCACATGTTTAAGGAGCAACTGACTTCACATTGACACAGCTTAAACAAGGGCAAAAAATTCATCTGTAGTCTTTTGGATTTGGCTAAGGTTAAAGGCTTGTTTGGACCCCTAATTATCTAGGTAAGCTTACCAACAATCTTCTCCACCTATCTACCTTAGCTTTCTTAGATTTTAAAGAAAGATTGGTTAGGTTATGAGTTAGAGGGGGATTATACTCAAACCTTAAGCCTTGTATGTGGTTGTGGAGTTTGATTTAAGCTTCATTGAGTTAAATAAGTGTTAACATGAAGATTTGGGTGGTAGATTGGAAGGATTGAATGAACCCTAGTCATAATTTGAGAGTTTTGATGTTATGGGAGCTAAGTAATGATACAAATTAGCTTGTTATTGCTAAATAAAGATATTATGAGTAGTTGTAGCTTCGAATAGCTCCACGATAGAAGTTAGGGATTATTAAGTAACTAAACTTAACTAAATTTAGCTAAGATATACTCATATTAGGCTTGAAAGCTAACATATAGTGCATATATTGTAGATTTTAGTAGTTGAGACCTCCTTGAGGTTAAGGAAGCAATAAGAGCACATGTGAATCACAAGTAACCTTTTTAGTGACAAAAGAGATGAAACAACCAAATAGTCTACAGTATTTATTAATGGGTTTAAGCATGTACAAAAGTAGTTCCATGTATATAACTAAGAATGTATAATATTTTGGGTTGTCAATTAGGAATGTATAAACTTGTTGAGTTGCACTTGTATGATAATATGCTGTGATGTATTTTAACCCATGAATTGTATTATATGTGGTGATATGTGTGGTGATGGGCTAAAATACTAATACAAGTGCTAGTATATCATAAAATGTGTTAAGATATGTTTAATTACTTTTATAGTGAATTTGTAATATTTTGGCCTAATGAGAATGTTTGGCGAAATATTGTAAGACTAGGTTAAAATACTATTACAAGTGTATTTGGTGATAAATAAATGTGAATTGTGGTGATGATTTGGCTAAATAGCAATTATATGAGGAAAAGTGGTGACTAGCTGTTGCACCCGGAAAATACGACGCGGACAGTGCGAGAGCAGAGGTTCCGGCCTTTGGGAGGAAGATCGGAGAAATGAGAGTTGCCACCAAAATTTTGAGGAAAATCTTGAAAAATTGTTTAAAGGTGAATAAGGATGGTCTGCAAAAATGAAAAATAGGTTCGAGAGTCGGTTGAGTGTGGGGAAGGTGTTAGGCACCCCACAGCACCCATTCGTGAGAACGATTACCTAAAGTTTGTTGTGCGATATTAATATGGTTTTAAAATTATTTTAATTATCCATTTTATATTCATGTGTTCGACATAAAAATAATAACAATTAAACGAGAAATACTTATTTATTTACGGGAAGACTTGACTCAGAATCTGACTCTGAGCCCTACGTACCCTGCGGTGGAGATCAAAGTAAAAATTAAGTGAGAAATATTTATTTATTTACGAGGGAGGACTTGACTCAGAATCTGACTCTGAGACCTACATACCTTGTGATGGGAATAAAGTCCACATAGTTCGGGCTTAAAAGTTTGTTGGTGAAAATATTTTTTGAAGAGAAATTAATTAGAAATAATTCACCATTTTGCAAATAAAATAATTTCTAAAATTTTGATATGTGTGTTTTAATTTGCAAAAAGTAATTTAAGTTTAATCATTTTCTCAATTTTTAAATTTTGGAATAAGAAAAAGGTAAAGGGTTTAAGAATTATTTTTTATTTTTATTTTTCATATTTTATAATCGAGAATTTAATTGCGATACCTGTAGAGCCTTATTAGTTCATACGGTAATATAATTATTCTTTATATCTGTGAAGATTTTAAAATATAACACGATAAAAGAATTTAGCAACTCAACTTGTTTACTTAAATTTTTAAACATTAATAATATCATTATTTTTTTTGTATGTTCATACATATATACCTTTTTTTTTAAAAGACTCTTAATTGTCATACCAGCAAAGCTTTACTGACTTTTATGGTAATAAGATTATCCTAAATATCTGTGCAAATTCAAAATTCTCACACCATAAAGGATTAAATATTATATATTTTAATGCGTAATTATACAATTCATATTTTTAAACTAGAAATCTTAATCGCTATACCTGCAAAGTCTTATTAACTTTCACGGTAAAATAATTAATCTAGAGGTCTATAAACATTTCAAAATCTTATATGACCAAAAGATATAATTGATAAATATGGTTATAATTTAAATATATTAATTTGGTTAATTAATTTTTCTAAATTGTATTATATGATTATTTTTAAAAATCATTTATTTATTATAAAAATTGAGAATCACTATATCCGCGAGGACTTAATATCCCACACGATGAGGTGATTAATTTAAGTCTCTACAGAGAGTCTTAAAATCTCACATGAGACTTAAATAAATTATTAATTTAGATTATAAAAGAAGAGTTAATTTTTAATATATACGTTTTGCTCTCATATCTACGAAATCTTATTTATTTATATGACATGAGATTATTTTAAATTCTTGTGAAAATTCTTAAAATTTCTCACAACAAATAAGTAACAAATAAATATATACTCTCTTATTTTTATTGAATTTTAATTATAAAGTTCAAAATACCTAAAAATGGAACTCCCTTCTGGTGATGGCATAATGCGCATGCAAATAGATAAAGAAAGTAGAGAATCATGTTAAGGCATTACAAATAGATAAAGGGCCTCTATCAATATAAGGATTAATGCCAATCCACCACATATCCACATATCATTTTAGGCTAAAAATATATTCAAAAACCATGTCTAAAAATTCTACTAATTTTGTTATTTAAGATAAAATTATAATGAGATTATGCTCAAAATCAAATTAGGCTAATTATGATAGCAAGCAAAAATTTTATTTGTAATCTCTTTATCGTTCTTCTTCACACTCTTGCATCCATCAAGCCATGTGTGAACATATGTAAAATTTTGCAGTATTCACAACAAGAATGCTTCCAGAAAAGCCAAATTCCATATCAAAAAAAAAATCTAATGAAATGCAAGGATCTAAACGCTCAAAGAGGCATATGTCAACCTTTTGTTTAGAAATTTTTCAGGGACCCCAACACTGATCAAAGCTTTAAAATTTGTTTGGAAACAACAAACTGAAATCAAATGTAAAACATTCCAAATTTAGAAGCAAGCAGATTAAAGAACCTAAGCAGCACGTCTTTTTCATTCGTCTCTGCAAAACGTAGGTCTATTTCTCCTTTTTTTCTTAGCCAACTTCTACGTCTGATCTCTGCCTTTATTCTCTCTACTTTGTCTTTCCAGAAATCTTCTCTCTGATTTCGGTTTCTCTCTGTCTCGGTTTCCTCTTTCTTCACGTTCAGTTTCCTCAAATCTCTCTCAGCTTACTCAATCTCTGTTTTTACGTTCAGTTTTCACGTCCAGTTTTCTTCTCCCCTCTTCCATCCATCCTCGTGCTCTTCTCCTCGGTCTGCTGCTCTAGTTTTCTGCTTCGTTTTCTCATCCTTGTTTCTCCCTCTCGGTCTCTCTTCTTGGCGTCTAGTTTTTTTTTTTCTCAGTCTTTTTTAGAAAGCTCTCATGCCTCTGTCTCTGTCTATTTCCCTCAGCCAGAATAGTTCTCTCTCTCGTCCTCTCGGTCCCTTTTTTTTTCTTCTCCTCTTCTCTTTGCTCCGTCTTCGCTATACTTTCTCCCTTCGGTCTCTCTCTCTCTCAGTCTCTGTTATCCTTCTCTCTTGTTCGTGCTCTATTTTTAACTCCTTCGATCTCTCTCTTCTTTGTCACGGTTATCTCCCTCCATGATTGTGTTTATGGTTCTTATCTATAAGCTTTGATCAATGTTGGGGACCATGAAAATTTTTTGAACAAGAGGTTGACATATGCCTAATTGATCGTTTAGATGCTTGCATTTCATTAGAATTTTTGGATATGGAATCTGGTTTTGTTTGGTGTATCTGGAAGTGTTCTCACATATAAACACTGTAAAATTTTTACATATGTTCTTGTATGGCTTGATAGACGCGATTGTATTTCTTTAGGCCATTCAAAAATTGCTATAGTTGCTATTCTGATGTGGTGTATACTCTTTGAAGTGGATGGATAGGCTTTCCTGTCCCACATTTTTCAGTTCTTAAATAAAAATTAATGTGATTGTCATTTTTTAAATAAAAATTAAAAAAAAGAGAGCGTGAAAAGAAGGATAAAGAGATTGTAAATAATAATTTTTAATTGCTATCATAACTAGCCTAATTTGATTTTAGGTGTAATCTCATTTCAAATAATGAAAGAATTAGTGCGATTGTTAGACAGAGTCTTTAAATATGTTTTTAGCATGAAAGGGCATATTAATATGTAGGGGCATGATTTTACATCTCCGTATTAGTTCTAAGGTCCCTTACTTGTCTATAATATTGTTACACTCATATCATATGGCACGTTCCATAATGATTACATATACAATTTTAATTATTATGATGGGCCCATTTTATAAAAGGTTGAGGGGAGAGAATTCGATTCTTATCTAATTAAAAAAATAATAAAATGAATAAGAGAATATTTCTTTCTAATTATTTACTTATTGTGTGAGATTTTACGAATTTTTGCAGACATTTAAAATGATCATCTACTGTGTAATCAATAATAAGATTTTACAGGTATAAAGATCCAATTTATATATAGTAAACAAGGATTTCAATGACCCACCAATAAAATTAACTATCTTTTTATAATCTAAATAATTTATTTAAGTTTTATGTGAGATTTCAAGAATCTTCATAGGAATTTAAATTAATCATATCATCGTGTGGGATAATAAGTCCTCACAGATATAATGATTCTCAATTTCTATAATAAATAAGTGATTTTGGTAAATAATGATATAATACACAATTTAAAAAATTAATTAATCAAATTAATGTATTTAATTTGTAATCATATTTACCGATTATATCTTTTAGTCATGTGAGATTTTTGAATCTCTATAGACTTCTAAGGTTATCATGTTATCATATGAGTCAATAAACTCTGCAGATATAACGATTAAGTTTTTAAAGAAATATATAAATTATATATTAAATTAACTAAATTAAAAATGTATTTAAATAAATTTAATTCTTTTATCGTGTGAGATTTTGGAATCTCCACAGATATTTAGGATAATCATATTACTGTATAAGTTAATAAGGCTTCACAGGTATGATGATTAAAATTTTTTTTTAAAAAAAAAAACACACACACACACACACACTTAAACAAATTATTACTAACACTTAAAAATATAAATAAATTAAATTGATAAATTCTTTTATCATGTGAGATTTCAGAATCTCTGTAGATATTTAGAACAACTGCATTACCATACGAATTAATAAGGTTTTGCCTATAATGGTTAAATTCCCAATCAAAAAAAAAAATTTAAACCCTTTTCTTTTCTTTTCTTTATTTCAAAAATTTAAAAATTGAGAAAATAGTTAAAATTAAATTACTTTTTAAAATTTAAAACACATATCAAAATTTCAGAAATTATTTTATTTGCAAAATAGTGAATTATTTCTAATTAATTTCTCTTCAAAAAAAAAAATATTTCCACCAACAACTTTCAAGCTTAAACTACGTAAACTTTGATCCCTATCATAGGGTACGTAGACCTTAAAGTTGGATTCTAAGTCAAATCCTTCCTTGTAGATAAACAAATATTCCCCACTTTATTATTATCCTTTTTTTAAAACACATGAATGAAAAAGAGATAATTAAAATAACTTTAAAACCATATTAATATTGCGTAACAAACTTCAAGTAACCGTTCTCATGAGCGGGTGTTGTGGGGTGCCTAACACCTTCCCCACACTCAATCAACTCTCGAACCTATTTTTTATTTTCACAGACCATCCTTATTCTCCTTTCATTGGTTTCCTAAGATTTTTCTCAAAATTTTAGTGGCGACTCTTATTTCAGTTGGTTCCCGCCGTGAAGGCCGGTACATTCACTCGCGCGCTATCCGAGTCCCATTTTTCGTGTTGTATTTTTCGGGTGCGACAATAATTTACACTTATTGATTATATTACTTAACTGTTTGTGACTACATATGTGGACTTGAACTTGAGATTTGATAACCTTGCATATTGTAAAATGTGGTTTTGTGCATGAAAATCTATTTTTGCAAGTAATGAGTATGATGAAAGTTATATATAAATAAGTTGAGAAATTTGAAATGTTTATGTGATATATATGTTGAGTGTGGGCATGATCATGTTAGGAGTGAGAGTTCACCCGTAGGAAAGAGTAGTGGAAGTCCATATGGCATGTATCTCCTTAGTGTCTAGTGAGGCACGGTGATGGAGATTTTCTCCTTAGTATTCATGCGGAGCATCAATGACGCAGTGTTGGAGTAATAACACCTTGATTCATGTGCGATAGGGGGAAACCGTAGTCCAGAAGTGGGATAGGACACCTTTGACTGAGTGATTCTACCATTGAAGGTGAGCTTCGATCATTGTGAATGTGCACTTGGTCAAGAGCCTACGATTTTGGTTGGGGGTGAAATGGAGGTTCGGATGATAGAATGATCATGCTAGTGGTAAAAGATTTGTACTGATAAAAAGAGTATGTGGTGACATGCTAAAAGTATATTTTGGTGTCTTATAGTTTTACTCTTTTATGGTTGTGCATGTTAATTAATAGTAATGAATTATTCTGTTATGAGATGCTTATCTGACCACATGGTTATATTTTACAGGTGAGGACTTCGGTAGAGGCAAGGGGAAGGAAGGGACAATTGAAGAGTAAAGAGCATTGAAGTGTAGCTCTTTCCTATCTCTTTTGGGTTTGTAACGGATATTACTATTATATATTGCCAAGTTAAGAACATGACATTATTTTGGATATCATTTGTATGAATTTGTGATAAGTGTGCATATCTTAGTCCAAGATTGATGTTGTGGATTAAGTGTGTGAGCTTGGCCAAGTTACACTTACATGTGATATATATTTCAAGTGTTTTGTGTGCCAAAATGACCAATTGATTTGTGCGTCAAATTTTATCTGCCCCATTGTGTTATTGTCAAATGGGAGTTTGGTGGTCATTTTGAACGTAATTGCTTAATTGTGTGATATGAATGAATTGTTATGTTGTGTGTGGTCCATTTGAGGTGGTCAAAGTGTCTTTGGGGCTAATGGCATTTGGTATTGTAAGTTGGACACCCTTAATGTGTGTTTTGAAGTGAAAACAAACCATTTTAGATTCGAGTGTTTATCTTTTAAATGGATGATTATTTGAGTGCAAAACTAATGCCATTAGTTAGAGGGCTCAAAGAATTTAGTGTGGACACTTGAATCGCCCAAATCGAACATCGAATAGCGAAACAACGCACTTCAAAAATTTAGAGGGATGCCATGACAGCAATCTGCTGTCATAATAGTGGGTGCATGCCACGGCACGTGGTTGTTGTGCCGCAGTGCAAGAGACCTTTAAGAGACTTGTCCCTTTTGCCCGCCCGCTATGACGGACGAAATAGAATTTGCAGAAGAATGGCATTTTTAGCTAAATTTTAATGTGGTTTGTTTCCCATGCTTCAGCATTTGTTCTAAATTGATTTTTTAACTATGTTTGAGTTTAAACAATATTTTTAAAAAAGGTATTTTTTAGGATCCCAATGTTTTAAACTAATTATCTTCAAACCCTTGAGTTGTGGTAAATTCAGTAGGGGATTTTATTTAATCCTAGTTATCACAACGATGTATGAGAGTTGTCCTAATAATGTCAAGGCATGCATTACAATTAGTTATTTAAATGGTCAATTAGGTGTATTTGGTCCATTGAACTTGGTTCAAAACTCAAAACGGGATAATGGTATAAGTTTTGAATTTTGGATATTTGGATGCATGAAAATAATTTTCAAATTTAACTTTTGCATCCGGATGTTCAAATTTCACATACGGTATCGAATCGTAATGAAACTTGTACCATTAGCTAGCTTATTGAATAAGCTTCATGTGGACATTTGAATCACTCTAATTGGATATTGGATGCGAAAATAGAGCAAGTTGGAAGTTTGCCATGAAAAGCTGTCATGACAACAAAATGCTATCATGAACTAGTACGTGCACCACGACATAAATTGAGTATGCCATGGCATATGGTACAATAGTAAAATTGAGCCCTTTGTGCCATATGATACGGCATAAGTACCATAATGTAGAAAAATAACATTTTTGCCTTCTTTTCAAGTGTTTTACTTTCCAAACTTTTCCATGCTTCCCATATAGTTAAAAAAACCATTAAGTTTGAGATCAAACTACTTATTTAAAATGTTTTTTTTTTCGATCCCAAATATTCTAAATGATTTTTAAATGTTTATTAGATTTAAACCTACCGTATTTAAGGTGAGTTTAGGAGCAATTTAAAGCTCCTAATTACCATTCTTGATTGTGATTGTGTGGTGAATATTGATAATGTTAAGGTGAACATTACATATGACTGTTCCACCATCCTATTTATGGTCTCCAACACCCGTTGTTAGTTGCACCCAACAATGATGTAGGACTCAATAACATGGTAATCAATGTGGCACCATTAGAGGTTGAAGCAAGAGTTTAGTCCTTAGCCTCCATTAGTCAAGCTTCTTACACTCTACCAATTTAATGATCAAACGTTTGGGTTTTAAATAGTAGGGGCAACATTGCTCCATCTTAATTAGTTACTCCATCTTAATTAGTTTAGGGAATAACATTACTACATTGAATAGTTTATAATCAACAATGCTCCCTTGTGAATAGTGTAAGAGTAAAATTACATCTTAACCCTAATTTTTATTATAGTCCACCTTTTATACTCAACACAAATTAATAATGTATAATATTTTTATGACTTTCATATAATTTTTTTATTCTTAGTTATATGTGGTATCCATTCATCTTCCAATAAATTTTTTTGATACATGAAATTTCATCAACTTTATCAAATTATTTTATTTTAAAATAATTTTTTATTTATGTGTAGTATTGTTGATATTTTCAAAATAGAAGAAAGAAACAAATTATATGTTATTGTTGAAAAGAATCTTTTGTTACCCTATTGGTTTGCATTATTTGAATGGTTTTTACTACTTAAAACTTATTTACGCCTTTGAATGGAACATTTGGTTTGACTGATATATATATATATATATATACTCCCTTTCATATGCATTCTTACATTTTCTTTCCCTTACCATCATTACCGTTAAATAAAAATCCTTTTAATTCACATGTGCATTTTGCTACAAGTAGTGGAGATGTAGAATTTTGACAAGTTTTATGATAAGGTGATTAGATAAGTGGATTTGAGTAAAACTAACCTTAAACACTAGTGAGATGAGTGTAAACACTTCTTTTGTGTGGCCATCTAAGTTTGATTCTTTCTTACTAAGTGTTTATATCATGGAACTCTTTGCATATTGATAATTAATTGGATAGTTGATTGATGAAAGGTCATTGACACTTGAGTTTGCAACTTCTACCTCTTCATTTTCTAACTTAATTTTTTTTTCTTCTCTCAATCCTATTTTTGAAATGATTTTGTCTAGGAATGCAAAAAGCTAAGTGTGAGAAAATTTATATATTTTTATATATTTTTCTCTCACTTTTCTTCACTTTTAGCACTTGCTTTGATATATTTGGGAATCATTTTGTCATGTACGTGATTAAAGGGAAAAGACTAAATATTTTTTAGGTTAAAGCACATTTTCTTTTGTACTTTCATTCAAGGAGTGCTAAGTATCTTATACTAATAAATAAAATTTTTTTTCCCTAAACCATTTTCTGGAAGAGCAAAATCTCCCTCCCTTAGTAATTTGTTAATTGTCCCTTTTGCATCTTTGCTTTCTGGCAATGCTAACACTTGCACACAAGAGGTTCCACATTATACGGCTGACAAGTATGGCTCTACTTCACACAAATATGATGCCTCTTCTTACAGCACTTCTTCACGTGCATCTTCTTTATATCTCGAGCATATATGTTATGATGCTTGGGATACTTTGCTAGTTCGAAGTAGTGTCGTACCAAGGGAAGCTGAAATATTGCAGTTTAATTGCAATAATTTTGATAACTCTTCGTTTGCTTTTTCTTGCCTAGTTTCACTTGATCTTGATTTCTTGGGCAGAGAGAAAATCGTTTGGCATTGATACAAGTGGAAATGATGGCAAGGCCGCCCAATCACATTTTCACATTAGAATACAACCAAGGTGTCCTAAACTTAACCAATGTGCCAAAAGTTCAATCCAACACTGAGATTACACTCAATAGACTTAACCCAACTTATGCAACAAACCACAACATACCAATATCACATATAACACCATTTCAATCCTTAACCTCTTGATTTCAAAAATGGCAGGGGAGGTAATCAATATCAAATATCATAATCTATTACAATCATGCTATTCATACTTTTACCAGTATTTTGAACTTGCTAGATACCTTAAAATTACAAAGCACATACGCTATGGCCTGTAATGCAACTTTCCAATTAATCATACAAGTACATAACAAAATATGCCATCTTAGTTCACAATATCAAATTAGATTACACATATATAAATCAAAATATAAAGTCATTATAGTAGGAATAAACATTCCTTAGCCTCTGACACTTTCCTTTTATCCTACTTGGAGCTAGTGCCCGTAAAATATTAAAAAAAGAGTGGGTACAACCACTCAATAATCAATGTAAGCTAATATATGTTCATGAAAGTCAATTAATCATATATATGCAAAGTGGGCATACAAATATAGGAATCATAATCACTTTCATACGTAGCACATTGTAGTCATAATATTATCAACCATATGACAATTATCAATGAAATGCATGATCAATAACCTCCCTTATCACCTCCTCATACCTCTGACTAAAATCATGAGCTAGATGATAAATCAATTGTAAAACTAGAAAAGATTATATTATATTCCTCTCAATAACTTGCAATATTGTTGATCAAAAATAAAAGTATTTAGTAATGACAAACATCGATAACTAAATTATCAACAATTGTCCAAAATTTACAACAAATGAAAGTTATGGTGCATATAAATTGCACTACATAAGTTGAAGAGCTTATTAGTTCAATGGCCTTCTATATTTTAGGGAACCAAGGAGTCAAGGGTTCAAATCCCTATTAGCACAATTGGCTGGAATTTGACCATCATTGCCATTGCTAGTGCCAGAGCTCCGGCTACCAGTGGTGGCAGCCTCTTGTTGGCATGATGGCTTTGGTGACTGGGGATGGTGCACTTTTGAAAAATACAGAGACAAGGATATTTTAGTAATTGACACTTAAAATTTGGCAGTTTAGGGCGCTTCAACATTAAAACTGCATCCATATCATATGTTAATCTGTTTCATATTGTGACAAGATAAATAAAGGGAAACATACCAACAACAGTAGTCTCGTTTCAGGTATACTGCAAAGGTAGAAAGATCACATCACAAAATGGGAAGAGAGGAACTCAACTTCCTCGTGAAAGGTTGAGCATACTTGATTTCTCCTTTTCATTTAGAGATGTATATTATTTCCTTTGACAGATAATAATTTTTAGAAAAATATCAAATTTGAAGGATAAAAGTACTAAACCTGTCGTCGGGTTGAACTTCCGGCAACCGCAACACCACCACCCAGAGAAGTCAGTAATCCCAACATTTCCTTTCTTTTCATTTCGAAGCGATACATTTCTGTTTTTCAAATATAAAATAAGACATTATTTGTTAAAACAATAAGAGTGAGTATGTACAAGTCAGTTGACACCACATTGCCTCCTCCAATCCTTGAAAAGAATCATGTGGTGTCCTTCCATTTCCACACAAAAATTGAGTATTTCCCGCCTTCAAGAAGGTTGTCTCATTTTCTATTTTCATATAAATTGTCTGGTAAATACCTTGATCTGACATGCACATCCAGCTACATGCACTAAATTGTCAGAACCAACACAAGCATTTCTCCAGTGTTAGTAACAAGGTTTAATGCACAATGCATTCTGCTGCCTCTTCCAAGCCTATGCATCTGGCTCATAAAGCCATGAGAATCCCACAAGATGCAAGAGTTAAAATCTACCAGTAAACAACGAATAAACATTGCTTATTTCCTGCAGCTCCTGCTTAGCTTGGCTTCTTCAGAATGCCATACTACCAAGCATCCCTAGATTTATCACCTAGATGATCAAAAGCATCCAGAGAGTTCTCCCTCGAAAACCTTAAAGGACGATGATTCCCATTCCTCAAGCTCACTGATGTGCCTGTCTTCTCTTCATCCTCTGATGGTGTTCCTGATCTGGATTCCATTTGCACTTCCAGTGATCTATATCTCGGTCCACTTGATCTCAAGCTCCTCATATTTGAGGATCCCTTAGGAAATGGTGCATAAGCAGGTCCTTTAGGCACCAAAAAGTCCTTAGGAAGAGAGTCCATGTCCATTAAGCAATTTCGGGATTTTGCATCAGCAATCAATGCAGCCCAGTCATCTGACAGTACCAATGCATTGGCATTTCCCATGACCTGTATGTAATAGAACACTTCAGTACCAACCAAATATGAAAATGTAAACAAGAATCTATCATGAAAAACACATTTTCAAGAGATCCATACCCAAAGAGCCCTTCTTGCACGGGTAAGGGCAACATTCATGCGACGAATATCAGCAACAAAGCCAACCCCATGATTGGACGCACGCACACAAGACATTATAATCACATCACGTTCTTGACCTTGGAAAGCATCAACAGTGTTAATATATATATCCTTCCCTTCTTCTGAACTCAAGACTTCTTCAAACTCACGCTGGAGGCATTTCAACTGCAGCTTGTACGGAGTAATTATGCCAACACTGATTTTTCCAATGCCCAAAGATTTCAATGTTTTCTGAAGATGTTCATACAATCGAAGGCAAAACTGTGCTTCATGTAAGTTTTGATATGAAACTGATCCACCCCTGTGAGACTCTCGCCCATGTCTAATATCATAGAATAAATATGGTCTCAGTAAAGGGTCCTTGTAGTATGCTTCATCAGGCAACTTGACCACACTTTCACTATCAGTAAGACGTCCTTGGTAAAAGTAACTAGAAGGGAACTCTCGGATCTGAGGATGCATTCTATACTGCACAGACAACAATATTGTTGGGCATCCTGCATGCTGGAACCTTTCAAAAAGACTCCTACTATATAACAATGTTCCAGCTGCCTTGCTGATAACTGTGGCAGGAAGTTGCTGGGGATCTCCAACAAGAACACATCGAGCTGCACCAAGAGAGAGAGGAGGAAGAATTGCCACCTCACTGGCCTGAGCTGCCTCATCAATGACCACCATATCAAAACCATGGGTAAGGCGTGAGAACAACTTACGACCACTGCTAGAGACAGTAGTAAAAACTATCTCAGCCTCATTCGCAAAGCTTGCCTCAAGATTAGCACGGGCCTCTTCTAAATTGAAACTACTACCAGGACGGAACCTGCTTTCTAAAATAAGAAGGCGAGACATCTCTACCAAAACTTTATCCCTGCTTTCAATGGCAGCTGCAAGGTTTTGTAGCAATGCATTTCGATTCTGGTCCCGGGCCATGAGAAGTTCGGGGTCAACACCAACAGACCCTTGTGAACGAACAGCAGCAGCAGCAACATTTAGTTCTCTTTGAAGACAACTTATCTGCTGAGATAATTGCGCCTCCCGATTCTTTAACTGATGCATCCATCCTAGAATTTCTTCACGGCTCTTGATCAGAAGTTGTTCAGTCCTACGCTCAACAGAAACTGCCTGTGCAGCACGTGTTTGAGAATCAACCCCAACTCGAGCCACATCAGGCCGATAAACTTTCATTTCTCCATCAATAAATCCACGATCAAGAACACGTGCAAGAAGCTCATCAGTGGCAGCATTAGAAGGAGCACAAACCAACATTCTTGGTTTCGGGCAGAGTTTTGGTAGAGTACGGAAGAGATTCTGGTCCATATTTTGAAGAACTTCATCAATTGAGCCTGCAGGCACATTTTCTGAATTGCTCTCATTAGCCTGCTTGTAGCTTTCAGGAGCTAGTTTCTTAAGCAAGGAGGTATAGTAATGCTGATACTGCACCAGGTGGATGACATTTAGCATTCCCCAGACTGTATGTGTCTTTCCTGTTCCTGGAGGTCCTTGAACAAGGGTAAAGGGCCAAGGATCTTGCCTCTTCATTGTCCCACTACTTGTACCAGCAGCAGTGTGCATTGCGGCCCATCGGATTGCAGAGAGCTGGGGCTCATTGAAGGTTCGATGCAGATGCTCAACAAAGTTCTGTGTGAAACAATCTGGCATGGTTGGTGTCTGCTGCTCATATTTTGGGAAATGTTCAGAACTTGGCTGTAGAATTGCAGTTTGCATCTGTAAAATGAGAAATGATTAATGATTAAGAACTATTAAACCATGCTGGTTAGATATCAGAATGGATTTCAGCTTATACCTGCACATTTAAACGATGAAATGCATGTAAAGCAATATACTCCCTCTGTGTTGTAGCGAGAGAACCAAGCACAGTAAGGTACCAGATGCTTCCAACTTGAAGCTTTCTTAGGATATGATCATCATCAAGTCTGCTATAAACAACAACCATAACCAAGGATGTCCATATGAAAATTTACCAAAATCAGAAAGGGATCCATAACGGCAGAATCACCTGCTAGGATCACAAGAGTCCCCAACATAATAATGGAGAATTGCACCAGGTGGATCACGGGTATCTATTGGTATGTGTCGTCTGATTGTACCCACTACACGTCCAGTAATTTCTGGCTCTCTGTCATCCTGGAAAGATGCGCTGCTCCTCTTGGCTCTGACTGCTTGACAAAATCAAACGATCAAAATAATTGAACTAGATAATTTTATTAGAACTACTACTAGATATAAGACAACAAACCTGAACCAGGTCTAGGAGATGATAAAATTGCAACATCACCCTCCTTGAATGTCCATTTGGATTCATGTATTGGAAGAACTTTCACGTCATACCAACCTTATCACATGAAGTGTAAATCAAATGAAATACAAAAAATTTCCTTCATGTAAGGAAAAAGGGGAAACGATTAACAAAAATAGAAATAAATTCCAGGTTTTTATGTTGCAAGGATGGAGGAAGAAAATGAGTAGACTTGAGGAGAACAAAGTTTTTCAGCATAAAGATGGAAAATGGGTTAATATCAAGAAGTAGCTGACAATGAAACAGTCAAGGTGGAGACCCAAAAAAAAAAAACAGCTGATAAAAATTTAAAGCATCACTCTATCATAAACTAGGATGGTAAAGAGTACCTCTTTCTCTGGGCTCATTGGCCTTCACACGCACCATTATATGAGTATCCCTTGATACTGTTTCTATTAACTCTTCCCATGTACTGTATAGCTGAGCACGGCATTCCTCAAAAAGCAAAGGCTCGAATACTCTAACATACTCTTCTAATGATTCAAATTGGCCCGGTACACATTGCAGCTCAGTCTCCCCTGATTCACATTATCTCCAATCACTTACCAAAAGGAATCAAAACATAAACTCTATAACAGTACTGAGGAATATTGAATTGGTAGCTAGAGGTTCAAAAAAAAAAGGTTGGAGTCTAGATACAGTTAAAAAAAGAAATGGGTAGAAGAGAACGTGCATCTCAACTAATATTCAAGAATATTTACAATAAAAAGCCTTGACCAACAAACATAATTAAAACTTGCTAAAATCTCCCCATTGGTATTTTGCCCACAATCTCTTTAATATCCTGATAGGACCCAAGATAGGTAGAGAGAAAGAAAGAAGACAAATCTTTTCACCCCTGGTATTCAAAAGAAGAAAAATCTTTATTAAAATATGAATCACAATCTAACTTCATAAAGAAGTAAAGATGAAGGAAAATCTCTATTAGAATGAGCAAGGATCTTAAACTCATGCCACTAATAAAACCTAAGGAGAATCTCCCAAAATTACAATGAATCTCAAAATCTACTCCCTCTCTCTAGTAGCTTCTGCCTTATTCATAATATAAAAATAGATATTAAATAATAATAAATAAATCAGAAAACAATGGACTAGATCCTAACTAACATTGACTCAATAAGAATCAAATCTTAGTTGAGATATTTATAAATAATATCCCTTTATTATCTATGACAAAATGAAATAACAACTCTTAAAAATATGCAAACAAACTAGTCGACTACTTTGTCCACTTTCAACCACAATCCTATAATAGACGGCACTCTATCATAGCCATCCCCTTTTCTAGCCTTTTATAACTATAAACCTTATCATCAATCTTACCAATAGAACAATGGTATTCATCCTTTTAAACTAGAATTCAATGTCCCTAAAGCACTGGAACCAGCGTTTTGCCAGTAGATGCAGTGCATATTCAAGGCATCTAAGACAGTTTTGACCCATGTACAATTGAAATTCGTTCACTTTCGATATATAGGTATATGTGCGTTTGTGTGTTCAATCTGCTATCTACATGCATGTAAAAGTATCATATACCTTTGAGAAGGTTGACTTGTGACAAAAAAAAAAAAAAAAAACTCTAGAAAAAGCAACCAGAGACTTTAAATGGATATCGAGAAAAAATATATATTGTTTTTTATTTCTTTTTTTAATAAATATAACTTTTTATTTCTATTATGAAAATGTTAAATAGAAACTCTTACACAATTACTTCAGCCAAGGTAACTAGTAAAGAGCTAATTGATAAACATTATGAAAATGAATGAGTCATACTATCTAATGAAGAACACGTGACGCACACATATATTGTGACTGAAGTAACAGCTAAGAAAATTGAGTTAGACAACCTAAAACCATGGCTAGTCAACAGAATGTTGAGTTGGTACAACTAATTTTCAAAAGTGGCCTTTATAATAACTGTTGGAACTGGGCTTGCTTAGGCCCATTAGAAGTGTCTGACCAGTTCCCAATACAACATGATTATTAGAATATTTTCTTTTTATGTTTTATATCCCCAAATATATGGGATTTTCCCGTTTTAGTTTTGTTGCCTGATACGACCAGATTTGATCATACCTCCTGCACCTATATGTACTCGATTCTTCTTCAATGAAATAAGAAGAAAACTTACTCAAATACTAGTATGGTATCAGAACCATGAGTGGCGTGATGGACTATCGCTTAGCACTGGGCTTTCCGACGTGGGTCCTTGCCACAGATGTAGATCCTCTGGCTAGTGGGGGATCATCATCTTTGCGATCGAACTCGGCAGTGATAGATTTGTCTTTGCGATCAAACTCAACAGGGGTAGATGGTCTCTCCTCTACTGTGATGGGTTCATCCAACTTCGCTCTTCACCTCATCTCGCATCATCTACTGAACACTACTATCTCTAGTGGCCCCGAAGCATGTTGGTGATCATACATGGTCAACAAAAGGAGTGTTACCTAATGTGTATTCCTCCTCCACTAAATCCTGCCAAGTCCACATATGACCAATGGTGTGTAGAGAATAATTTGGTGATGGCTTGGTTGATTCACTCAATGATGCCAAAAATTAGTGAAAATTATATTCTTTCTATCCCTGCTAAGGACATATGGGACTTAGTCAAGACAATGTACTCTGTGAAGGAGAATACGGCAACCATATTCCAAGTCAAGCGCCAACTACGGCTACTAGTTCAAGGTCGTCTCACTATTACTCAATTCTTTAGTGCACTAAAACGTTTATGGCAGAAAATTGATCTATACAAAGTCCATACATGGTCATGTACTAAAGATGAGTTATACTACAAGCAATTGGTTGACCGAGAACCGTGTTATGAGTTTCTTTTGGATCTTAAAGACTCATTTGAAGATGCTCGTGGCTGAATTATGAGTGTTAAACTATTGCCGACACAGGAAGAGGTCTTCAACATGATTAAATGTGAAGAAAGTTAGAAGGTACTTACTAAATCTCACACGGGGTCTTCTTCTATCTCCATTTCTCCCTCTCTAGACGTCTCGGCCTTGGCTGTTCATGCAACACAAGAAGATTCTAAAGGGAATAAAGCTGGTCATTGGTGTGATCATTGCCATAAAAAGGGTCTCACTCGAAAGGTTTGTTGGAAATTACATGGTAAGCCCTCCAATCAGAAATCGAGAAGTGATAGCAAAGGCATGATGGTGGGACCAGCCCAATCAGATAATGGGTCTTTAAGCCCAGAGGAGCTTCTTGTTCTTCAAAAACTCTTAGACAAACATGGTAATCAACCTGCTCCTCCTTCTAGTGAGACGCACACCCCTTCTGTTACTCTAGCACAAGCAAGGTACTGCTCTTACTCAAGCACTCAGCAGTGCTTCTTCTTCTTCTAAAAATATCTAGATTGTAGAGTCTGGTGCTACAAACCACATTACAGGTTACAAGGTGCTTTTTTTGCATTTACTGAATTCAAAGAACATAATATGGTGGAAGTAGCTAGTGGGCAATTTGCTAAGGTTATGGGAATGGGAACAGTGGTCATTTCTGCAAACATAGTATTAAGAAATGTTTTCTATGTTCTAGAAATTAAGTGCAGCTTGCTATCTGTGCATAAAATTGGGCATCAAATTAATTGTCTTGTTTTCGACAAATTTGGGTGTGACTTTAGGATTTGGCTTTGGGGGGAATGATTGGCAATGCTAAGGAGTGGCGTGGACTCTACTATCTTCAACGAAACTTACCAAAAGCATGTATTTCTCGTGACCCTACCTCTTTGTCTGTGGATGATGTTCAATTGTGGCATTCTAGGTTAGGCCACCCTAGTCTTAGCTACTTGCAAACTTTGTTTCCCAATATTAGTAATAAAATTATTGCTGATTTCCATTGTGAAATCCATCACTTTACCAAACAAACTCACAATTTTTATCCCAGTCATTCTTACAATCCCACTAAGCCATTTACTCTCATTCATAGTGATGTATAGGGTCCATCTAAAATTGAAACTAATTCCAAAGCTTGCTGGTTTGTTTCTTTTATTGATGATCATATTCAATTAACTTGGATCTTTCTTATGAGGAATAAGTCCGAAGTCTTCTCTATTTTCAAAAGCTTCTACACGTTTGTAAAAACTCAATTTCACACTAAAATCCAAATTCTTAGGAGTGATAATGAAAAGGAGTATTTGAATTCTCAATTTACAGAATTTTTTAACCTCCATGGTTTACATCACCAAACATCTTGTGCATATTCTCCTCAACAAAATGGGGTTTTTGAAAGAAAAAATAGGCACCTTCTTGAAGTTGCTCATGCACTTATGATGCCTGGCAATGTGCCTAATCATTTTTGGGAGGATGTTGTTCTTACCACTGCATATTTACTAAACCTCATGCCTTCCAAAACTTTAAATTTTTCCACCCCTCTTCAGAAATTTCCTGAAAATTTCCCTAATTCTCCTTTAATTTCTTCCATTTCTCCTAAGGGTTTGGCTGCACCACTTTGGTTCACAATAAAGGAGGAGGCAAACTTGATTCTCGTGCTTTAAAATGCATTTTTGTGGGATATTCTTCATCTCAAAAAAGCTACAAATGTTTTTCTCCTTCTAATAATAAGGTTTATGTGACTATGAATGTCACATACTCACATTTATTGAAAATCAGCCATTTTTTCCCAAATCACCCATTTAGGGGGAGATGACTTCTGAGATCTCTAAGTATGAATGGATCATTTGTGAAACCAAGCAAGATTATTTCACTAATTCTGACCAGCTTGAGCCACATACTTCTATACCTCCACATCTTCAATCAGACTTGTTTTCCGCATACACTTCACCTCCAAATTCACCTTCAAATTCTGAAAACAGCCTAGAAAATTCTCACTCACTACCTACCAGCACTGAATCTTCATTCACTAGGTCCAGATTTCAAGACATCAGTCCGTTTGAACCTTTGAACCTCATTTCTGAAACAAATTCAGTTGACACTATGATGGCAGAACCTTTAAATGCATCTGAACAGCAACTTGGTGAGTATGAGTCCATTGCTACAACAAGTCAAAGTCAAGAGTCTGCACCTAAACCAAGTCTTGAAGACTTATACTGGCCGATTGCCTTAAGAAAAGGAAAAAAGAGTTGCACTCAACATCCCATCAGCAGGTATGTTTCATACAAGAAGCTGTCTCCTCATCTAAGAACCTTTGTTGCTAATGTTGAGAAGGTCAAGATACCCAATAGTTATGAAGAAGCTGTAACAGATCCAAAATGGAGGAAAGCTATTGATGATGAACTACAAGCTCTTCACAAGAACAAGATGTGGAAGCTTACTAAGCTACCTGAGGGAAAAACTATTGTGAGCAATAAGTGGGTCTTCACAATCAAGTATAACTCAGATGGAACGATCAATAAATACAAGGATCAACTAGTTGCTCGAGGGCTCACTCAAACCTATGGCATTGATTATCAAGAAACCTTTGCTCCAGTAGCTAAACTTAACACTGTTAACGTTTTGTTATCTATTGCTACAAATTTGGATTGGCCATTACATCAATTGGATGTTAAAAATGCTTTCCTAAATGGTGATCTCAAGAAGGAAGTATATATGGAGGTACCTCTAGGATTGAGAAATGTGGGAAACTCAAATAAAGTTTGCCAACTTTACAAATCTCTCTACGGACTAAAACAGTCTCCAAGGGCTTGGTTTGACAAATTCAATCAAGCAATAAAGAAACATAGATATACTCAATGTCAAGTAGATGATATCCTATTTGTAAAACACTATGGTTCAAAAATCACTGCTCTTATTGTATGTGTGGATGACATCATCCTCACAAGAAATGATGCTGAGGAGATTGTCAACTTGAAGGAGAAACTAGCTGCTGAATTTGACATCAAGGATCTTGGAAATCTAAGATACTTCTTGGGCATGGAGGTAGCTAGGACTGAAAAAGGAATTAGCATGTCTCAACGCAAATGTGTTATTGATTTGCTAAAAGAAACGGGAATGTTGGGAGCTAGACCAGCTCACCAGCACATATACCTATGGAGCTTAATCAAAAATTGATGAATAGGCTAGATGGTAAAGCAGTTGACAAGGAAAGATATCAGAAATTGGTGGGAAAATTGATCTATTTGTCCCACACAAGACCTGATATATGCCATCCTGTAAGTATGGTAAGTCAGATCTCTAGTAGTTCCCAAACTGAAAATATGATGGCCGTGTATTGGATTCTCAAATACTTGAAGAAAATGCTAGGGCAAGGCTTGTTCTTTGAGAAGGGTAACTCTAGAAGCATAGATATGTGCACTGATGCAGATTGGGGAGGTTCAAAAAATGATAGATGCTCCACTATTGGCTATTGCTCCTATGTGTAGGGCAATCTTGTAACATGGAGAAGCAAAAAAACAGCCCTTTGTATCAAGAAGCTCAGCTGAATCTAAATATCGAGCATTATCCTTAGGGGTGTGTAACTCCGCCTATGTTTATAGCCGGTCCCAAGCCCGGGTAAAGGAGGAGGGTTGTGTTAGGCCATCAACAGCCAATGTAAAAATTTGTTGAATCTATCATGAACATGGACAATAGACGTTATAATGTTAATGCTAGGTCGTTGCCCGTAAGTAACGCGCTGCATGGCTCGAGTACAGTGATAAGTGAGTTAGAGCCGCTGCATCGGCGCCCGGATGTAGTGTTAAATGAGCAAGGGCTACCGCGTCATTCTGGACGCACGCGGCTAAAGAAGTTAGTCCATAAGAGCAAAATTAGATTTGGTACTTGGAATGTTGGGACATTAAATTGTAAATCTGTAGAGGTTGTAGGGGTTATGATTCAAAGGAAAATCAATATCATTTGCTTGCAAGAAACAAAATGGCGTGGAGAAGAAGCTAAGGATATTCAAGGTTTCAAACTTTGGTATACAGGAAAAGTAAGTGCACGCAATGGAGTAGGCATCATTATAGATAAGGAGTGGAAGAAGAACGTTGTAGCAGTTAGCAGAATTGGAGATAGAATTATTTCTTTAAAAATGATAATTGGACGTGAGACTGTTAATATTATTAGCGCTTATGCGCCGCAAGTCGGGACAGAAGCCAGTCTTAAGGAATTATTTTGGGAGGATCTAGAGGGGTTGATTCGACACATACCACAGAGTGAAAAGATTTTTATTGGAGGAGACTTTAATGGGCATGTCGGGAGGGAAGCTGGTCAGTATGCGAGGGTGCATGGTGGTTTTGGTTTTGGAGAGCTAAACAATGAAGGACAAACTCTTCTTGATTTCTCATTGGCGTATGATTTTAAGATTGCCAACACTTGTTTCAAGAAGAGAGATGAGCATCTCATCACTTACAAAAGTGGAGCCTCAAGGTCGCAGATTGATTTTCTTTTGGTTAGGAACACAGATAGAAAACTTTGTAAAAATTGTAAGGTGATACCCGGAGATGCTGTAACGACACAACATAGGGTCCTAGTCCTTGATGTGTGTATTATGAGTAAAATCCAAAAACGTCGACAAGTAGTAACACCAAGGATTAGATGGTGGCAATTAAAAGGTGAGAAGCAAGATATTTTCAAGCGAAATCTTTTGGATAAAGGAATTTGGGATTCTCAGGGAAGTGCTAACATTATATGGGAGGATATGGCTAAAAAGATACGGGAGGTTGCAAAAGTAGTTTTGGGAGAATCGAAAGGTTCTGGTCCGAGAGATAAGGAGTCTTGGTGGTGGAATAATAGTGTACAGGACAAAATCAAGTATAAGAAGAACTGTTTTAAAGCCATACATTTGTGTAACAATGAGGAAAATTGGGAGAGGTACCGTATGGCTAAGAAGGAAACTAAGAGAGCTGTGGGTGAAGCTCGTTCTAAAGCTTTTGAAGAATTTTATAAGAACCTTGAGACGAAGGAAGGAGAGCAAAATATTTATAAGATTGCCAAGAGTAGGGAAAGAAAATCAAGAGATCTAGAACAGGTAAGGTGTATTAAGGATGAAGAGGGAAGAATTTTAGTTACAGATGATGAAATTAAAAATAGATGGGAGACTTATTTTTCTAAACTTTTCAATGATGGAGAGGATTCATCTAGTAACTTGGAGGATTTAGTAACTGGTGAAGGAGAACAAAATTTGTCATTCTATCGAAAAATACGTGATAAGGAGGTAAAGGAAGCTCTTAAGAAAATGGCAAATGGTAGAGCCAACGGACCTGATTGTATATCTATCGAAGCGTGGAAATGTTTAGGTGAAGAAGGGGTGAGATGGTTAACTAAGTTATTTAATGTGATTTTACGGTCCAAGAAAATGCCTGATGAGTGGAGGAGAAGTACATTAATTCCTATTTATAAAAATAAAGGAGATATTCAGAATTGTACTAACTATAGAGGGATTAAACTCATGAGCCACACAATGAAATTGTGGGAGAAAGTAATTGAGCACAGGTTGAGATTGGAGACAAGTATTTCTGAGAATCAATTTGGTTTTATGCCAGGTAGATCAACTACAGAGGCGATTTATCTACTAAGGGGATTAATGGAAAAGTATCGTTGTAAAGATAAAGATCTACACATGGTTTTTATTGATTTGGAAAAAGCTTATGACCGTATACCAAGAGAAGTGCTTTGGAAAGCGTTGGAAAAAAAGGGAGTACGGATTGCTTATATTAAAGCCATACAAGATATGTATGAGGGGGTAAAAACTAGTATAAGAACGCCTAGTGGTCAAACAAAGGATTTTCCTATAAAGATTGGACTACATCAGGGATCATCTCTGAGTCCTTATTTGTTTAACTTGATTTTAAATGTTTTGACGGAACATATTCAAGAGGAAATCCCGAAATGTATGCTCTTCGCGGATGATATAGTTCTTATAGCAGAGACAAGAGAAGAGGTTAATTGCAAACTTGAGTTATGGAGGAGGACATTGGAGTCGAAAGGTTTTCGTCTGAGTAGAAGTAAGACGGAATATTTATATTGTAAATTTGGTAAAGGACTATTCGAAAATAATTTGGAAGTGAAATTGGGAGATCAAATTATACCTCAAGTGGAAAAGTTTAGATATTTGGGAGCCATTATTCAAAATGATGGCGAAATCAGTGGAGATATTTCACATAGAATTCAAGCTGGGTGGTTTAATTGGAGAAAAGCTAAAGGAGTTATTTGTGACCGTAAGGTGCCTAATAAACTTAAAGGAAAGTTTTATCGTACTGCTATCAGACCGGCAATGTTATATAGTAGTGAATGCTGGGCTCTAACGGGACAGCAAGAGCATAAAGTTGGAGTAGCAGAGATGAGAATGTTACGATGGATGTGCGGACATACACGTAAAGATAAAATTCGAAATGAGCACATACGCGAAAAAGTGAGGGTGGCACCTATTGAGGAAAAAATGGTAGAAAATCGGTTGAGATGGTTTGGGCATGTACAAAGAAGACCAAGGGAGGCACCAGTGAGAAGAGTGGAACATATAACTTTGAGTCCGATTAAGAGAGGTAGAGGAAGGCCTAAGAGAACACTCTTGGAAGTTGTTGAACGTGATCTCTTAATTAATAATATTTCTAAAAGCTTAATAAATGATAGAGCACAATGGCGTCTTGCAATCCATGTAGCCGACCCCACCTAGTGGGATAAAGGCTTGTTGTTGTTGTTGTTGTTGTTGTTGTATCCTTAGGGGTGTGTGAAGGAATGTGGCTCATTAGACTTCTAAGAGAGTTGAAGATGGATGTAAATTCTCCGATAAAGGTTTGGAGTGATAACATGTCAGCCATAAAAATTGCCAAAAATCCGATCCAACATGATCGAATGAAACATGTAGATATTGATCAACACTTCATCAGGGAAAAAATTAAGGACAAGATAATTGATTTAGCATATATCCCTTATGGTCAACAAATTGCTGATGTGATGACAAAATCATTGACTTAAGACAAGTTCGAATGATCTAGAAGCAAGTTGAGAATGATTAATATCCACTCGCCAACTTAAGGGGGAGTGTTGGAAGTGGGCTTGCTTAGGCCCATTAGAAGTGTCTGACCTAAGTTACCTAATATTGATTATTAGAATATTTTCTTTTTATGTTTTATATCCCCAAATTTATGGGATTTTCCAGTTTTAGTTTTGTTGCCTGATACGATCAGATTTGACCATACCTCCTGCACCTATATGTACTTGGTTCTTCAGTGAAATAAGAAGAAAACTTACTCAAATACTAGCAATAACCAAATGTTGGTTTACATGTATAGGCTACAATATGCAATTGACATAATGAACATGCTAGGTGGTCATCATTTTAATTAACATAACAAATTGAAGTAAAGCTCTAGATCACCCAGAGAGCCATAACACGAGTCATATGATGGTCAATTGGTTACATGGATAACTGTGACTATCAATTTTGAAACCAAAACTTAATTTTAAAATTTAACTATCACTATACTTGGAAGTATCTTGAGTGTTGACACTCACAGAGCAATAACAGAAGGAAGGAAGAAACACTAAAGGTGTGTTTGGATTTTAGTTTGGTATAATCGGTTATGACAAAAATTGATTAATATGATTGGTTTTGATTATAATTGATTGCATTATAATGTGATTGCGTTTGGATATTATTTTCTTGAATTGATTTTGATAAAATTAAACATATTAGCATGACTTTAGACAAAATTAATTTTAGATGTGAAAATTACAATAAAGGACATTGTCTTTTATAATAATGTGATTAAATCTGTTAAATTTTATCTAATAAATAAAATGAAATATGTAATAGCTATAATTTTGACATGCAATGATTAACACACACACACACACACACACACTGATTAACAAAAGCCACCAGTTCACCCTGAATCAATAAATTTGAATTAAATGGATAGTTGGTATTTAACACATACATACATACATATACATATCACCCATCCCTCTCTTATGTTGACCTACCCCAAAACACCACTGCCATTCGACAATATCAAAAAGCACCATTTTTCAGGGTTAAAATTGGAGAGTTAAAATTACTCTGACAACAATAACAACTCCAAAGTGGTAATTGATTCTCAAGCTGCAGAGAATAGCTTCCTTCACAATGGAGGTTTTTAGCCAAGCGTAATTAATGAAAATTTTGGGGTGTTTGGGTTTTTTTTTTTTTTTTTTTGGGGGGGGGGGGTTGGTTAAAACCATGGTTTTGATAGGCATAATTGATTAATTGGGGGTATTCAAACAGGCACTAACATAAACTAGAAACAACTTGAGCACAAGAGAAATTCAAATTCAAATCCAAAGAGATCATAAAAAGAATATGAATAATAACAAAGCATAAAATTGCACCAATAAACACATTCATATACTCAAATCAAATAATATATATTCATGTACTTGATACCTGGGTGATGCCAGAACTTTTCGCTGGTCACCTCTCGTATAAGGCGTTCTACTGATGTATCCTGAGGCACAGTGTTCACAGGAGTTTGCTTCTTGATAGAAAAATGTTTTTTGTTTCCAAGCTTCGCATCATTAGAGCTCTGACCAGGCAGACCCAACTTCTTACTCAAAACAGGCACATTCTTTTGCTGCCTCAAATCTATTGGCTGTTTCCATGAGTTCTGTCTTGGAACAGGATGCAAATTGACGCCTGTTGAAAGTTCATTTTCACTATTTAGCCTCTTAGGCAAACCTATGAGTCCAGAATTATCACCATTACAGTCAGATTTAGGTTCATAAGTATCATTATGGGTGCCACCTTCACCAGAAGATATGTCAGCCTGTTTCTGATCCTTTACTACTCTAACACGATCAACTGGTGCAGGAATATTGCGGACTTCCTTTACAACACACTTTATAGCAGATGATGGGACAGTCTGCCTTCTTGGAGTTGAGGTTTTAATAGGACCTGCTTGCATGGCATCTTCCATATTAAGAACCACAATCTGTCTATTCCGTTTCTTTCCCAACATTTCCTCTTTCCGTTGGTCTATCTTCCTCTTTCCAGGATTATTTGCACCTTTAAGTGCATGCACTGCTTCAATACCTTTCACTTCTTTTTGTTTGGGAATTGAACTAGTTTCATCCTGTGCATACACTGAAGCTTCACCTTTTACTCTGTACTCAGAATTTGGCATATCATTATTTTTTTGTTCAACGCCACCAGATTCAAGACCAACAGAACCATGACTATTCTTTTCATCAGTTGCACTATCAGAAACTTTAATATTGTTAGAGTTACTGTCCACTGCTGCATAAAAACGTCCCTCTGCTGTTTCAGATACAGCTTGCTCTTCTGAAGTTTTGCCTTGATGAAGCAAATTATTACAACCCTTCACATTACCAGAGACCTCAGCATCAGACCATTCCCCCTCTTCTCTCTCCAAAAATTGAGAATTTGCAGAATTCAGTATTTTTGGCTCCATAACTCTCATATCCTCATCTTTACTATTCTTAGATGATAAGTAAGCATTTGCATTATGATCTCCTGATCTCAATGACCCATAATCTCCTTCAGGGATACAAATTGTTTTAGACCGAACAAAAGGCTGAAATCCTGAGAAAGAAGATGCATGTGAAAAGGCACGATTATTTACTATCCCTTGGATACCTGCTGATTTCACAAGCAAGTCAGAAGCATGGAGATTTGCAGATGGGAGTGCCTTTTGAGGCCGGAAGGAAAAGGAATCATCCTTCTCATCACTATCCTCTGCAGGTGGTTCATTGAGATCAAAAAATGGCCTTTCACGAGAACCCATCTTATATGCATATGCTTCCAAACTAGATTGTGAATAAAAACTAGATGAACAGGCACTACTCTTTTATGTTTAAAGAAAAATGTCTATGGTATGCCCAAGACAAATTGAGGTTGGGATCTGCAAGTCAAGTGAAGCAAAAATTAAAATTAATAAATGCTTTAACAAAGGGGAAGAATCAACAGATTTAGTGCCAATGTTTCAAGGAATAAACACCCAACATAAATTCATACAGTGAGTCAACAAATATACAACTAAAAAGAAATTCACATCAAAATACATCTACTAGTTTGGGGAAAATGTTAAAACTCATGTTTTAATAAACAAGCTCTCAAATTCTTCCTCTGAAATGTTATCAAAAAAGGTTGGTCAGGTGCCAGAGCACGACTAGATGTTGAGAACAATCAAACTGATAAATAAAAGAAGATTTCAATAACAAAATCCTGTCAAGATTCAAATTCTAAGTATCCAAATGACAAATCAAATCAGTTTGATAGCACCTCTAGTATAACAAACTAAAGACTCGAGCGAATTTGATGTGCCTATCAACAATGGTCCTAAAACTCCAACCCAAATAAGGGGGAAAAGAAGCTATATTCAAGAATTAGATCAAGAGGGCAGAAGTAGACAATCCCACCTAGGCCATTGAAACATGTCAATTTGCAAAAGAGCAGAACACATTCCAAGCTCGGACAATAACAACTTCAACTCCTTGCCCCTCAAATCATCCTCCATCATAATCAGTAAATTTTCCAAAGGCTAATCCGACAATAAACTGCATATGGTGAAACTACCCATCGTCTAAGGTTTTCATAATCAACAAAGCTCGCTCCACTTCTCAACCCTTCCAAGATAAGCCAACAACCTTAACCAACATCTATATGCACGCAATCCCTTATAAAGATCAACCAACAATTGTTTAACACCACAAGCACATCAGCAATAATGCACTAATCTAATAGTCAGCACTGCAGAATCAGCAATTCTCTTCCTACCGTTATTTATGCTACTAATTCCTATACGAGATATCCATCAGTAGATTATCACGAAAATATATAAAATAACAAAATTAATAACCCACAGAAAAAAAAATCTGATCTATGGATGGGGTGCAAGCAGGGGTGTATGTGGGCTAAGCTGGGCCAAGTATTGTCCTGGCCTGGCTTACAAGACCACCAAATGACAACTTTTCTTATCCAGGAAAGACGCAATTAAGGAAGTTAAAAGGAGAAAATAACTAAGGGAAGACAATGGACAGTAGTAGAAAACACAGTTAATAATCAAATCATATTATCCTCTCCATGTTTTATGTAATTAACTGGGATCTATGATTGGGTTGAACGAGGCGAATGATCTTCCTACATATGATTGAATAAAGCGCTAAATACAAGAGGAAAAATATTAAAATTCAAACATACAGTTTAATTACCATATATTATCATTCAGCTGCCCCAAAGACCATTCACAATATCCGATCACCAAAAAAGTAATACCCACATTCGAATCGGCAAATGTCGCGTAAATCATAATCGGCAAATGTCGAAAATCAGAATTTAACGTGGCGTACCAGTGTCTTGCGGCAGTTTGCGAGGAAGTGATTGGCGAGAAGAGGAGAATTGCATCTGAACAGCGGATAAGAAACAGAAGCCCAGACACCAGATTGCACTCCACCAAGCCGCCAGGCCAGAGGAGAAGACGGCCGGAACAGCCAGTGTCCGACACCACAAGAAGGCGAGGCCAGAAGCCAAGAAGCACTTAAGAGCGAAGACTGAACTTGAGAGCACGAGGCACAAAGGAACGCCAAAAATTAAATAAGAATTTAGGGATTTAGCAGGAACAGGAGCACCCTGATCTGACGCTGAGCCTCCTCCCTGAAAGTCTTAACCAGATTGGGTGAGCGGTAAAGACGCACGATGTCGTTTTAAATACGTCGTCGAAGGAAATTACTTTAGTTTGGTAGCCATATTAGTTGGACAATCTTGCCTTTGCCCAACCTGGCAGCGGCTTTTAAAAAGTTCCTTCGAGAAAATTTTATTTAAGGACTATAGTGACCAGTTAATTTACTCTGCAAGATTTTGGGGTTGAACTTAAATAGATTGCTCTAGCAAAATGACTGAAATGTCCTTCATTGGCAAAAGGAAAAATAGGCAGACTATCGAGGAAAGAAAACTCGCGCCAAACTAACTCGACATGCATTCTGTTATTTCTCAACATTCATGCTAAAGACAGGCTTGTAAATCACGTCATAGCGCATCTTTCTCCTTCTACAGATCGCGCCGTTGGTTAATTTAATGGAGTCTAGTTTTGAGTATTTTAGACAGTTTCATAGGAAGTTGCCCAAATGGAGGATAGAGCTTTAGTAATCATTTGTGTGGAAGCTGGGGCGGAACCAACACAAGATTTCAAGGAGGCCAAAGTTAGATTACACAATCCTAAACAAATGATTATATATATGCACATACACTTCATCCATCTTATTTACAAAGCAGTTTTAATTTATTTTGTTGGAATCAAAAAAGAAATTACAAATCAGTAATTCTTTTTAAATACTTAAAAAGTTTTTCAACTTTGCTTTTATTTAATATACAAACTTTATCAATATATTTTTTCTTACCAACATTTGCCTTTCGTTTGGATTAAAGAAAATAGTTAGGAATGAAAGAAAATTAGGAGAGAAAACTCTTAAAAATAGTTTTTTTTAAAAGTACAATTTTTAAAAATTTCTCTTCTGAGTTTTCTCTTGTCCCTATCTTCTTTCCACATTTCCCTTCATCTTAATGTAATAAAGAAAAAAAATAAAATAAAAAATTAATGATATGCCTATAAATAAGATTAAAAAATTATTTTATCCATGTAAACACTGCATTCTGTCCGGACATTTTTATTTTTTTAAATTTAATAAAAATAATAATAAATAATTAAAACATATAAAAAACACAAAAATAAAATTTAATCCTTTTTAGGATTATATTTTCAAAAAAAATAATGATAATATCTAACAAAATTTTAAAAAAATAATCTTGCTTAAATCTTTAAAAATCTCTCCCAAATCATCCCAACTATTCAAAATATTGGGAATCAATTTTTAAAAGTCAACTTTTTAAATTTGATTGTTTTTCATAAAAATAAATATGCATGTCAAAATTAAATTTTTCCCTCTCTCCCTTAATATGATTAACACAAAAAAGGCATTAAAATAAAAAAAATATAGAAATGGGGTGGGTGAAATTTTCACCCAGCCCAAGATTGCTTCCAGCACAGCCAAAACGAAACAAGCTCCTCGGCCAGGCGTAGAAAAAACAGACACACGAGCAGAGAAAAGAACCTGCCAAACACAGTAGCGTGAAAATAGCATAGAAAAAGTAGACACAGTGAACACACGAAACACACGCACAGCACGTAAGCTTTTCACACACAACTCTCCCTGTTTCTGCTTTAAAACAGATGAAAAAAGACCGAGTGAGAGATACACGAGAGAAGGATAGAAAATTGGAGAGGAGATGGACATGAAAATGGAAGAAAAACAGAGCATGCAAGTGAAAAAAAAATGCAGAGAAAAATAAAAAAACAGAGCACGAGAATGAAAGCAGAAAACCGACGAAGGAGAAAGTAATAAAGCACAGAAGAAGCCTGAACAAAGAAGAGGAGAGCTTCAGCGAAAAAGCGCACGAGAACCAGGCGAAGAAGACGGAAGAAAAAAATAGAGACCGAGGAAGAGAAGGGAGAAATCGAGGAAGAGAAAAACAGAGCATCGAGGAAGGAGAGAGCGCTATCCGAAACTAAACGAGAAAGTAGAGGCAAAAAAAAACAGAGAGACGTGAAGAGAGAGAGAGCGGTGCTCTATTTTTGTTTGTTTCCTTCGTTCTTCTACTTCGTCTTTGCCTCCTTCTCTTCCATTTTCAGCCATCACCAATGAGAGTATTGTCACCGTTTATTTCGTCCACTGTTGACAAGTGTTGGGGATTCATTTGTAGCCACTAAACATCGACAAAAACCCTTCCGAACCCTTCCGTTCTTCTCTGTTTCAATATCACCGTGCACGTCTTGTTTTTTTTCCCTTCTCTACTCTGCTATTGAACCAAAGAATGCAGCAGTAAGAAACAAGAAAAATAAAGTAAAAAGCTGCTAAGCAAAGTTGGAGCTCCTTACCTTAGCAAAAATCTTCACCAACCAGACAAGTACACCGAGGACAGCAAAGTGCAAGATAATAAGGAGAATGAGAATGATATCTGCCTGAGTTTCACATCATCATAAGGATAGCAGCAGATGTTTGATAAAGGTTAATAACTACCCTGACCTTTCACATGTACAAAAATTGAGCTTTAGGTTTACCCCCGATTTTGGTCTAGAAGGATTGTTTGGGGCGTGTGTGAGAGAGAATTTTAATTAACTCTTGTGTTGAAATTTATTTTCAATATTTTAATTATACATAAAATTTTATGTTAAACATATATAAATTTTACCATACAGTATTAAAATTAAAGAATTAAGAAAATAAAATAAAATTTTATATAAAGTTAGAAAAATAAATATATTTTAGATTCTTGATGATACTTCCTTGTATTTGAAATAAGGAAATTTGGAAGTTTTGAAAGTTTAAGTATGGATAGGGAATATTTAAGAAAATATTTGAAGAGAAAGTAGCTTTGTATCATTGTGTTTTCTTTCTCTAAATCATGCTGTGTATCTTAAATATGCTTTAATGTGTGTTTATTTGCTTTTACAAATGAGGTTCATTTAGTTATAATACTTTCCCATGATGCTTTTGATTCTAACATTTGAAAAAAAATATTGTTAAGCTAAGTGATAAGTTAAATTCAAGTTTGTCTTTTGGCTTGAAAGAGTATTAATTGTAATGTTCACCTTGGCATTACCAAAATTCACTACAAAATCACAACAAACAATCATAATTAGGAGCAAGGATTCGCTCCTAATCTCACTTATATATATAAGGGTTAAAACTAATAATCTTTTAAAAATAATTGAGGAATATTTGGGATCCCATAAAAACCCTTTAAATTTATAGTTTGAGCCAAACTTAATGTTTTAAATAGGTATTGGAAGCATGGAAAAGTTTTGGGAAGCAACCTACTTCAAAACAATTCCAAAAATGTCATTTTTGAGTGTTTTGGTCCATGCGCCACGGCTCGTGGTCCATACGCCGTGGCATGTGACATAGAAAGCCATGTTTTCTAGCTGTACCGTGCGCTGCAGCTTGCACGAAATGCGCCGCGACACACATGTCCATGACAGCAATGTTGTCGTGATAGCTTTTCTGGATGAACTTCGAACGCGCGCCATTTTCACATCCAATGTCCGATTGGAGTGATTCAAGCACCCACGCAAAGCTTATTCAATAAGTCAACTAATGGTACAAGTTTTGTTACGATCTAATACCGTATGAGAATTTTAAATACTCGGATGCAAAAGTCAGTTTTTAAAGAGGTTTTTCGAGCATCCAAGTACCTAAAACTCATAACTTATACCGTTTACCCATTGTGAGGCTTGAACCAAGTCTAATGGATCAAAATACACTTGAGTGACCAATCAAACACACAAAAACATACCAAATACAAAATTTGGCCACTCAATGGCCATTTTGCCCAATATGGCCAAAATACACAATTAACACTACAAGCACTAATTGGCCTCTATTGCCACATAATACCCTACAAATATATTTTCACCACATAGATAAAATATTCTTTGCACTTGTATTAGTATTTTAGCTCATCACACAAAAATTACCACATATTTACCTTATATACAATATTGGGCTAAAATACACCACAACATAGTAATGAAACAAGTGCAACCAATTAAAATGATATGTATTTCTAGTTGGAAACATATAATATCATATAATAAGTTTATGTACACTACTCAAATTGAAATCAGGCTTTACAAAAAGTGTAGCAGATATGCTAGCCCCTGCCCGATTCCCTTCTTGGCTCAATCTCACTAGTAGTACCTATAAAATGATAACCATGGGATGAGATAAAAATCTCAGTAACTAAGATAATCTACATTATTGATTAACAAGCCAAGTTATAAACAAGCATTAAAATAAGTAATATAATCACATTATATAAGATCACCATAAATTCACATGCATGATCCCTAACCATCCGGTCCTCCAATACTTCCGACCGAACCAGTAGGGTATTTCACAAAACCAAACCACATGTATGGCCCCCAAGCTCACCATCCATGGTAGGACTACCGGCCAAGGTGTCCTAAACCACTTCTGGACTACTGTTTCCCTATTATAAATAATTGGGGTGTCGTTACTCCAACACCACATCCTACGGATACTAAGAAGCATAGTCTCCAACTCCGCACCCTTTTGGGTACTAAGGAGAGTAAGTCTCCAACACCACACCCATTTTTGAGTACTAAGGAGATTAAATGCTGCACCTGGTGTCCCAAGGTGCCAGTAATGCCATATAAACTTAATCTTTACTATCTCCACTAGGGTGACCTCCCACCCTCTAATATGCCACATTTCACTACATATCTCCACTTAACCATGTATAAATAACTTTCCAAACAAATATAACAAATCTTATCATTTACTTCAAAATATAAATTTTACAAACCAATACTCCACTCATTTTCTAAAATAGTTAACCTTTAAAGAATTTATACATATATACTCAACAAATCATAGAAAAGCACTTGAGAATAACTTATACAAGGTAATAAACAATGCAAATTATCTAATTACCTCAACCCTTTTGTTACTAAAAGGGTTACCCGTGGTACTAATTCTCTTCTTGTGTCAAGGTAAGTCTTCTCACACTACAATCTAGAACAACAAGTACTATATGTTAATTTTCAATTAACACAAGCACTATTAACTACCAATAACCTCCCAATTTTCCCACTTCTCACTCATATTCTCAACAAAGAGGCTTGTTAAGATTAGAATTTGTTCACACCATCCCTTTAAGTCACTTTCTAACTCCATCACAATATAAAACTCAATATCTCAACTTATCACACTTCAACACCCTATGATCAAGTTAAGGTTTGATCCAAAATTTACCAAACAAAAAAGTAGCTTCCTATTACCACATATCCAAGATCAATAAACCTAAATTAAACCTTTAAAGTCAATAGAAACCTTCAAAACATTGACTCATGGCTTAATCCAATCAGACCAAATTCTCACTCTTCCAAATCCCATGGAAAATGAGATGAAAAGGTAGAGGAGAAGGGTAGAAAACTTACCCAAGAGTTTGAAGGCTCAAATCATCTTCAAAATCCTCCTAAATTGATGCCCTAGTAGTGCCCAAAGTTTCTCCCTTTGTGCTTTAGGTTTTCCACCCCAAAATCTATCAATTTTTGATCATTTCTGAAAATTTAAGTTGCCTGCTGTGCCACGCGCTGCAGCGCACACCATGCAAGCTGCAGCTCACGACACAGCGAGCAACAAGTTGATTTTGCTCCTCCTGATGCCTCTCGACTTAATCCGACTTTTATCCTATCTCAATTTAGAGCCAAATATGACCCAAAAATTCAATTAGCCACCAAAAAATATAATTAAATAAATTAATCATATTTTTAACTAATTTATCCTTTAATTAATCAACTTTTCCAGATTTAAAGTTTTAGGATGTTACATTAATCAAATTAAATTTGATTTCTATTTCTTTATTTCTCAAAGTTATACATTATTTTGTGTTTAATTTCAATTTGAGATTAATGGAATAATTATTGAAGGTAATTTTGATTTTAATGATATGATTTTCATAGAGGGATTTTAAATGTGTGGTTAAACATACAAATTTTATTTTGTTATTATTTTCCAAATATAATTATAATCAATTAAAATATTTGAATGGTATCATGAGATATTTAAAGAATCTCTATAGATATTCAACTTAGTTGCCTCATTGTGAAGGATAATGAGTCATCGCAAATGTCGTGGCTATTAACTTATATAATAAATAAATAAATAAATTTTGTAAATAAAATTATAAATGTTTTTAATAATAAAATTAATTAATTAAATTACTGCGTTAAATCTTTTGGTCATATGAGATTTTTGAGTGTCTATAAACGTCTAGAATAATCATCTTACTATGAAAGTCAATAAGATTTTGCAGGTATAGCGATTAAGATTTTTATATTTAAAAATATAAATTGTATAATAACGTATTAAAATATATTTAAAATATATAATATTTAATCCTTTATAGTGTGAGGATTTTGAATCTCCGTAGATATGTAGGATAATTTTATTACTGTAAAAGTCAATAAGGCTTTGCAAATATGATGATTAAAAGTCTTTAAAAAAAAGTATATATGTATGAACACATTAAAAATAATAACAATATTATTAATATTTAAAAATTTAAGTAAATAAACTAAGTTATTAAACTCTTTTATCATGTGAGAATTTGGATTTTCTGCAGATATAAAGAATAAGTGTATTACCGTAAGAGCTAATAAGGCTTTACAGGTATGGCAATTAAATTCTCGATCATAAAATATAAGAAATAAAAAAATAAAAATAATTTTTAAACTCTTTTCTTTTCTTTATTCCAAAATTTTAAAAAATTGAGAAAATAGTTAAAATTAAATAACTTTTTTTGCAATTTAAAACACACACATCAAAATTTTAGAAATTGTTTTATTTGCAAATGGTGAATTATTTGTAATTAATTTCTATTCAAAAAATATTTTCACTAATAATTTTCAAGCCCAAACTACGTGGACTTTGATCCCCCCGCAGGGTATGTAAGCCTCAGAGTTGGATTCTAAGTCAAGTCTTCTCTCATAAATAAATAAATATTTTTTACTTAATTCTTATGTTTTTTATATTAAACACATGAATATAAAAGAAATAATTAAAATAATTTTAAAATCATATTTATATAGCACAGCAAATTTCAGGTAATCGTTCTTATGAACGGGTGTTATGGGGTGCCTAACACTTTTTTTACACTCAATCGACTTTTGAACCTATTTTCTGTTTTCGCAGACCACCCTTATCCTCCTTTAAATGGTTTTCCAAGATTTTCCTCAAAATTTTGGTGGCGACTCCCATTTCTCCGGTCTTCTTTCTAAAGGCCGGAACCTTCTCTCTCGCGCCGTCCATGTCACATTTTTCGAGTGCAATAATCCACCTTATAAAAAATTGAATGGAAAATAATTTAAATTTTATGGCTTTTTTTATGTCAACTTACTCTCTCTCTCTCTCTCTCATCATAATTTGTTGACATTGGCATTTATACACTCTTCTTCCTCTCTCTCAACATGTTTGAGTCTAGATTTGGTTGAAATAATCCCTTTTTAGAATTGACTTTATCCTCTCAAAATATCGCAAAACCTACAAACCTACAACAATTATTACTAATAAACATTGTCCAAAAAAAACATAAAAAAACCCTTCTAACTAAACATAAAAACCTTTATAGATGGAGCCATGGTTGACTAACATGTTATAAAGATGAAACCTATACATCATTAGAAAAAATTAAAAAAAGTTGGGGGGCAAGGCCCCCTTCACACATAACCTAGTTCAGCCCCTGTGTGAAAGTAAATGTTGTAGTTGTCTTACTATAAGATCAATCTTCTTCATCTTAATTGTAAACTACAAATGGATTGGTATGAGTTTATAATATGGGAAGTAGGTATCAAAGGAATGGATTATTATTTTACATGAAGGATTGTCATATTTCTTACACTCTATTTGGTCTAAGAGGAAGGGAGATGAGAGATTTTAATAGAGGGAAAGGGAGGAGAGAGGAGGGAGGGACCTTGTTTAGTTTGGGAGAGAAGGGAAGGAAAAATAATTTTATATGGACAACTATACCCTTGTCATGTTAAAATTATTTTTCCTTATTTTTTTATAAATATTTAATAAAATATACTTGTGAATTTTTTTTAAAAAATAAGGATAAAATTAGAATGTGAGCTAAATTATAATCATATTTTTTTTATCATCAAAACCAATTAGAAGCTGTAACCACATGCATTATAATGAAAACTAATTTTTCCTCTAATTGTGTGCTAAAAAATGCATTCATCTTTCAACAAATAATATATATATATATATATATATAATTTCTTCACAATACTTGAGACCAAAATTAAATAATTGAAAGATAATTTTATTGATAGTAAGAAGGGAGAGGTCAAAGAATTATGAACTCTTTTACAAGAACTCGATTGATTTCTCAATCGATGTCTAATGACTAAAATTACAAGGCTTTATATAGAGCTGGCTCCCAATTCTGGTTGCAAATTTAACCTAACTATAGTTTCTTTTTATCTAAAATAATTATAAAGGACAAATCTACTTTTAACTAATTACAAAAGATAAAATAATTTCTACTACTTTCCTTTTTGTCTTCCACCTTCCTTTGTCTATCTAGCTGCTTTATTTCTTTTTCAGCATCTTCTTTTTATCTTGTTTGCTACTTTTCTATAGTTAGCATATCATTTCAAAATATTTAGATTAATGGTGGGGTCTTATAGTCTCTTTCTAATTGTCTTCTTTCATCATAGTATTTACACTAGTGATTTACATATTCGGATAATACTTGGCATATCTTCTTCTTGGTGCTTTCTGAATTCTCCATCTAATTACTTTTAATCTTTTCATACCATTGATTAAAGTTTCTGGCCATCTTGGCCATCTTGCTATTTTTCCCACCTGAGTAAATACATGTAGTAGGTCTTGTAAAGTATGTCCATTAGGCTTCATCTACAGTCATTGTTCTGTTCATTTCTTGGAATATAATATTGAATTCTTGGGCTCTGATTATTGAAGTCTTATACTAAAAATCATCTATAAATTACATCAAAATATTTTATTAGTAATAGTAATTTTATCACATATTCTTGAAATATACTAGGGCTATTATGAAATCCCATAAGTAATAGATTCCATTCATATAATCCTTTAGATATACTAAAGACAATATATTTTTACTTTCTTCTTCTAACTTTTTTTAAAAAATCTTGATTTACAATTAAACTTACTAAATATATTTTTCCCTCTTATCAAATTAAATAATAAATCTATTTTTGGGATTGGATATCTATTTAATATATATATATGGGGCAAAATTGGAACTTGTAATTATCTATATGCATTAGCTATATATCAGTGGCATGATCTACCATGATAATATTAAGTCCACCATAAATAAGGAATGCAATGCTCAATAAAAGAGCATACAATAAAATATCAACAAGATAATAGTTTAAAAATGCAGCCACATGCTAATCTAAAAACTGAGAACATTTTTATAATGACTAGCTTGCATGCTCTAGGTGGATAGATAATAGCTTTAAGCTTGGTAAGATCATTCACGAGGAAGCAATAGATATAAGAAAACATGTCAATGTCACGCCCACTATCTTCAATCATCTTCAAAGTTTCTTCTCCTAAAATTGATGGAAATGATGACATTTTTTTCTTCAATTGCATTTGCAACCTAAAGTATAGCCTTTTCAATTCTAACAAAACATCAAGTTCTTTCTCTTTGAATGTTGATCTTTGTTTTCTCTTCTTGTTGCTTGCATTGTTTGCTTTAGCGGAATGATCCTCAATTGGGAGTCTAAGGTTACACCATTTTGAGATACAAGGTTGTCAAAGCTCATCAATAATTTCATCCCTTATCTCTAGTTGGCTGGATGTATGTGATCATTTCATCATGCTAGAAGGGCTCATGGATCATTTTCTAGAGGTTCTATCATATCCATAAAGTGTAACCATCTTATGATAATTGAGGAGAGGTGCATCTCTCTAATATGCTACTCTTAGTATATCTAAAAAAAGTAAGTTTCCAAACCCTTCAACTTTATCTTCGAACTATCATCACTTATGGTTGTGGTGATCCCAGCAACTGTACCTTCCATAAGATTTGACTTATGAATTTCTTCCTCCCCAAAACATTTGAGCATTATTTGATAATCAATTATACACCCAAGTTGAGTGCTATTATCTAAGAAAATACCCTACCATGGTAAAAAGAATTAAACTAAGTTAAGAGAATAGCCACCATCAAAGAAAATAGACAAACTGAAACTTAAATAAGCCTAATAAGGTAGAAAAGGGTTTTCCTCAGTAATTCATGCTACAATTAAACACCCTACCAATTAAGAGACAAATGACAATATTTAAGGTCTATCATGCTAGAAAGGGTTAAGGGACAAAACTATTAGCAACTTTTTCTCCAAGAGCATCTAATATCCTTAAGTCAAGGATGGTATAAGAGTACCCATTAACCTTTTATAATGAGGGCATCTTTCCCCGAATCATAAAATGAGCCTAACGTCTGTTAATTGACCAAAATAAGGCCCACAGTATACTTTAAGTGTCAAGGAAAATTGAGTTCACTGCTATTAATGTGGAGTCGTTCAAGCTATTTCCCCTTTAGAATAATCTGAATAAGATCTAGTTTAATAATAAATGCTAGAATTGATATATGAGGGAATTTAAGTTCCTACTTACCTTTATCCCTTAAATCAATCAAAAAAGGCACTCAAAGCACACTTTCGCAAGGTCTCCGATCATGCACAACAGCCACAAAACATTTATCTACAATTAACATCATAGAGTTTTTCATTACCAAGTACAAGTATATACCTAATGCTACCCATTACCCAATATAACACTCAAAACTCATTCTGTTAATTAGTTTAAAGTTTCATTAACTTCATTAAATTCATTAGATCTCTAAGAGTTTAATTAAACCCACTCTAAGCCTCCATAATCCATTATTTGTCTTTAAGGATTTTTTTTATTAGGTCTAGAGTTTCAAGTTAAATCTCACATGAGAGATGAAGTTAATAACTTTCCCATAAGGAAATGAATTGAAGATCAAACTATTAAAAATGACAAGTTAGATGTCCAACCTAATAAGTACCTATCTTTGGCCAGATCACTTCTCACAATTAGTGAGCTTGGTAGTCCAGTCATACGGACGAAGCCTTAATTGATGTTATAGCCTACAAATTTAGTTGGAGGAAATAAGAAAGGTATAAGGAAGAATTGATCATGCATAAGTTTATCTGATGTGTCACATGGTTGTTAAGTTTATGGTAAGTCGTGATAGTTAATTATGCCATTATCATATGGTTGCCTGAGTTATGTTAATGTGCATTATTATTATTGATCGGATAGTTGTCACATAATTGTCCGTATTGTGACAACTTATCTCGTGATGTGATTATGAGGAAAATTTGATATTAAGTTAATGGTAAAATTGTAATATATATGTGTTATGTATGATTTTGTGAAATTGGGCATGCAACTTCCTTTTATATATTTTTGTCAATTGATATGAAACTGCATAAGATAGATGTATCTTGGTTATTGAGTGCTTATAATCACCCATTTCTTTTAATATTTTACAAACTCCAACTTCGGTATGGAAAGGAGGAAGGTTTTAGGAGGCTTAGGAATTTGAATATTCCTATTATAATGCCTCATAACTTCATTTATTTTGTGTAATAAATAGAATATTGCTAATTATGATACATTTTATAGACACTTGCACTATGCTGTTGTTTATAATCTTGGGATGTATTTTGGGCCCATAAATGTTATATATAAATTGGTTAAGTGTTGATAGGGCCAAAATACATGTGCAAGGAATATTGTTATATGGTTGAATTTGAAATATAATGATTCATGCAATGCTAAAACCTCCCTCATCTACCTTTATTATTAATGAGGTTGAGGAGTAAAAATTTGGTATTGTTGAGATTATGTACATATGGTGTGTTGTACAGGTAGTCCCAATTTCATTGAGTGTGTTGTGGGTGTTAATGATAGCTTTGGGTACATGTGTGGGGTTTTGGACACTCTTGAGCTGTGAAAAATGTGAAAAGTTGTAAAAATATGTTTGAGTGTCCAACTTCTTTGTGTGAAAAGAATTTGAAAGTAAAACCCATGCCATTAGCTATTTTATAAAAAGAAATTTTTGTAAACACTTAAATTACCTCAATCAGATATTGAATGAAGAAATAGGGCACGTCGAAAGTCACCCCTGGTTGCTGTTATTTGATAACAAAATGTTATTTGACAGGCGCCATAGCGTGTGGCATAGAGAGGTATAATCATGGTGCATGTGCACATGCCTCGTCACACCATCCTGTTTTTTACTTTTTAGTATTTTTCAATTGATTTTGAGTCCTTTGACTCCCTTAAGGTATCTTATACTTTCAAAACAATATTTTACTCTGATTTTAGGTTACTAAATGATGTTTAAGTAATTTTGAGTCATAAAAACTTAGGATCTCATTTCTATAAATTGCAAACTTGGTAATCTTAAGGGCTTAACCCATAATTACCTTAGTTTTCAGAGTTAAATGTGAGTTGATAAGGAAAACTATAACATTTTCCTTATTACCTTGACACTTAACCAAAACATCGATAGTAACTATGGATTAAACCATATGATTATCAAAACCATGGGTGTAAATTTTAATCAATTATTAAAAGACTAATTATAGTAGAAAGAAAAAGAAAATCAAGGTCTACTGTAGTTTAAAAGATTTCAAAATAAGTATTAGAATACTCATTTAACAATCTAACAACAACTACATTTGAAAATATAAACTTTTCAAAATCAGGATCCCATGTTTAATAACTGAAACTCTAAAATCAAATATAAACTAATTTAAAATGGAGTAAAAACATATAGGAAGTGTGAAAATCATACCACAAAATGTAATAAATCAATTTAGGGTTAAAAGAGCCAAAATAACATTTCTGACACAATATGTCCACAGTATAATGCAGATACACTGTGGCATAAGGCATATCAAGAATACTTTAGCAAAGTTTGGAATTACACTGTGGCATAACATTTTACACTACGGCATAAAATGCAAAACCCAATCTTCCGACACACAACAAATCTCCATCCAATGTTCGATCTAGGTAGCCACATAAAGCTCTTACTCTAACTAATAGAATTGGTTTCATTTCCAAACTCTAACCCATCACAAATTGGACATCCAAATGTAAACTAGCACATTTTTACCCTTAAATCACAACCTGGGTATCCAAAATTCACATCAAATGCCAAAAGCATAACCTAACTCCTAGACCACACTCAATAAACATAGAACAACTTATATAACACTCCACAACAACCAAATATCACATATTTCACGAAATCAAACGTCAACCTCAAACTCATCAAAAACAAATAGGGAGGCATTTTAACATCAAATCTCATAATTTTTAGCTACAATCATCTTAAACTCAAAAGTCATATTTGCACCAATATTTTAGCCCAGTCCAGACTTATCAAATCACAACACACCATCTTAGGATCCAAAATGCAAGACATAACAATTAAATGGTGCAAGAAATATCAAAAATACATTTTTTTAGTTGACATTATCAAATTAGTTACACATATATATACCAAAATAAAGAGGTCTGCATTAGGAAATAAGTTCCTAAGCCTCTAGTACTTTCCTATTGCTTTAACTCAAGCTAGCACCTATAAAATGTTAAATGAGAGGTGAGTATAACCATTTAATAATTAAGGTTAATCTAACCTATATAAATGCATGTTAATTAATCATAGTGATGTAAATGGCATATTCAAATGAAGCATATTCACATATTAAACTGCCCAATTCATATAGTCATAAAACTAACAATCATGTGACACTAGATTATTTAGCATGTAAGGGTTACAACACTAACAATCATGTGATCATATAATGATATGCATCAAAATACATATAGGGTCATAAAACTAACAATCATGTGCCCCTATCAAATTATGCCAAATCACAATAATAACAATTATATAGCAAGATATGATATACATTTACTTGTGCGAGATGATTTTTCTTAATATTAACAACTATGGGGTGTTATATCCCTAATTTAGCCTCCTCATAAATCGGTGGAAACTAGTTATGTTTGAGTTGCTTGAAATATAAGTGGGACAATCCTTATACGATAATGGGATAATGACTACCTTTTAATTCCAATAGTTGGCAGTCTAGCTAGCTTTTAATTTTAATAACAACATGCCAATTGTAATGTCCTACCGGACATTACGATTCTAACATGCTAACACATTAAGGCTTATAGTTGAAAACCATAGAAGGTTTGGGATCCCAACTTAATCATTTGAAAACCATTTCAAATATATTAAAAATATGTATTAGTACACAGTAGAAGCAATAAAATCATCAATATGAAAATGGAAGCAAAACTGTATAAAAAGGTAGAATAGACCCATGCACCGCGTGGTAGAGAGGTGTAGGTTCTGGATCTATGTCATGTGTTGCAGCATATCTTTATATGCCATGTCATGTCTTTATACATTGTGACACATATCAGAATCTACTATCAGTATAAAAGTTTTGATATGAACTTTAAAAGTGCATCATTTCCACATCCAATATCTGATCAGAGTGATTCAAACATCCACATAAAGCTAATGACACTGTTTCATTTAAATCTAATATTTCATTTGAAAATTAGACACTGGAGTGCAAATTAACTGTTTTAAGTCAATTTCTTTCACTTGAGCACTTCAAATTAAACTATATGTCATTGACCATTTTTAGGGCTTTAACCACAGTCAATAAGACATTCAACACCTAGTTGACTATATATTTACATAATATATCACATATATACAAGTTTGGCAAATATATTGCCCATTCTATATGCACTTGGGCAAAATCTCACATTTTCACACATAACCACATCTTTGGCCAAACTTCACACATTTTTATCACATTTCAATCTACACATATGCACTTGTAATACCCAGCCCACTTCCCACAATCCGTCACAGATACACATATACACATGATAGGTCTAGACCATAAAAAAAGGAAGTACACATTGACCCTTTGCATCCACATGGTTTTCAGACAACTACGACAACTTATATACCAGATACTACTTATATAATAATTTTATTACACCAATCCTACGGGCTAACCAGATATCTACTAATTTCAGCCCGAATCTTTCCCTTTTGAACCCCCAATATCAGTTCCTATAAAAATATAAATAACCATAAGTGAGATAATAATCTTAATAATCAAAATAGCTCATTAAATGTTCATTAACATGAATAACCACATATCAGCAAACAAAATCATTATAATACTCATAATCACTATATATGTATGTATGTATGTTTTTTTCCTTCTCAAAATTTCTTTTCACAAAAATCACATACTCTAGCATGATCAACTATCTACTAAACCTCCAAGCTCCTTAACTGAAACCATAGACTCTAATTGATTAGTCTCATAGATAAGAGCACACCTTTAGTGGTAGAAACACCCAGTCAAAGGTATTCTAACCCACTTCTAGACTATGGTTTCCCTCTTTTGCGCGCGCGCACACACTAGGGTATCGTTGACTCATAACCATACCCTCCAGAGTACTTGGGAGTTGTTAAATTACTTAGATGTCCCATGGTAATAGTCCCAATATATTATTGCACTTGATGTCCTATGATGCTAGCACGACCATATGAATTTGTTTACACACGCATCTCTACTCACATAATTACATACACACAGGGTGAATTGCCACCCCTAACATGATCATGCTACTATCACATACTTATCACCACTTCCCCTCCCCATACACTAGTTTCATTTAAAAGCCTCTAGTAATTAAATACTCATTTCCAAAACATATTGAATGCAAAAATCATACATATTGTAAAACGCTAAATTTTAGAAATCTTGAAGTCATCAAAATCATATTTTCACATTTACTCATATGCAATTATACTAGTTAAGAAATATAACAAATTATATAGTTACCTCAACTTTTCTATTCTCAAGAAAGGTTATTCGTGATTCAACTTCCTTACTCGAACCCTTTTTGCTCAATCAACACACAACTTACAACAATCTTACAAAATTAGCACCTAGAGTTAATTGTCTCATTAATGAAAAGTACTAATTGTAACACTTAAATATCTAAACACCATCGACTAACCTTCCTAAGTCCATCTCATCCTTCTAAACCTTTTTGCTACTTATTGTAGCTTTAATACACTTATTTACAAACTTTACCCATTTTCTCTTACTAAATTAACTAATTTAAGATTATAGTTTCAAAGCTTCATTGTTAACCTCCAAACTAATCACAAAATCTTAATTTAACTTTGAGGAGTCTTTTTCCAGATTCAATTTCTTAATAACTTAAACAAAGATAAATTAGAGTAGAATCAGATGTTAAGGCAATATGAAACTTATCCAATAAGTGATAGGTCAAAAATATCTCCCAAGTGGCCATAACTTCTTGCCTAAGCATAGCCCTTCTCCCTCTTCTCTTCCTCGTGTTCCTTTTCCTCTTTTTCCCTCTCTCTTTATGTCTAATTCATGAAAAGTCAAAATTCTATGCCACGCACCATGATGCATGTTGCAGCGTGTGGCACAATAAGGGAAACTCTCACTTAGCTCACACGTTTCGCTCCACAACGTTATTCTTCCACTTTAATTTGCTCATTTAGCCCTATCTTAGAATTTCTTATACATACAAGGATAATCCAAAGTCATATACTCAACCCGTTAAGGATTATAAACAGTGCATAAAAAGCTAAAGATAAAAAGTCAATCTCTAACAAATAAACTCGTAAATGACAACATTTCATTGACATGCAACTCTGAGAAAAACACAACTATTAGATTTCACTAAAATTTAGTTATTAGCTTTCATTATGTATAGATATGAAAGGTTTTCTTACTTTTTTTATTCTTCCATATTTTCCACCACTTATACTCTACTAGTACTTAAGTGAGATTATCATCCTTTATTATAATAATTCCTTTAAGATTTAGTCTTGAATATCCTGATCATCCTCTTTTATGTATCCTTATTATCATCTTCCACTACTTCACTTTCTAGGACCGTCTCGACATCCTATCATTGTAATCCCAATATCAACTAGCTGAGCTATATACTTACTCACAATTGAAAGTAGGGCTCCTATCTAACCATACTACCTACCTCACAAGTCCTTCAACTTCTCTTAGTGACCTTTGTCATGACTAACTATTTGAGTGTCCCACTATTAAAAATTGGCACCCTTTTTAAATTTCTCTTAGGTTTCTCACTTAAGGAGGAAACATTTGATAATACCTCCAACTTCTTCTTAGGTTTCTCAATAAGAAGGCTAAATTTATTGCTCCTAGTTTCCATACGCAATCGAACCTATGCCTCTATGCCACATTATGATGATTGTAATGTCTACTCTGACATTACCAAATTATCACATAATTAACACATACTAGAATTTAGGAGTCATTAAACCCTAAAAATACCACAAATATTAAATATTAAAAAGAAACCAAGGAAATAATTCTTTTAAAATAATTAGGATCGTAAAACATTTTGAAAATAGTTCAAACAATCTAAATATATGTATTTATGCACAATGAAAGCTTTTAAGAATACATAAATACCATATTCGAGAACATAAGGGCAAAACATTCATTTTAGCTAGAATAAACCATTTACCATGGCATATGGTACAAAGCCATAAGCCCATGCTTTTTGTCATGCATAGCGATGCATGTGACAATTTCTGCTATATTGACAGTTCGACATATGTAAATTTTTGTTGTGTGCCACTTTCACATACAATATCCAATGAAAGTGATTCAAGTGCCTACACAAAGCTTATTTGATAATCTAACTAATGACATAGATTTCATTTTAATTTGATATTCTATTTAAAAATTTGATACCCAATACAAAATGACCACTTTGTGGTATTTTCTGTCACCTGAGCATCCTAAATCTAAACCATGTGTCATTAGCCATTTCTAAGGCGTTAACCACATCTAATGGGATATTTAACACTTGATTAAGGAATCATATCATCAAAATCACATGCATATAAAAATTTGGCCATGTAATTGCTTTTTATCAAAATGCTAGCCATTTTCACACTTGCACATATATATACACACTAGGCCAAATTTCACACACCCATCTTTTAAACCCACATTCATACACTTACATCAAAATCTTAGCCCTCCCTATAACATGTATACTATATCACACATTTACACATCATAGGGCTAAGATACATACCATATTCACACAAATGCATTGAGTATATGCTAATGCATCCCTATGGCAACTTATATTATTTAATATTTACAACACAACTAGTTCATTACACAAACTCCAAAGTCATAATAGTAGCTTCACTATGCCTGGCCTAAATCTTTTCCTTTGCTTCTCTTACTATTAGAACATGTAAAATAGTAACCATGGGTGAGAAAAAATCCCAATAATTAAAATAATTCACATCTGTCTATTAACAGGAATAACTATAGACAAGTAAATGAAATATTATCATCACTGTACTAGTTTTCATAACATAGACATAAATATATTTATATACATCTATTCCTTGGAAACCTTTTCACACACACATGATCATCCTATCCATCCAAACCTCTATATTATCTTGACTAAACCCATAGGCTCTATTAGACCAATGATAAATCATATTTTTTGCAATATTTTATTTCCCTTTATTCTTTATTTTTGACACTTGTTATGGGTATTTTGAGCATAATTTGGATTTATTGAACTTAATTTGCAATTTTGGGAATAGCTTGTCAATTCTTAATTTTCCATCTTATTTCTTTTTTCTTATTTTTATTTCTCACTTGCATCATGCATACATATAGTTTAGTCTTATTTTGATTTTTTAATTCTCTCCTTTGTTACTTTTATTTTTTAGCATTTAAATAAATTCTTATAAATATTTTATTATACTCACATACATCTTTAGACACACATATATTCACACTACTTTAGGAAACTTGCATAATAACTCATTTTTTTGTTACCTTTTTGCTTTGGCAAACAAGATTTAGCACTTTTTAAAATCCATCTCTCCAAAACGTCATTTTTTCAAATGGAGGGAATTTGTTTTTTTTAATTAATTTTTTTTCTCCTGCTTCACAGTGTCATCTTCTTGTATTTTGCAACGTCTCTCTCTCCATTTTTTCAACACTTTCTCTCCTCTATATCTCCATTTCTAATTATCTAAATTAAAATTCGACTTCATCATTGCGTTAATCTCATTGCCCACATCAAAACATTTGGAATTTTTTTCTGGTTTGTTGAAGAAAGTGTTCTTCAAATCTTCTCCCTAGAGAGCTACCATGGATGCATCCTACAAGCTATTTGATGGAGTTTTGAAGCTCAACTTCATGTGTGGCTAGGCTTCTTCCCTTCCTTGGAGATGGATGCACTTATAAGCTCCACCTTAATGAGAATTTTCTTCTCCTTTTACCTTTTTAATTCATGAATTTGGACTAAATTTGTTAAGATGTTAATGCTATGTATTTGAATTTATGAATGTATAGCAAATGTTGACATACTTGAGGTGTTCGAGATTAATTTTGGATTGGTTTGTTTGCTAGATAGATTTATTTGTTACATTCTTCTATTGAATTAAATTGTTACTTATAAGTGAGACACAATTGTGCTTGTTATGTTTTTTAGCTAGTACTCAAAATCTTAATTGAACACAGATTGTGTTATAATTAGGGCAAAAGTTAAGGGCTATCCAAATTAATTTATCAAGAAATTGAGTAATTTTTATAGCATTGGGTTGTTCATTGTTGCTAATTGGCCATTAGCGATAATAAGTAACTTGGTGTTCAACTTAGGGAATTCTAAGTACCATTAACCTAATGAATTAGAAAGGAATTAAAATCAAAATTAGGAGCAAGGATTAGGCAACTAAGTCATCTAAGGGAAGTCCATATAATTGATTTTACTCAAATTTTTACACATTCATTTTACTCCATTCATTCCAATTTAGTTCATTAAAATAAACAAAAGAAAAAAATATAAATTGTTTTTATTAGTTTTATTTAGATAGTTTGAACAAACCCTTATCTTTTTATTTTATTAGTGTTTTTAACCATTAGAATTTTAGAATTTTAACTCCTTGAGAGATTCAATCTTGGGTGACCCTAAACTACATTAGAGTTAACTTTGTTAATTTGATCCTACATGACTAAGGGTTATCAAGTACATATTGACCTGAGCATACCTTTAGTAGTAGAATCACCCAGCCAAAAGTGTTTTATCCTACTTCCAGACTATAGATTTCCCTTACTCACACACGATTGGGATGTCATTATTCTAACACTACACCTTACATATGTCAAGAAGCATAAATCTCTAACACCGCACCCGCATGGCACTAAGGAGAGAAATTTTTCAACACCGCACCCCCTCGAGAATAAAGGAAAATAGATGCCATGTGGTCTTTTAGTACTGCTTCCTATGGGTGAACTCTCACCCCTAACATGATCATGCCTTATTCACATAATATAATCACATTTATCTAGTACATTCCACATATATATAAAACAAATCACATTTACCTTTTTAACTTTTCAAAACCACTTTCTTTAGTAATATACTTTATAAATCAAATTCTTTTCAATGCAAAATCATGCAAGTTTCCAAATGATACAAATGATCTCAATCACATATAGTCATAAATAGTTAAACTAGGTAATGGATAAAATAAATTATCCAATTACCTTATTCATTATAATTTTAGAAAGGGTTACCAGTAGTTTTCTCTTAAGCTGTTAGCTTCCAATATTATAAATCACTAAATGGGGCAATTTCACCAACATGTCATTTGGCTTATCAAAACATTCAAAAGAATAACAGTCTCATCATGAGATACATAGCCTAGGTTAAATTACAATAATAACAGTCCTCATAATTCATGCAAGTCCAATCAAAAGAATTATGTGTTCCTAGTTGGCAATATGTGCACTTATATATTCAATTACATATAAAACTCAAAAGTCAATAAGGGCATTACAAAGAAGTAAAGCTCAAAGGTATTCCTTGCCTTGATTGCCTTCCTCTTTGCTTCTATTAGCACTGTCACTTGTAAAATTATAACCATGAGATGAGATAAAGTCCTAGTAGCCAAATAAGGTACATTAGCTACTAGCTAGTCAAAACATAAATAAGTATGCAACATGGGAGCATGAAGTATAACACATGATCATGGCATACAACAATTATATATATATATATATATATATATAATATAGGTCACAACATGCACAATCCATAGTTCCATTTAAACCTTCTCAACACCAATGATTGAATCCATTGACTAACAACACAATTGGGCCAAGTCTATATAACTAGACTAACCTGAGCTCATTGAATATGGAAGAAAACTCAGCCAAGGTTCTAGTCTAGTTTCAAACCATAATTTCTCCATTTTTGAATAATCAAGGTGTCACATGCAAAACTACTACCATATTCATTGAGCGGGGACTTCTAAACAAATATAAAACTGAACACCAGGACTAGTCATAATGTCAATGAATACCATATGGTTTTTGCACTATTCCACCTAAAGTGAATCTCCCACCCTCACACATGCACGACCATGTAATCACATATCACAAAATTCACATCACATTATCCATAATCATCACAACATTATTATAAGATTAAATTCATAAATTAATATATATTAATATACATAAATAAATACTTTTTCCAAAATCATCTTTCCTACTTTATATGGAGTTCTAAAACCAAACTCAAGTACTCACATACTTGCACACACACGTACACACATATAATTAAACTTATAAAGAGAATTTTATTTACCTTAATGAAGATAGTGGAATGCAACATGTTAGTATGGATAGGAGTTCACCTTAATGAAGATAGTGGAAATTAAGTCCATATCACATTGATGTTACCTTGAGATGCTAGGTGCAATTTATATTCTCTTTAGTGCCTAAAAAGAGTGTAGGCTTAGAGACCATGCTCCTTAACATCCATAGGATGCGATGTTAGAGTAATGACACCTCAATTACTTATAATAGGGGGAATCTATAGTTCAAAAGTAGTTTAGGACACCTTGGCTAGGTAGAGCAACCATGGATGGTGAGCTTGGGTATTGAACATGTGGTTTGATCTTATTAAATAGTCTATTAGTTCAGTCAAAAGTATTGGAGGATTAGATGTGCAACATCCTAAATTCTTGATTATAAAATTATTACTAATTAAGGGTTGAATTAGTAAATTAATATGTGATTAAGATTTTGAATGATGGAATGTTATTTTGACCTTTTGGGATGTTACATGAATAAATTAGAGTGGGAGAATGCTGATATGAAGCGAAGCGGGTAAGTGCGATGATGAATTCCCTCACTGTGCCATGCGCCATAGTGCATGGTGCAAAAATCTGATAGATAAGGACGTGAAGGACTCATGGAGATAGAAGGAAAAATAGAGAAAAGAGGCATGTGAGAGTAGAGAGAAGGTGAGTTCCACTAGGGCAATATTTTTTAAGAGAAAGGATGACATTTCTAATTGGTTACTTATTAGGTAAGTCTCATACCGCCTTAACCTCTAATTCTACACTATTTTCTCTTAGTTTAAACTAGTGAGAAACTAAATTTGCAAATTTTAAGGGGTTGATTTCTTACACTATAGTACGTAAAAGACTCTTTTAAGTTAAACTAGGGCTTTATAACTAGTTTGAGCTTTAATGACAAAGCTTTGAAGTTATTAGCTTAGATTAGTCAAATTTAGAGAGAGAAAATAGGTGAAATTAGAAAATAAGTGTTTAACTGTTATAAATGATACTATTAATCATTAAGATAATTAACTTTGGATGCCCTTAATTATGTAGACTGTGTTTCACATATTGAATAGTGAAAGGAACTTGAATAAGGAGGTGTAATATGGGTAACCTTTATTGGAAACAAAAGGGTTAAAGTAACTATATAGTTTGTTATGTTTATTAACTATTATAACTGCATAGAAGTAAATGTGTGAATTATGATTTTGATACTAATGAGATTTTTGAATGTAGTGTTTTGCAATATACATTGATCTTAGCATTAAAAGTATTTTGAAATGGTTATTGATTATTAAAAATTTTAATGAAATTGTTATATATATATATATTATAAAATGTGAAAAAGAGGTGATTTATGTGTGATAAAGGCATGATCATAGGGGGTGAGTGTTCACCTTGGGTATATATGGATATTTATATGTAGAGATGTGAGTAAATAAATCTATATAGTCAGGCTAGAACTATAGGTCATCCAGTGTAGCAAATTATATCGGGCAGGCACTATGAGACATTTGGTGTAGAACTATATTGGGACTGCTACAATTAGACATTCGGACAATTTGGCAACTCCCCAATGCTTGAAAGGGTGCAGTTACGAATCAATGACACCTCTATCACAAGTGTGTGTAAAATGGGAAATCATAGTTCAAAAGTGGGTTGAATACCTTTGGCTAGGTGTTTCTACCACTAAAGGAGTGCTCAAATCAATATGTGATTGATCCATTAGAGCTTATAGTTTCAAGTTAGGGAGCTTTAGAGGATTGGTGAATAGATGATCATGCTAGTGGTTGTGATTGTGTAAAAACATTTGGAAAGAGGAAAATTATGTTTCTATATGATTTATAAATTGTTACTTTGGTTTTGTTTACTTATATGTGATTATTTGTATTAATGAACATTTAATAAACTATTTTGGCCACTGAGATTTTGATCTCACCTATGGTTATTTATATTTGTATAGGTTTAGATACTGGTGGTGTTAAAGGGAAAGACATAAGCAGAGATTAGAAGTTTTCTCTATCTAGCTCAACTAAGGGTCGATGTAGTGAAGTTGTATAATATAAGTTATGACTTTACATATAAGTTGCCATAGGATATGTGAACATGCATAATTTTTTGAATGCCAATATATATATAAATATGTGTGATGTTGGAATTCTAGCCATGTCTAGTGTGCATACGTGCTTGAGGTGAATATGATGATGTGGGCTAGTGATTGCATATATGTGCAAGTGGAGGAAAGTGTAGTGTGATAAATGTTAAAGTTTGGCCAATTATGAGAATATATGTGAAATGTTAAAGTTATGCCCAAAAGTATGTGAAAAAGGTAGGTTACAAGCCAAATTTATATATGTGTGTGATGTTGTGAATGTAGATGGTCAATCAGGAGTAAATTGTCCTATTAGACATGGTCAATGTCCTAAAAGTGACCAATGATTTATGGTTTTAAATGGTAATGCTCAAGTGGAAGATTTTGACTTAAATTGATCAAAATACACTTAGGTTGTCTAACTTTTAAATGGAATATTAGATTTGAATGAAATAGTGTCATTAGTTAGATTTTGAAACAAAGTTTGTGTGGACATATGAATCACCTCAATCAGACATCAAATACAAAATAGAGCATGTTTGAAGTTCACATTAGTACTGCTGTTTTGACAGCAAACTCTTATGTGTGCCCCGTGACACATGTGTCATTATGTTGTGGTGCACAGCACAAAGCCAACGTCAATGCCTCTGTGCCATATTCTGTAGTGTATGTGGCACATGCCATGGCACAAGGCCTATATTTTGACTAAGTTTTATTATTAGAAATTAGTTTCTTTGATGATTTTCATATGCATAAGTGAACTACTTTTGCTATGTAATGTTTTATAACACGAATATTTTTGAAAAAGGATTTTTCAAATGCTTTAAATTAGGATCTCAACCCTTTTAAAAAGATTTTTAAATTATTAGTTAGATTGCATGGAAGATTGAATGGTAATGTTGTTAAGGGTATTATAGATTGTTAGTATCAACTTCTTGAGTTTCAAGATCTAGTTTAATTGCTTCTTTTTTGCATTTACCCTAGCATATGGAAACTTATATATCTTTTTATTACACCACTCTTTCCCTTTTGCTTAACTTTCTTTTATTTTCGTCCTTAGGAGGGGAGAAAAATGAGAAGAAATACTTGAGCTTTGAGAGGTACTTGAGCATCGAGACGTTTGGTAAATGATGAACCTATACCAAAGGTTCAACCAGATGAGCACTAGTAAGAAGATAGAAGATATAGTTTGCTAGAGGAGTTAAGGGATATGATGATAGATATAAGAAGGAAAGTGCAAGACCATGATGTGTTGTTAAGGGGCAGAGACTAGAGAGATAGAAGGGAATATTAAGGTAGGCCAGTACCAGAAGAAGTTCATAACAAACCTGAACCATCTCAAGCTTCAAGTAGTAGATAGGCAGTAGGAGTTGGTATGGATCCATCTATAGATTGAGCTTAGAAGACCTTTGTGAGATTTAGTCCACCAATATTTAATGGGAGCATGAAGGAGGGTGAGGCTGAACAGTGGGTTGAGCGCCTCGAGACTATATTCGAGGTAGTGAATTACACATTAGAGTAGAAAGTGACTCTGGCTATAGTATAGTTGGTTAGAGCAGCCATGATATGGTGGGATTCTATAAGACCATCTGAGGATGTGAGGTTATCTTAGGATGACTTTAACAAGATGTTCTTTGATTACTACTTCCTAGCTTCCTTTTGTATTGAAAAGGAAGAAAAATTTTACTTGTTCAAGCAAGGGGATTTGAATGAGGAAGAGTTTATTAGAAGATTTAACGATTTGCTGACCTAATCTATATATATGCAGCATCATAATGATACTAAGTAGAAGGTAGAAGATTGTCAGAAAAGATGCATCCAGAGTATCAAGTAGATTGCTTTGTTGGATGTAAACACCTAGAAGATTGTTAGAAAAGATGCGTCCAGAATATCAAGTAGATTGCTTTGTTGAATGTAAACACCTATGAAGAGATGTGTCACAAATTGAGAACAGCTACCATGAGAGGCAAGAAAGTTGAGGCTAAGATAAAGAGAGACAATATGGGAAGGTTTACATCTTCTCTAGGTCCCACGAGTAGTGTTTCAAAGAAGCCTATTTATAGCTTAAGCACTTCTGGAGCTTCAAGAAGAGGAGTTTCATTAGAAGTTGTCAGACCAAGTTAGTTCATAGGGGTTCCTTGTAGTATAGCACTAAGGTCAAAATTGAGCCTTTGCAACCTTCAAGGCAAGTCTCTAATGTACCATCTCCTACCTTGAGTACTGGTAGATTGCCTCAATGCCACATATGTGGTAGATTCCATGAGTGTAAATGCTGCTCTTGCTTCAAGTATGGTAAGCTAGGCCACATTGCCAAACATTGCCCAAAGGGTGGAGAAGAAGTGACAGAGTAGAGATTGACCATTCTAGGATGAGTCTTTGCCGTGACACAAGAAGAGGCCAAAGTGTCTCCGAACCTGATCAAAGGCATAATTTCTATCTGTGATAGTAAGTTAGAAGCATTGTTTAACTCTAGAGCTACACATTCTTTTGTTTCAAAAGAATATGTAGATAGACTAAAATTAGAGTTGAAAGAGTTGCTTGTGTTGATCCAAGTGACTACCCCATCGGGATCTTCAAGCATCACTAGCAAAGTTTGTTAGAAAATAGAAATTGTGTTTGAGGATCGAATTTCTGTTATAGATTAGATTTGCATCCTTAGGGAATTGATGTAATTGTTGGCATGGATTGGCTAGTAGTTAACAATGTTATGCTAGACTATGCCAGAAAGCTAGTCTCTTTGCTACTGTTGACGGCAAGATCCAATTCTATTAAATAGACTAGATTTTTGTTAGTAGTACAAGGCTGAGAAATTGATGAAATAGGGGTTTTGTGCTTATATGATTATTTTTGCAGCCAGTAGTGTTTATGATGGGGGTATTAAGAAGATCAAAGTGGTGAGTAAATTCCTTAAGGTATTTTCAAAGGATTACCTCCTGTAAGGGAAGTTGAGTTTTTAATAAATTTAGTTCCCAAAACTGAACCAATTTCTAAAGCTCCATATCAGATATCGCCATCAGCATTAGTTGAGTTGAAGAAGCAGATTAAAGAGCTACTAGATAAAGGGTTTTCAGACCGAGTGTATCGCCCTAGGGATCACTGGTGTTGTTTATGAGAAAGAAAGATGGCAGTTTACATTTGTGTATTGATAACTGAAAATTGAACAAGTTGACAATGAAGATAAGTACCCTTTGCCCAGAATCGATGATCTGTTAGATTAGTTGATTGGAGCCTCAGTCTTTTTAAAAATTGACTTGAGGTTAAGGTACCATCAGTTAAGGGTTTGTGTAGAAGAAGTACCCAAGATAGCTTTTCGAACATGATATGGGCATTATGAGTTCCTTATCATGCCATTTGGTCTGACCAATGCACTTGTAATATTCATGGACTATATGAACCATACTTTCAGGCCATATTTAGATCAGTTTGTTGTGGTTTTCATTCACGATACTCTAGTTTATTTTGAGGATGAGGAATAGCATGCCAAGTATCTCATATAACATCTTATATTTTAAATTTGGGAATTTTATGTGTTTAAAGGGTATATTGGTAAAATTAAGTAAATTTTGATTAATATGCTTTTAGGAGACTAATGTAGCTAATAGATCATTAAACAGTTTTAGAAGAAGGCTAGATCAAAATTCGAGCGGGCCATGGCAAGGAGGGAGGTTCAATTAGTGTGTGGGGTTTACTATGCCACGCGCCATGCCAAATGTACTAATGCACCGCAACGTATGTATAAAAATCTACGTATATCATATATGCAATCAAGCAGCAACTAGAGGGGGATAAAGGGAAAAACACAAGAGGGATAAAGGAGGATGAACTTGTGGATGTTAGGGCATGACCTTGGGATCAATTTAGAAGCATTTGGAGCAAGATTCACCTTTGGGTAAGTTCTATATTCTCTCTCCTTCCCTTTTGTACGAAATTTCAGACTTTTGGGGCAATTGGGGCCTTGATTTCAGTTTTCTTGGGTTTAGACTGAACTCATCGACTTAGTTAAGGTCTTGGGGAGTTAATCAAGCCTCTAACCCTAAGTTTATGAGTTTTATGGTGTTTTAGAATATTTGGCTAAGGATTGAACGATCTCTAGGTGAGAATTTAAAGTTTTGAGACAATATGGGTAAATAATTGATGATTTTAGGGTATTTGGATATTAAATAGGATTGTTGGAGTGTGTTGGAATGGGCTGATATTATTAATGAGGATTTTGGGTGTGATGGGTGCTCAAAATCTAGTGATTTTGGGATTTAATTAGAGTGATAATTGATAATTATTACTTAATTGTGTAAATTTAAGTGTTGCCCGAGAGTTATCCATGTGGAAACATGTGGAGTAAATGTCAAACTACGGTAACCCTTTTTGTAACAAAAGGATTAAGATAATGGAATAATTTACACCATTCAATTAAAGTACTTAACTGACTGTGAGTAGATATGTAAATTTTCTACATGTAATTTGAAAGTATTGCAGATTGCAAAATAAGATTTTTGTGCATTTGAAATGATTTCTGTAATGCCATTCTACTGATATTACCATACACTCTACTACAATCTTACTAATCTAATCAAAATCATTTACTTTGAAAACTTTAGGATCCCAAATAAAAATTTCTAAAAATTATTTTATAAATCACTTGGGTTGTATAACCCCACGCAATAGAAGCAATATGAATATGTGCATCAAGGACTAGGAAAACATGTGCAAAATAGGAAAACAAAGTAAAATTAGGCACCGTGCACTACGACTCATACCACATGCACCACGGCATATGGCACAGAGACCATAGCCACTCGCTCTGTGTCGTGTGCCGCGACATGCAAATCCATGTGCCGCGACACACAAACCTAAATTTGCTGTCATTTTATAGATTTCTAGTGTGAATTTCAAATGTGCGCCATTCTACATTTGATATCCGATTGGGGTGATTCAAGTGCCCACACGAAGCTTGTTGCAAAATGTAACTAATGAAATTGGTTCCATTTCAATCTGATATTTTTATCAAAAATTAGACCCCTAAGTGTATTTTGATAGTTTTCTGTCAAAATTTTATCACTTAAGTGTCTTAATTCAAAACCAAATGTCATTAGCTACTTTTTGGGTCTTGACCACATCCAAAGGGTACAATACACACTTGATTAATGAAACACATGCACAATATAACACGCATACACATTTTTGGCTTGTAAACTGCCCATTTCACACTTCGGGCCAACATTACATTTTGATTTTTTTAATCTCATACAAGGCCAAATCATCCCACATACTCTTCAAACATCTCATATTCACACACATATACATTCTTCCACTAGCTAATCTAGTTATTTCATCATTCATATATATTCAAAGGGCTAGGGAGCTTAAAATCATCAAACATACCACAAATACAACTTTATGTACATGTATGAATCCTATGGCAACTATATACATTCAAGACTATTTACAACAACTTCATTACACTAGAACCTTACAAAGGCCTAGTGAGAGATCTCTACTTAACCAATGTCTTTCCCCTTTGACTTACTAGTACCATAACTTGAAAAATATAAATAATCATGAGTGAGAAAAAAATCTTAGTAACTAATATAGTTATTAAATGTCTATTTTCATAAATAACCATGTCAAAGCATCAAAACTAAGGTAATATCACATATATATAAAATATGAAGACATAACATCATTTCAAAAGAATTCCACATAAATGCACACTAGCGTGATCATCTAGTCACCAAACCTCCAATGCTCCCCGACAAAAACCATAGGCTCTCCTATATTAACTACTTGTTGACCCGAGCACACTTTTGATGGTAGAATCACCCGGCTAAAGGTAATCTAACCCACCTATAAATAATGGTTTCCCTCTTTACACACTCGTGATAGAGGCATCGTTGACTCCTAACTGTACTCTAACAGGTACTAGGGAGTTGTCAGACTGCTTGGATGTCCTATGATAACAATACCATAATATGTTATACTGGATTACCTATGGTAACAACCCATATAATGCTGCACCAGATGTCCCATGGTGCCAGCTTGACCATATGGATTTTTCACTCACACATTTCCACACACACACATCTTCACATATCCTAGGTGAACTCCCACCCCCTATAATCATGCTTGTTCACAATTATCACTGTTTATTTACATTTCCACAATATATACTTTCATATCATATATATATATATATATAAATACATCCATTGAAATCAATGACTTCAAATTCCATTTCATAAACTAATTTCATGCTCAAACCATTTTCAATATCAAATCATGCACAAAACTCTTAAAACAATAAATTCATCAATTTGTATTTACTTCTACACAGTTATAGTAGTTAATAAACACAATAAATTATATGGTTACCTCAACCCTTCTATCCATTAGAAAGGGTTACCCGTGTAGCTTCCTTACTCAAATCTCTCTCCACTTTTCTACTCGTCACACATTAAAATCTACATAAAAATTGGCATTTAAAGTCAATTTCTCTATTGACAAAAGTGCCAATTATCGCATTTAAGCACCTAACTGCTTTCAAATCCATAATTCACACTCGATTACACACATTACCACTTGTTACCCCTCATTTCAAACTTTAACCTTTTCTAGCAAATTTTCTCTCACTACTCTCTCTCTCTAGATTGGGCAAATCTTGCCTATAGCTTCAAAGCTTTATCATTTTAACTCAAACTAGTCACAAAGTACTAGTTTAGTTTCGAAGAACCTTTCTATTACTATAGGTAAGAAATCAACTCCTTAAAACTCTTGAATTTAATTTCCCACTGGTTAAAACTAAGAGAATATTGGGTAGATTTGAAGGTTAAGGCAGTACTAGACTTACCTGATAAGTAACAAGTCAGAAACACTGTCCTTGCTCCTGATTTTGCTTGCCCTAGTAGACCATCACTCTTTTCTACGTCTGAACCCTTCTCTCACATTTTTTATTCTATTTCATGAGCTGGACATGTCCCTATTAATAAAGTTCTGCACCATGAGCCGCGGTGCATCTATCATTTACCGTGACGCATGGCACAGAGAGGGAAATCCTTACTATGCTCACACGCTCTGCTTTGAGATTTCGCTCTTTCACTCATGTCTATTCATATAATCTCCCAATGGGTCAAAATAATACTTTACTATAAAAAAAATCCTAATCCTAGATTAAATCACTAATTCATCCACTAATCAGTTATTAACGCAGAATTAGAAATTTGGGATGTTACAATTTCTAAATGATGAAATTTGTGAAAATCTTTTATATAAGTTAAATGTCAATTGGATACAAACATGTGTTTTGTATGAGATGTGTGAGCATGATCATGACAAGGGTGGGAGCTCACCCATAGCAAAGAGTAGTAAAAGTCCATATGACATATATCTCTTTAGTGCTTTGTAAGGTAGAGTGTTAAATATTATCTCCTTAGTATCCATGTGAGATTTAGCATTAGAGATTGATGCTCCTTAACATCAATGATGTAGTATTAGACTAACAACATCCCGATTTGTATGTGACAAGGGGAACCATAATCTAAAGTAGGATAGGACATCTTTGGCTGGGTGATCCTACCACTAATGGTGAGCTTAGGCCATTATGAATATGCACTTAGTCCAAAAGCCAATGGTTTCAATTAAAGTGATATAGAGACTCAGATGGTAGAATGATCATGCTAGAGTAGAAATGAATCATGATTATTGAAAATATTATGTTGATTATGCTAAATGTATGTTTTTTGTGTATATTAGCTTTTCTCCCTTATAGTTATGCATGTTAATTGATAGCAGTGAATTATTCTATTACTGAGATGTTTATCTCACCTATACTTTACAAGCGAGGGCTCCGATAGGGGTAAGGGGAAGGAAGGGACAACCAAAGAGTGAAGAACTTTATTTGTATAGCTCTTTCCTTTCATGTTTTGGTTTTGTAATGAATATATTATGAAATTTATGCCAACTTAGGATTTCATGCATGTTTTAAATCACTTATATGAGAATTTGTGGAATGTGTGTGAATCTCGACCTAATTCATGTACTTATGATTAAATGATTATGAAAGGATAAGATACTAATACAAGTAATGTCATGGTAATGTTATATGTATGAAAATGACCCTTGTATGATATTGAGAATTAAATTGTTCCCTTTGAATTCATTATGGAAATGGGGGATTTGATAGTCATTTTGTGGTTGGGCTATTATTATTGTGAAATGATTGGCCTATTAGGTTGTGTGTGGTCTATGTAGGTTGATCCAAGTGGTTCCTAGGCTATTGGCATATGGTTGTGTTTTAGACAACTTTGAGTGTGTTTTGAGGTTAAAACAGACCATCTTGAGTTTGGATGTCTAACTTTTTAATGGTTGAGAATTTAGGTGTAAGACTAGTGCCAACAGTTAGAGGGCTTGAAAAGCTACGTGTGGACATTTGAATTGCTTAAATCGGATATCGAGTGGTGAAATAGTGCACTATAAAAGTTGGTTTAAGGTGTTATATGATATGAGGTGCATGCTGCAGCACATGATAGTCATGCTGTGGTGTATTTGCCTAATGAGGGCATGGCTCTTTATGCCATCTGCCATGGCAAGAGAAGCCTTGTGCTGTGACAGATGGTGTAAATTCTAAAATTTTTAGATTGCTAAAATTATGTTTTTCAGTATTGTTATGTGTTTCCATACTTTTATTATCTTGTTTAACTTATTTTAAACTATAGTTTGAGCTCAAATGGCTTTTAAAAAAGGGTTTTCTTAGGATTCCTATATTTTTAACTATTTACTTTTAAACCCTTTAATTGTGATGACTTTTTAATTGAGATTTTAATTAATCCTAGTTATCACAATGACATATTAAAGTGTTGTCTTAGTAATGTCAAGACAAATATTACATCTTAGGATTGTACTTCAAAATTTGAGAGAGAATAAGCTATATGCCAAGCTCAATAAATGTAAGTTTTAGCCAAGAGAAGTTAGATTTATAGGTCATGTCGTGTTAGCAAATGGGATTTTTGTTGATCTACACAAGGTTGATATTGTATTGAAATGAGAACAGCCTAGTTTAGTTACAAAAAATTGAAGTTTTCTAGGATTAATTGGATATTACAAACTGTTTATCCAAGGTTTCTCTCAAATCACTTCTCCTTTGATGAAATTAACTCTTAAAGATCAGCCTTTTATCTGGGATGATAAGTGTGAAGCTGCATTTTAAAGATTGAAAGAAAATTCGACTACTGCACTTGTATTGGTGATTCCAAATCCGAGATTACCTTATGAGGTATGTACCTATACTTCTTGGAAATGCTTAAGTTATATGCTGATGCAAGATGAGCGAGTGGTGGCATATGCTTCAAGAAAGTTGAGGCCACATGAAGAAAATTATCTAGCACATGATCTAAAGCTTGCTATAGTAGTGTTTGGCTTGAAAATTTAGTGTCATTACCTATATGGCTTAATGTTCAGTATGTTCAGCGACCATAAAAGCCTGAATTATTTGGTAAATCAAAAGGAATAGAATATGAGGTAGAGAAGTGGATAGTATTACTCAAGGATTATAATTTTGAGTTGAAATACCATCTTAGTAAAGCCAATATGGTTGTAGATGCACTGAGCAAGAAGACACTACATGTGGCTAGCATATAGTACAAGAGCATAATTTAATGGAGTCTTTTCTAGATTTATAGCAAGACACAAAATAAAAGCTTTAGTTGGTGCCTATATTACTGTGATCAGCAATGATTTTTGGATAGAGTTGAGGATAGCACAGTTAGAAGATGAATATCTTCTTAGGATTCAAGAAGAAGTTGAATCGAATCTGACTAGAGATTTTAACTTTAATGATGATGGATTTGTGGTATTACCAAGATAGGATTTGTGTGCCTAATGATGCAGACTTAAGGAAAGTAATTTTAAGTGAGGTTTATTGTAGTAAATACACTATTCCCCCAAGAGTTATGAAGGTGTATCAAGATATGAAGCACCATTAGTGGTGGCCAGGAATGAAGAGAGAGGTGATAGAGTTTGTATCATGGTGCTTGACTTGTCAAAGAGTTAAGATTAAGCATCAAAGACCAGTCAGGACATTACAACTTTTAGAGATACCTAAATAGAAATGGGACAATATTTCTATAAATTTTATCTTTGAATTTCCAAGAACCCAGTTAGGGCATAATGCTATCTAGGTAATTATGGATCGATTGATAAATTCAGCTCATTTTCTAGCCATCCGAATAAGTTAATTTTCTAGAGAAGCTGGTAGAGATTTATATCGAGAGATTATGCATCTACATGGAGTGCTAAAGGATATAGTTTCTAATCAAGATTTGAGATCTATATCCAGATTTTGGGAAGCTTTACAGAAAGCCATAGGCACTATTTAGAAATTTAGTACTGCTTATCATCCTTAAACTAATAAGAAAATTGAGTAGACTATCCAGACCTTAGAAGACATATTATAGTCTTGTGTGCTAGAGTTGCATTGTAGTTGAGATAGCCATTTACCATTCGCTAAATTTGCATATAATAATACCTGCCATTCTAGTATTCAGATAGCACTATATGATAAGGCAAAAACTTTTGATGTCTCAAAGTAGATAGAAAAGTTATGCGAATCGGCGTAGAAGACTGTTGAAATTTCTAGTAGGTGACCATATGTTCTTGAAAGTTATGCCAGTACAAGAATTACGAGGTCAATTAGAGCTAAAAAGTTGACTCCTAGATTAATAGGTTTATTTGAGGTTTTGAAAAGAATCAGGCCGGTCGCCTATCGCATTACTTTGCCTTCACAATTGTTTAGAATTCATAATGTATTTCACGTGTCTCAACTCAAGAAGTACCAATTGAATCCTTCTCACGTGATTGAGCTTGAAAAGGTGGAATTGTAAGAGAATATGACCTATAGGGAAAAATCAAAACTAATAGTGGATGTGAAGGATAAGCAGTTGGGGAATAAAACTATTCGACTAGTAAAGGTATTCTAGAACGTTATGGCTCTTGGTGATGCATCTTGAGAGACAGAAGCTAAGATGAGGCATTAATGCCCTCAATTAATTTGTTAGGTATGTGTATATGTGTAGTTGTTTCAATTTTGGGACAAAATTCTTAAAAGGAAGGAAAAATTGTAACATCTTGAATTCCTGATTTTGGAATTATGGCTAATTAAGGGGTGAATTAGTAAATTAATATGTGATTAGGGTTTTGGATGACGGAATGTTGTTTTTACCCTTTAGGATGTTACATGAACATATTAGAGTAGGAGAATGCTGATATGAAGTGAAGCGTGTGAGCATGGTGAGGAGTTCCCTCACTGTGCCATGCACTACGGCTAGTACGGATGTGCCGTAATGTATGGTGAAGAAATTTGATAGATAAGGACATGGAGGACTCGTGGAGGTAGGGAGAAAAATAGAGAAAAGAGGCATGGGAGAATTGAGAGAAAGGGAGCTCTGCTAAAGCAAGAATTTTTAGGAGGAAAGATGATGTTTCTTATCTATTACTTACCGAGTAAGTCTCATACTGCATTAACTCTGATTCTACACTATTTTCTCTTAGTTTAAACTGGTGAGAAACTGAATTTAGAAATTTTAGGGGTTGATTTCTTACCCTATTGTAAGGAAAAGACTCTTCAAAGTTAAACTAGGGCTTTGTGACTGGTTTGAGCTTTAATGACAAATCTTTGAAGTTATAGGCTCAAATTAGTCAAATTTAGAGAGAAAAAAATAGGAAAATTGGAAAATAAGTGTGTTAATGCTTACAAGGAGTGGTAATGGATATAGTAAGTAGAGATGGACTTAAATAGGGAAAAAAGAAAGGTTTAGGTGTTTAATTATTATAAATAGTATTGTTAGTCATTAAAATAATTAACTTTAGATGCCCATAATTGTGTAGACTATGTGTGTCACATATTGAATAGCAAAAGGAACTTGAATAAGAAGGGTTACATAGTACTTTTCTTGAGCATAGAAGGGTTAAGGTAACCATATATTTTGTTATATTTATTAACTATTATAACTGCATGAAGTAAATGAATTTTGATTTTGATGCTTATGAGATTTATGAATGTAGTGTTTTACAATGTGTATTGATCTTAGCATTAAAAGTGTTTGAAATAGTTATGGTAATTAAAGCTCTTAAATGAAATTGTTATATAAATATATATATATATATAGTGAAAAATGTGCAAAATGCATATAAATATATATATATATATATATAAATTCATTCACCCTAGATAAAGCATTGTATTCATTAAATTTAAATACATTCCAAATTCAATGAATTTGGATATTATAATTTAAGTTAGGCTATTCTTATGTGCGACCTTGTAGGCCCATATGAAGTTGGAGCTAGGCCAATAATACTACTAGCCCACAAGTCACAAATGATCTCTAACAAGACATTGCGACTACCCAATTCATATAAGGATCGATAATCTAATGTAACCTATCATATAATCGTATCACATTTCTTTATCATGTAATATTTTGGTCAAACGTGAGATATAGAATTGTCATTCTTCTTTACCTAACCATTACTTTCTCGATCTCTAAGTAGACTAACTATAGTAATAGAAAAACCCTTTTCATTTAATTGCCACATATTTTTTTCTGTCTTACTCATATGAGGGACCCATTAATATCTTTCAATTAATGTGAGGGACAAATTCCATCCTAACTGCTCATATTCCTCTACATAGATGTTATTAAACTCAATCATTACCTTTATGATCACCTAGTTAAAAGTAACTTTTGATTAGGTCAAAATTTGGTGGTCAATGTAGGAACCTATGATGATCTCAAGTCAAAGGGCTTAGTGATATGGTTACATGTGAGATAAGCTTATGACTTGTGTCATGCAACTCTCTCATAGGGGTCGATCCCATACCTAGAACCCTTTTAAGTACCTATAATTTTAATTTATATCTTGTTTCATCTATGATCCCTCATAGATGACCAACCAAAGACATTTAGGACAATCACTATAGTTTGTCTAAGGATACAATCATCATAGTAAACATGCAATTACTATAATAACAAAAGATAAATTCATTAAATAACAATGTTTATAGTACAATGGTTGGCCTTATGGCACAATTTTCAATAGCATGGCCTGTATTTTAACTGAGTTTTGTTGTTATGAATTAGTTTCTTTAGTGATTTCCACATGCATAAGTGAAGTGCTTCCACTGTGCAATATTTTATAACACAAGTATTTTTGAAAAAGGATTTTTCAAATGCTTTAAGTTGGTATCCCAACTCTTTTAAAAGATTTTTTAAATTGTTTATTAGATTACATGGAAACTTGAATGGTAATGTCATTAAGGGCATTACAAGATGGGTATTGATCGTATATGATATTGTGGTGATAATATGTATATCTATGTGTATGTTTTATACATGTTTTATACTTGTTTATGACTTGGCATGTTATTGATAATGTAAATTATCTTGGTTGTTGAGATTTTTATCTCACTCTATGGTTACTATTTTACAAGTATTGATTTAAGTAGGGATCAAGGGAAAGAACCAAACATGAATTAGTTGTGTAGTTGACCCAAGTTTTATTTTGAGACTTGTGTATATGTGTAAATATAAAGTATTTTTTGTTGCCAACTAAAAATGCATGTTATTTTGATGGTTGTACTTGTATGATAGAATTGGCATGTTGTATTTTAGCCTAAGGGTGTATATGTTATAAATAGGTGCTGATTTTTTTATAGTGAATGACTAAAATACTAGTACAAGTGCAATAAATGTTATATATATGTGGTGATCTCATAAGTTTAGTAAGGTATGTGGCAATGTTAGTGAAAGTTTGTGATAGTTAGCCTTGACATGTGAAATCAGGTATTAAGTAGTGAAAGTTTGTGTTTGAAGTTTTATATATTATTGAATTTGTCAATCAAGTATATAATGGTCCATTGTATTTGGTTCAAGCTATAAGTTGTACTAAGGGTATAAGATTAGGAGTTTGGGTACTTAGATGCACTAAAATCATTTTTAAAATTTGACTTTTACATCCAGATATCTAAAATCACATCTCATCTTATATCTTAATGAAATTTGTACCATTGTTTATATTTTTGAACAAGCTTTGTTGGGTGCTTGAATTACTCCAATCGAACTTTGGATGCAAAAATGGCATACAATTGAAGTTAGGCCAAAAAAGCACTCATGCTGTCATGAGCCATGTGGGCCATAATGCATGGTATAAAGTCGTTAGTTTTGCATGACCATGTGGGCCATAATGCATGGTATAAAGTCGTTAGTTTTGCTTTTTATGTACTACATGCAGCAGCGTAATACATATGTTGCGGCATTTGTGCCAAAATGTGTAAAACTAACTTTTTGGCTCGGTTTTCTTATGGTTTGTTTCTTACTTTGTTTCCATGTTTCCTATAAAGTTTTTAAACTTTAAGTTTAAACTCAAACTATGTCTTAAAGGATTTTTTTTATCCCAATGTATTTAAAATATTTCTTTAGATTATTTTAATAAACCCTTCTATGATTGGTTGAGGCTTAGGAATGTTTAAATTCCTAATTGCCATTGTGTGGTGATTGTATGTGGTGATTTATGGTAGTATTAAGGCAAATATTGCAAGAATATTTGAAAGTATAAATATATAAATGTTTAAACATAAACAGTTGTGAAAATGGTTTTCAATATTTGTAGTATTGATAACATTCTTAAGCTAGTGATTTTGAATGAGATTGCAATTATGTTGAGAAATGAGTGCTTGTGATGTTGCATTATTGTGAAAGCATGATTAAGTTGTAAGGGTGGGAATTCACCTAAGGAAGAAGTAATATTACAAATCCATATTATACAATTAACACCATGGGTGACCCTAACATTCAGTCTTCTTTGTTTGGAAGTCCCAACAATACCATATGAGGTAGATTGGGCATACAACACCTTGAATATTTGTAGAAGGGGAATCTATGATCTAAGAATGAGTAAAGACACCCTTGGCTAGGCTACATCCTATTATTGATGGGCTCAAGCTAATGTAGTTACATAGACTTGATTCTATTGAATTGTTAACCCACAAATTCAACCTAAGGTAAAACAAAGGATATAAGGTAGGTGTGGTTAATCATACACGGTATGAGTTATAATATGCCTTATGGCGTTTCATGATTGTTTACATGTTTACATGTTTAACTTGCCCACTTTAGAAGCTCATTACCTTCCCAACTAGCTTGTATGTATATTAGATTATTTGGTTATTGAAATATTATTTTCACTCATATGGTTACTATTTTACAAGTGAAGGCTCCTCTAAAGGCAAAGAGGAGAGTGGTGCAAGCAAGGAGTAAGAAAGCTACTTATTGTAATGCACTATTTATTTTAATGTGTAATTCATAAATGTGTGTGTGTGCGTGCGTGCGTGCACGCCAACTTATTATTTTGGTTGCACTTGCATGAGGATAACTATGTCATTTTGTGAATTTTGACCTAGGGTGATGTGTACTGTGGTGAGGATAACTATGTCATTTATGTGAATTTTGTCAAATGTGTATGTGGTGAGCTTATTGTGAGAGGTCAAAATACTAATACAAGGGTATGATTATTATTTTGGCTATGATGTTATGATTAGTCATGATGATATTCTTGTGAGTTACAACTTTGTGCCCTATTACTTAAGTAGGATTTAGTGGCCAAATTGTGATTGGGACATTTTTTGATTGTATGATTGTTGTGTTAAGTGTATTTTGAATACTTTGAATTGGTTTAAGTGGCCTTAAGACTTTTAGCACTTGATTAGCAGGTTTGGACACCTTTGTTTTGATGTTAAAAGGAAACATGGTCTTTTTGTACTTGGGTATCGAACTTTGTAGGGATGTATTATTTTGTTGTGAAACTAGTGTTATTAATTAGTTAGTTTTATTTGCTACATGTCAACACTTGAATAACTTAGATTGGAGGTCAAACAATGAATCTTTACGCTCTAAAAGTTTGTTTCAGGTAGCTATAATAATAGCTTATTGTTGTCATGACAAAAGAGTAAGCCACAACGCCTTTACAACACGCCACGATGCAAGGCATAGTAAGGGGATTTTCTTATCTATGTCATATACTACAACATATGACACATGTGCCACTGTGCATTAGCCTGAATGGGCAAGTTCTCATTTTGCCTTGTGGTGCTACCTTTTAATTATCCTTTTTTCTTTTTTTCCATGATTTTTGTATTTTTTTCTCACTCTGTTTGACCTTAAACACTGCTTTCAAAAAGGGGCTTCTTGGAATCTCAATCTTATAACTATTTTTTTTTTAGATTTTATGCTTAACCCTTTTCTATCATGGCTATCCAATCTAGGGATTTGTCTAATCCTATTTACCATGATAGAGTTTGTGATGTATTCAAGTAATGTAAAGGTGGATATTACATTACTGCCTTTAGATTCATTTGTGCTTTTTGGAGGCTCTATTGGAAATCCAAAATTACTCTTGGTGTGGTCAACCAATAATTAAGGCAACCAGGAGTTAAATTCTTGTAGATTTGCACTTATGAGCTATACATGATTGACATATGATAATATGTGGTGTTAGCATGAATATGTTCTTTTATAATTGGGTGGAAGCAATGTATAGTTCTTTATGTGAAATAAAAGTGAATGATTGGCTATAAAGTATGATATCAAGCATGGATGTATATACATGGCTAAATGGGCATGAGCATATGACAAGTCGAGTATATTTATGGTTGTCAACATGTCATTAATATGTGTTAAGTTCATTAATCATGGATGGGTAGGAGTTCACTTGAGAAAGTATTGGGAGTTGTCAAATTCATGTGGTATGGTCTCTACTGAGATTTGCACACAATAGTTGACAAAATTAATTTAAAGTATTTAGTATTGTCATCGTGCTTTAGGAGATGGCATATGAATCGAGCATAATGCTTAGTATCGTCAATTTCTATGATGAATGGTATGGGCTAGGCAATTATGACACCCCTATAATTCAAGAAGATGGAATTCATAGTCCAAGAGTTAGTGTGGAAACCTTTGGCTAACTAATTCCTCATAATTGGAAAGCAAAGCTATTTTAGTTACACGGGTTAGTCTTATACGTTAATAGCCCTTAGATTCAATCAAAAGATATAAAGAGAGTAAAAAGGTTGGATGCATGATCATGCATAACATATATAATTGATGTATATGTTTAAGCATCTAGTGATCATTAATAGTGAATTCATATTACACATGTTCTTAATTGTCACTCATTCATCTACTTGAATTTATGTGCTTAGATATTGAGATTTTATATCTCACTCCTATTGTTTAATATCTTTTTAGGAGACTCTTAGGATAACAGCAACAGGGAAGCATCAAGTGCTAGTGACACTTGACTTTCATAATAATGTCTCTAGTAGTTATATGTGCAAAAGAAATATTTAATTTCCAGCCTAAGAGTCTTGCACATGTTGACTATTTATCACTTGCATTTAGCCTAATTGTTGACATAGGAATTTTTGGCATTGGCCTTATTAGGGTAATGTAGTGTGGGTTTCATTTTGAAGTTGTTATTTCAAAGAATTATTTAATGCCTCTTATTTGATTATGTTTGTGGGAGGTGAATTATTGAATGCTAGATGATTTCAACACATGAAAGTTTTATATGGTTTGGTTTGTTGTGGGGGGCTAATGGCTAAAGGTTGAGGGAATGGACACTTAGTTGAAGTTTGATCCACACTTGTTCTGGTATGAACACATACATGAATCAACCTTCCTTGTGCACCATAGGACATAGTGAATCCAAATCAAGCTTGAGTTACAGCTGGAACTCACTTTAATTAGACTTCAAAAGCATTACTTAATGTAACATCCTAAATTTTATTTAGGGATTAATGGTGAAACTTGTGGACAATTTGGGTAATTTAATTTGAGGAATAATTTTTACATGAGGAAATATGAGTGCTTAAGGATTAATTGAGAAAATGTGTGTATTTTAGGATTAAATTGAAGAAGCATGTATTTTGAGGATTTAACTGAGGATATATGTTGGTTGAAGCTTATAAATGTTAATTAATTATTTAGGCTCTTAATTATAGTTTAAATTGGGCTTAAGATCATGTGCTAGGGTTATTTTTAGGTTCAAAATAGTTATTAGAATAGTTTGGGCCCAAATTATTAGGCCTAAGTGAGAGTTTTCTGCACTGTACTATATGTTGCAGCATTAAGCATATGGCATGTATATGCCATAACATACAACGCGTTTTTAACATTTATAATTCTGTTCAAAAAACAGAACAAAAATAAGGGTTTTTTTTGTGAGGGAAGGTGCAAAAATAGTAGGCTTTGTTAAGGTTTGGTCCTAGGCTCTATTCAGGTTTGGTCCTAAGCTTTGATTGTACAAAAATTTATGCTCCCAACTAGTTAAGGTAATTTATTTAATCACTATCCTATCATCCGATATTCCTTTTGAGCTAGATATTGTGATAGGCATAGCTAGAGTTTCATTTTTAAAGATACTTAACCCTTGAGTTCAAATCTAACAGATATTTTGAGATTATATAAGTGTTGTTTAAATAGTTTTAATGTTGTTTTGTGACAATGGGGTGATTAAATCTGAAAACCCTAGGTTATTAAGGGATGATTAGTGATTATTTGTGTGTTTGGGGGTTAAATTTACATTCAAGAGGTGTAATGAGGATTAGTATGACTAAGATTTATGATTAAAGTGTATGAAAGTGCATTAGGATTGTGAGATTAATTAACTCAACCCTAAGATTAGGATGTGATTAGTGCGTAAACACGTGGATTAGCTATAATTAGCATTATGTTAACAATAATTAGTGTCACATTTTATATAAATTACGGTGTTGATACCGTTGGTGGTGCTAGTTCGCTTGTTCAAGGTGCTCAAATAATAAGGAGCAAAGGTAACTATTGTTAATGTGTGATGAAAGGTGTGTGTGTGTGATTGATTATGTGAAATTTGTTTGTCTTTAGCAAATTAAATTGTGTTTGGAAAATATATTATAGTGTTTGAAAAATTATTTCCAAGTGGGATGAAGTATATAAATTCTATGCTTGGCATAATCATTGTTCAGAAATATAAAATTGTTCGGTTATATTTTTTTGTTTGGAAATTGCAATATGCATGACTTGTCATGTTTTCAAAAAAGTGTGGACCTCATTATCATTTGACATTGATTAATATTATAGGGTTAAAGTGCTTGTTTACCCTTAAATATTTTTCAGGAGTATTGGACACTCTAAAGTCTTATTAAAATAAAATATATTTATTTATTTTAATAAAATATTGTTAAAATATTAAATATTTTTATATTTAATAATTTAAATATTATTATTTATTAATATTAATTCAAAATTGATAAATTATCATTTAAATATTAAAAGCTCAACTAGTTTTTCATAAATTTATAAGTGGCTTGTAAATTAAAATAATATGCTAAATTATAAGTCTTCCTTAAGAATTAAATCCTCATTTAGAAATTTGCATATCATAAAATTTGATATATAAATTGTATGTGAAGATTTTAAATAATAATGTTTATAAATAAATTACAAAAAATAACCTTATAAAAAAATTAATATTATTTAAATCTCTTAAATTTTCTCTGTCTTTCTCTATAATTTGATTGGTTAATTAATAATTGAATTAACAAATATTTAATAAAGGAGCGATATTGTTTCATTTTTAATTAATATATTTTTAGTAAAGTTGAAAAGTTTTAATCTTCTATTGTTGTTTTGAAGTTTCATTATTCTTTCTCTTTGTTTTATTCCATCCAATATTTTCAAGAATAAACTAGATATTGAACTAAAAATGTTAGCGGTTGACGATTCACATGATTCAATTGGGTTGGACTAATAGTCAAACCAGTGAAATAATAATTAAATTAAAAAAATTATATATGTATATAATAATTTAAATATAAGAAATAAACATAAAATTGCTACTCAACTTAAGAATAAAACCAAATATTTTAAATTTATCATGAGTTAACAAGTCATATGATACAATATAACGTTAAATGATTACAAAAATTGGTCATTTTAAAAAAATTGATAAAAAAAAGAACTTTCCAAACAATCTGATTTTTGAAAACACCCAAAATGATTTTTACATGTTGACTAAGCTGAAATTTAGACTAATCGACAATCAGACTAGTCCAACCATCTAGTCCGATCTAGTCTAATTTTTTAATCATTGATTCCATCCCTTCTTTTTCTTTACACTTCATTACTAGGCCATTTTTTTTTTTGAAAAAGTGACAATAAAATCTCACTGAAATATATAAATAACCAAGTCCCTCGAAATACCATAATTCCTCTCAAGTCTTTAAGCACCTTTCTAACATTATTGATTTAGGTTAAGTAACTAAATTTCCCCTCATTTAAAATAAACAATTTCAATCACAACTTTTGTTTGAACAATTGCAATTTTTATTTTGTGAATCACAAAAATTAAATAAGAAATTGTAATTTTTCATATGAAATTTCTTTTATCATTGAAGTTCAAGTTTTGAAAATGACCAATTACAACTTTTCTTTAAACAGTCACAACTTTTATTATATGAATTATAAAAATAGAACAAGAAATCACAATTTTACACTTGAAACTTCTTTTATCATTAAAGTTTAAGTTTTGAAAATAACTAGTCATAGCTTTTATTTAATTAATCACAACTTTTATTTTATAAATCACAAATATTAAATAAAAAATCATAACTTCTCACGTGAAATTTCTTTTATTATTGAAGTTCAAGTTCTAAAAATTACTAGTCACAACTTTTGTTCAAACAATTATAACTTTTATTTTATAAATTATAAATATTGAACAAAAAATCACAACTTCCCACATGAAATTTTTTAAACAAGAAAAAATTTAGTTATTTAACATAAAATTATTAACGCCAAAAAGGTGCCTAGAGACTTAAGAGAAATTATAACATTTTGAGGGACCTGATTTTCATTTATACATTTTGGTAGGATTTTATTGTTACTTCTCTTTCTTTTTTGCTATCTCTATCTATCAACTAAATCCATATGGATTCAATAAACATTTCTCTGTTTTAAATTAATATATTTTTAACCTAGTTAAAAAGTTCTAAACTTTTCCTCCTTCAAATAAGTTTTGAGGAAGTGTTATAATTTATCATATTATTTTAATTTGCAAATCACCTATAAATTTTTAAAAAATTAACTGAGCTGTTAATATTTAAAAGATAATTTCTAAATTTTGGATGAATATTTATAAATAATAATATTTAAATTATACAATAGTAAAATATTTAATATTTTAATAAAATTTTAATAAAAGAAATATTTATTAAATTGTATTTTAATAAGATTTCAAGGCATTCAACATTCTTAAAAATAGTTCAGGGACAAATTAAAACTTTAACCCTACAATAATAAGCGACATCAGATTGTAATGGGGCCCACACATAATACAAGTAGGCAAATAATGGTGAAATAGACTGGTTTTTGATGGAAGGATTTTTTTTTTAACTTTTAAAAATAGTTTAGGGAGAAAATTACCCAATTTGTCAATAATCTTCATTTTCATCTCAATGTTTTGAAGGAAAACTTGGTTAGGGTAATTGGTCTTCAAGTAGCTCTACCTTTTCTTATATTCTTCTTGTTCGTAGCCATTTGCCACTTAATTCAAGTAATTAATCATATGTAATCGCCTGCAAAATATGAAAAATTTTCTTGTCATCAAAACATAGTGAATTCAACAAACAAAAATTATAGTGCATAATAATTGAAGAGAAAAGCTTTTAAATGTGTTTAATAATTCATTTTCTTTTTCCTTTTTAGTATAATCTCATGTGAAACAAGGACACTATAGCTTCCCCCCCCCCCCCCCAAAAAAAAAAAACAAGGACACTATAGAATTAAACACCCAATCACTCATCATGATCCCAAAAGCTATAAATCTTTATTATCATTTTTTTTAATCAAATCAAGGCAACTAACTAAGATGTCTTGGATTCACTTCGTCCCCCTTCAGCTCTTGAGTGAGAACTTGAATGGATTCCGATACTTCAGCTCTATACACATAAAACTTGGTCACCACAATGAACAAAAAGAAGTTCAACAAGTTGAGCACCGCGAAAAACGCGTAATAGTAATCGAGATGAGAAGCATTGAGGTTGTTCAAGATCCATCCATGGTGATGATTATGATTGTTATTGCTAGTGATTCTTGAAACAGTAGACAGCAAAATAGTGCTGAGAAAGCTGCCAACACCTAGGGTAGTCATAGAATACGAAGTCCCAAGACTCTTCATGCTTTCTGGTGATTGATCATAGAAGAATTCAATCTTTGCAACTTCCAAGAATGCATCAGCAGTTCCCATGAGAATGAACTGAGGAAGCAAAATGAATATGCTCAGAGGAACTTGAGCTCCATTCTCAACAACCCCATTTTTTCTTGCCACACTAAGTCTGTGTCTCTCAGTGAAACTTGCTGAGACCATAATCACAATGTGGATTGTTAACCCAATTCCCATTCTCTGAAGAAGTGTGATGCCTCTAGGGTTTTTGGTTATCTTCCTCATGATCTTCACAAAGAAAACGGTCATACAGAACAACTGAGACTAACATGGACACAGTGATGAATGCTCCTAAGCTTGCAGGAGGGATATTGAAGTTGCCAATGCGTCTGTTAAGTGTAGTTCCTTGCTTGACAAATAAGGTATTGGTTTGAGCCATCATGGTGCTTGGAACAAATGTGCAGATCAAGATTGGTATCATTCTTAGCATTTGCTTTGTTTCTTCTACTTGGGTCACTGTGCAGAGCATCCATGGAGTAGTTCCTGAACTTGTTTTCACACATGCCTTGTTCAAAAACCTGCAAGATATTGCATTGGCTGAGATTAATTATAACCAAAACTACGTCTTAAAATAATGTGTGTAACTAAAATAATTTATAGCCAGACCGGTAGACCCGGATTCCCATACTAGAGTATTTATATGAAAATGTGTGTCGCTTCTAATACCTGTGGTGGGCTGACCTATTATTTTTTCTCAGTCGAATAGCTCTTTGCTATATTTATGGAAAAAAATATTCTATGATATAATTTTTAACCCTATCTGACAAGGGGTAATTAATAAAGTGTCATCATTTCCACCTTCAATTCTTATAAATTAAAATACGCAAAATCGTATTTCTAGTCTTCTAATTTTATTTTTAAAAAAATCATTTGATTTCTGATCTATTTCAAAAACTAGAAACCTTTCACCCAGTTTTTTTAATAATAAAATTTTGTTCCTTTATATATCACATTATTCTCTAAAACTTAAAGTGAAATATGACTTTTAACTATTCTGCATGAACTATTTACATGACAATAAAACTTACATTCAATTTTTAATATTTATAAAAAATTATAAATATTAAAATTATGCTAAAATTTAGGACTAACATTTTAAGTTACTAAACCCTTTTAATCTTTATAAAAATTATAAAGATTAAAATTTTAAAATAGTTTTAATCTTTATCATCATCCTATTTTTGAAATGTAGGAACCAATATTTTGAATAGTTAAAACTATAAATACTAAGTTATAAAAGTCAAAGTTTCAAGAATAAATTACAACCAAGTTAAAATTATAAGAATTAGGTTATAATAAATTGAAGTTTAAGGACTGAATTATATTAGATTCAAAACTATAGGAATCGAATGATTAATTTTCTCATGTAATTGAGTCCTAGTGGCTTTTTTTAAAAAAATTTTGTCCATAATATTAAGCTTATGTCAATATTCTATTACATGTTACTGATATAACTAATTCCTTTTTATCTTGGCCATGTAAAAATCTATAATTCATGCTAATTAAACCAAAAAAAAAAATCCTCAAGATCATGAGGAAAGAACCATGTACCTCAATGTAGGAGTGGAGTCAATTCTAAACTTTCCTTTCTTAGCATACTCTTGTAAATCGAGCTCATAAAGTTCTTTAGGGTCTTGCGGAAGAGGTACTCTCCATTTCCTTATCGCGGCTACGATAACCCTAGCCATTCTTGTGAAGGGACTCCCAGTGGGCACTTTATGCCTGTAAAATGGTGTCCCTCCCAAGAAGATCCCAATTGAGATTGCAAGCCCTAGAGTTGGGAGAGCATACCCTAGAGTCCATCCCACATTGTCTTGAACATAAACTAAGATAGTGTTTGCAAAGAGAGTACCAAAGAAGATGCTGAACATCCACCAGTTGAAGAAAGAGAGTTTTGAGGACTTCTCTTTTGGATCAAAATCATCAAACTGGTCTGCTCCAATGGTGGAGATGTTGGGTTTGGTCCCACCAGTTCCTATTGCTAGAGTGTAAAGGGCCCCATAGAACACAGCTAGTTGTAATGGGGAGGCTTTGTTGCAATTTGCTAAATCCTTTTCTATGCATTTTGGTGGCTTTAGGGAAGGTAATGAAACTGATAGTGTCAACAAACACATCCCCTGCCAAAATCAAATCCAACAATTTTATAAGCTCAAGTAAACTGTGGACATGTGTTCTGCTTCTGCATGGAATCTAACTTAAGCTATCTTGTTAATAGTCTAAACTCCATTTATTAAAAAAAGTAAAGCATTTATAATAGAATTTTATCTTCTGATAAAGTGGTTATTTGTTTTCAAACCAATACTCCCTTCATCTTAAATTATAAGATATTTTTAGACAAAATCTCACAGATTAATAAAACTCATTAAATACACTTCATAACCTTATTTTTTCAAAATAAAAATATAAACATTTCAAAAAAAATCTTTCATTTAATACTCAATTAATAAAAGAATATTGAAGAGAGATAATATAGAAAAAGGGTAATATTGAAAAAAGTATTATTAATGAAATCTTATTTTTATTAAAATTTGTTATATTTTAAAACACTTAATATTTTTAAAAATATTTTATAATTTAAAATAAAATAAATATTATTTTTTATTTAATAAGATATTACACCTTAAAATAAATTGTCTGTAGATTATGGTTCCTAGAGATTGTGATTATTATTACTTATTCATCGATTTTCAAACTTCGAGACTTTTGAGTGTCAGGGGTGCATTATTGCTCTAACCAGTATTGCCTGTAGCTACTTGTTGTGTGGCCTTGTGCATTTTAAAAATATATTTATCGAAGTTGTCGTTCGCTTCTTAATCAAGGGTTAAGACAAATTTGCAGTCAAAACTTCACGCGCATCAATGTGCGATCGCGAGTGGTATTTGAAAGGGATGTTATATCCGCAAGTAACGAGTTAAATAATGCATTCTAAAATTTTAAAAAATTTAATTATTATTAAAGTTTTTGATAAAATAATAAAATTATTCTTTAATTTAAAAAGTGTAACAATTTTTTCTCATTCATAACTTTAATTTTAAAATTCACAACTCTAGCACAATAATAATCATGATGGTATAAGCATTCACAACTGTTTTTTTTTTACTATTTTTTTCAATAAATAAAATTCAACAAAGATTTTTTTTCCCTTAACTACTTTGGTTTTAAAATTACAACTATAGTTCAATAAATAACTAAAGTGTTTAAGTGTTCGCAATTTTTTTTACTTTTTTTAGTCAGAAAATTACAATAAAGCTTTTTTTTCATTTATAACTTAGGTTTTAGAATTCAAAAATAGAATTCAGTAAATTACTAAAATGTAATAAAACTTTCTCTCATCATTTTTCTCAAATTTTCTAAATTAAGAAAAAAATTTTCAATTCATTAAAAACTTTAATAATAATTAGGTCACTTGAAACTTAAAAGATATTATTACATTTTATAGAATTGAATTGTCATTTTTTCTATTTTAAAAGGATTTATTTGTCTTTCTCCCATTTCAATATCAAAATATTGATATTAAGATGCATAAATATTTAAATTGTTTTAAATCATATTAACATAATTTTTAAATTTTAAATTCCTAGCAATAATTAATACATCAATTATAAATGATATAATTAAAAAGTACACTTTTTCCGTTAAAAAATAATAGCCATTTGTAATTGAATTTTACATCCTACTAAAATAGTTAATTTTTTTTAAATTAATATCATTTTTTTATATTTATCCTTCTTTAATAGTATGTTTTATTTTAAAATAAATATAAAGTGATTGATTTATTATAAATACTTTTAAAAAAATACATTAATTACACTTTAAAATATTAAAAATACTTTATATTTTTTAACATCTAAAATTTTAAAAAATGTTTTATATTTTTTAATGGAAGAAGAATAATCCAATTTTTAAAAGATATGTTAAGAATTTTTTTCTAATTTTAATAATTTTGAATTTTTTTAGCAGAATAATTTTGAAATTTAAAACTATATAATTAACCAACTCATTCAAACATATAACTAACTATGTATAATTAACTAATTTATTAGTATAGTAATTCGATTAAAAATAAACAAAGCGGAGGACATGAGCTCAAACGGAGCACAAGTGCATGAAAGTGCGCTATTTTATTCAAGTTGGAGAAGAAAGACGTACGGAGAGGTAGATCATGGAGGCAATGAGAAAAGTCCAATAGCGGCCTAGGTGAGCGTCTGCAACGTACGCCCCAAGGATGGGCGTGATCCAGATGGTGCCGACCCAATTAGTGACATTGTTTGCTGAAGCAACGGTGCCTTGATGGAGCTTGGTTGTCAAATACAGTATCAGATTGGATGATATCCCATAGTAAGCCATTCTTTCGAATACCTCGTACACTGATCAGCAAAATCATAATTATAAATTAAAAAATTATTTTTTTAAAAAAATACTCCTCTCCATTTAACAATATAAAAAATTTAAAGAATTAAATATTTAAAAATATAAATTTTTTTTAATCTTTTAAAGTATAGTCATTATCTTTTTTTTAAAATACTCCTATTAATAGTGACTTTATATTTATTATAAAGTATTTAATATGAATAAATATAAAAAAATAAGATTAATTTAAAAATAAATAATTAATTTATTAAAAGATAAATTTAATTAAAAATATTTTATATTTTTAAATGAAGAGAGTGTATCTTTATGATTTTAATAAAATTTAAAAGAGGTCTATTTGATTTATTACACATGCAATGGCTTTTTTGCAATTGTGAAGGAATACACTGACAAGATGCCTCGGAGTCTCTTTTCAAAGTAAATAACTACTTTGATCATAATTTAATTATAATTTTAATTATTATTTTTTAAATTAACATTTGATTAGTTCAATAATAAATTCAATTTTCAATATTTTAATATAATTCGAACTTGGTTTGCTTTATTTTATTTATTAATTTAGAAGATTGAACAAAGGATAAAACATAAACCTGAACATCCAACAAACCAGTGAACACACTTTGAATAAAAAGGTGATTTTTCAAGAAAAGTCTGAGTTCTCCCACAAGCATGTTAAATATTTTCTTTGAACCACAGTATAAAATATTAATAATTAATTTACGGTTCTCTAATATTGATTAATATCTTAATTTTTTAAAAAATATATTTTTTTATTCACTCTCATTAAATATCCTATATAAGTAATTTAATAATAAAATTAAAATTTTAATACATTACTTTTTAGAAAGAGTAATAAATAAAGTAGGAATATAGTTAAAAAAATAATTATAAAAATTACTCAATAACCTATATTTTAAATCAAGCAAGACGTCTAAAAGATATCATATATTGTGGTATAGAGGGAATATACAAATATTTCAGGAAATCCTAAAATTATTTTAAAATCTCAAATTTATTATTTAATTATTTAAAAATTATATAATATATCTTCATGTATCTATACTATAGTATTCTCTTTCATGGTATCATATTATTTTAGCAAACTATTCAAAGTAGTTTTATAAAATAATTAAAAATCTTCTCTCTTTTTTAGATTTTGATTATTTAAAAAAAATTAACCTGACATTATAAAATCTTATAAAATATTTTTTAAAAAAATTGATTTTTTCATAAAAAAAACTTAAACAAACTGACCTTAAAAATGACTTTTCGAATTAGAAATGTAATTTTTAAAAAAATTAAAAATAAAAATATTAAACAATTGAAACTCACCCCAAGACTTAGGTCATAAAAAATCTCACGACAAGACAAACAAATATGAAAACCGTGAGGAGAGACTATTGAAATTTGATTTTTTTTTTTTTTGGTTGTTGTTGTTTGATAGTGAAACACGATCAACTTGCAGAAACAGGCAGCTAGTGAGCCGTTAATATTCATCTCTGAAGTCAGAACCATTAATGATTAGCTGAGCTGAGTCTTAACTTTATTTTATTTTTTAAAGAGCAAGTGAGAGAACAAAAATGAAGCCAACCTTGTTACTGACAAGTGATTTAGAGTCAATAACCTTTTAATCTTGTTTATTTATAGAATAGAAAGAAAATTAATTTTAATTATATTTATATATACTTAATTATTTTTTATTGAATACTGAAAATAATATTAAAAATAATTCTTCTGTTATTATTAAGAAATAGAGGCGGAAAGTTTATTAAATTTTTAGGATACAATTAACAATATTTAAGGGTTTTTTTTATTTTCAATAAAACATATTAAAAATAAATTCTAAATATGACAAAAGGAAATATGTATCAATAGTCCATCTCTCCTTTTATATAGTCTTTTTAACGGAATTACAGCATATTAATAAACATTTTTTATTTAATTAGAAGCACATAATAATATTATAATAATTTTTTAATTTTGCCCTTAACACCATCATAATTAATATTAATATTATATTATAGTAGGGGTGTAAAGCACATGATTAATATTTCTTCTTTTATCATTAAAATTATTTAATTATTTAAAAATATCATAATGACACTCTTATATTAATACAATTTTTTAAACAAAAGACACCTTGTATAAACACATTAGAGAATATTTCCATAAAAAATTATGAGTTGAGACTTGAGATCTAGTAAATACATGAAAGAAGAGAAGAGGGGAGTGTGTGAGAGAGAGAGAGATACCAACGACGAAGGAACATGCTTTCCAGCGACCCCGTTTGGATCTAAGGACAGGTTTTCCTTTGAGATCGACGGTTCCGTCTTGTGTGTACTCATTACTCATCCCTTCTTCTTCCATCTCTTCTTCTTCTTCTTCTTCTAGCCTCTATCTCTCTCTCTCTCAATATGAAGCGTTTGGTGGTCTGAAACTAAGTGAGGGGCTGAGCTCTTCTTGAAACCCTGGATAAGGAGGAAGGAATATCGATTCCCCTCTTTTTTATATAAGCCGGGTACCCCTACTAGCTAATCGAGCGTTTTCGTCAACAGGAATAAAAAATTGGAAAATGACGCTTAAAAAAAGACACGAGTGACGAGACAATATGTCAAATAATCGTACCCCTCCTGGCTATAAGGTTTTTTTTATTTAAAAAAAAAGTTAAATGACAAAAACATGCTAAAACTTTTTTTTCTGACTGTGCTTAGCATGCTAACTTTATTTTTTTTTTGAATTTTTGCCTGAAAATTTTAAAAACTAAAACATTTTTACCCCACTATTAAATATGAAAAACACTGATTAATTAAAATTCAATCAAGATATTATATGGTTTTGCCCTCCTTTATTCTCACAATTTCAGTTTTTATTTTCATTTGTTGAAAGAAAAAAGTTAAAAAATTTGCTGGCAAACAAAATCAAAAACTAAACACAAAAGAAAAAAAATGCAAAAAATATCTTTAATTAAACTTTAATTTAACAGTTAACATTTGCAGTTTTTAATGGTAAGATAAAAATGCTCTCAAAAAATTTAAGATGTCAGGAGCTCCTAGAAAATTTTTTTAAGATATTTGTGCCCTTTAACCCTTAAAAAAAAGTTATTACTCCATCTTGCTTTTAATATAAAGTAAGGTTAGAGTAATTATTTTTTAAAATTTTATCAATTATTTATTTATAATGGTTTCAATTCCTAACCATCAATTTATTATCGTTATTAAGAAAATTAATTAGCAAATCTTGATAGTTTTCATTCATTTTTAATTAGGTTGATGTAGTTTATTTTATTTTAAGCACGTCCTTATAATTTAATCTATTAAATATATTAATCTTTAAGATTAAAATTATTAATGAATTATTAAATTTTTTTAAAAAAATAATTTTAAAATTTATTGAAAAATTGATTTAATAATAACATCTTTACATTCTTATCAATTTTTTAATGAAAATTATATATATATATATATATATAATTATTTAGAAAACATAACATAATTTTACAAATTTTTATTCATAGAAATTATATAATTAATTATAAAGTTATATAATCTTTTAATAAAAATATGAAAGTTCTTAATTTCATTTTTAAAAGAAAAAAATTTAAGAATTTTGACCCTTAGGGATTTTAATTTATTAGATTATAAGAATTTGATTAATATTAGAAAAATGTAATAAATACAATATCAAGTGCTTTATATTAAGGGATAACATATAATTTGAACCCTAAACAATGAGCCTTAGGATGATTTGAACCCTAAACTTATATTTAGTACATTTTGAGTTCTAAACAATTAAATTTAAACAATTTCACTCATATTGTTAAATTAAACTACACGTCTGTTAATTTTTTTTTAAAAAAATGAGGCTTGATGTGTTTTCTTCCAAAAAAAAGTATGTGAGAGAGAGAGAGAGAGAGAGAGAGAGAGAAATTAAGGCAAATTGCACATCAAGCTCCTTTTTAAAAAAAGTAATACTACCTCGGTCTCAAATTATAAGATATTTTTAAACAAAATATCACATATTAATAAACCTTATTAAATACAGTTAATAACCTTATCTTTTTAAAATAAAAATATAAACTTTTAAAAATACCCATCATTTAATATATTGAAAAGAGAAGGGATGAAAATTAATTATAAAGAAAGAAAAGATAATATTAGAATTGGTATATTTAATGAAACTTTAATTTACCAAAGTATCTTATATTTTGAGATGGAAAAACTTCTTCAAAAGTGTCATATATTTTGGGATGAAGAGAGTAACGTTTGTGTATAATTTAACAATGGGGGAAAAATTATTCTAAATTTAAATGTGTAGGGTTCAAAATATATCAAATATAATATTAGAATTCAAATTGTTCCTGCCCCTAGCTATAATTCAAATTTCAAATTGTATACTAACATTTATATTAATGATCAAAGAATTTAAAAAAAAAATGTCATATAGGACTGGAGATTGGAGAAAGTATCTAAAATGAAATTCAAACAAATGATAATAAGTTTCAAACAAATGAATTAAAAAAATACATCTAAAACATAATTAAAGACCGTATATATAAAAGCGTTCGTTGAAGAGAGATGCATTCTCTTTTATCATAAATCATAAATTGTGAAAAAATGTTTTTGTTTGGCTAAGATACTTAATGCAACGGATGATCTGATAGATATAATCAAAGATCATATCATTAAGAGCTATCCAAGCTGGTTGATGAATAAGTGAATTATCTCTTTTAGAGCCCCATAATTGACTTATTACCAAGATGAACGTAAAGAATAATGAAATTTCACTTTGTTTGTCCTAGATCGATCTTCAGCTGAAATTACATTTTATTGTTCAATTACTAAAATATGTTTCATTCCTAAAAAAATAACTTACCCCTGTTGCCCATGGCATTAGAGCTCTAATACTGATGATTAGGTCATCTATAGTCAACTCCTTTAAGGGTTGCCAAGAAAGTTTTTATAAGAATCTGAGGAGGAAAGCATATCTTGAGTCGTTGATTTGCACGGATGTATGTGGGAACAAAGCTACACTGGTTGAACTTCGTTCGAATACACACAGCAAATGCACACACTGAGAGAATGAGAAGCCAGGAAAAACAAAAGCCGTTCTATTCTTTTTTTCACATAGAAAAACTAGCGAGAATTGCACCCATAACCGATCACTTATGGGAACGTGTGGCAGATTCAGTTTCATAACCGTTCCTGACCCAAATTCAAAGGTTGGAGAAAATTATATTTGAGGCCCTGAGTAAATTGCACATTGAACCCAAACATTTCTCATAATTATGACAAACCCCATTCCTCAATTTGAATTTTTATATAGGCTTGATCCACCAAGGTTGGATAACCCAACATCTCCCACTCACACTTAGTGGAGAAGATAATGTTAGTTTTATCTCTTTCTCTTTCCTCTCTTCATACAAGGTGCTTTGCTGTGACCGCATAGGCTTGATGTCTTTATTTCGGTTGTTCGTACTAGGAAATCCTATTAAGGACCAGCACAAATAACCTTAAAGTTGAATTTATTCTAAATTAAATTCGTGCCTTAATGTCTTAGATTTACCAATATACAGTTTTTCTCATTATGACCAATCTGATCCCTCTTAAGTTAGTCCAAGACTCAAATAGTTTCTCTTATATGTGTAGTATTCACACTTATGAATTCACAAATTATTTCATAAGGGACATGTCTTGAATACAAGCATAGACGTGTATATTTAAGATAATCTTCCGTTCACCCACATACCCCTTTGATGGGAAATAGTCGCTTTCCTAACATGAAACCTTTAGGTCGCATCAATCATGACCATAGGGTGTATGTTAAAGTAGTAGACACTGTAACATATCTCCATGATAATGTCAAAGTCAAAGGACATCATTGAAAGGATTTTTTTCTTTCTGAGACTCACACGGCAATGAAGCCGGGATTTATTCACTTGCTTCCCATTGTAATTCTCAAGCACATGTGGTATGAAACATATGTTATGGTGTTACTCTTGCATGTAAAAGCGTACGTCATTTTCATTTATTATTAACACCATACAAACTTAAGTTTAGATATTCATTATACCTAAATCCAAATTCTTCTTTTCTATTGATCTCACATTATGTCAATTTAGAAGAATTTTTTATTTAGCTACAAGTATCATGGATATGGGGATCCATGACTCGATCCAAGTATGTTTACGGATCTCATCTCAACTTGCTCGTTGATCAAGGTGACATATGATTTATGTTTCTTCTCTACTATATCAACATTTTTATTACCTTGCTGGTGAACACAAATATCTCACTTTTGATTTGAATATCAAAGGCAGTTGCTCATGTGAGAGAGTCAACCTTATCAACCTATACGACATACTGGACATTGTATATTCTCGATTGTACACATATGGAAGTAATGAAGATTCTCATTAATATAACCAATATATTATATCAAGTTAATCTAGCCATGCCAAGAGCCTTTACATGTTTCTCAAATATCTCCTTAGCTATGGGTTTTGTTAAGGGATCTACTATCATACATTTTATGGAAATGTATTGAATAGTGATAACCTTTTATGCTATATAATCCCTTACAAAATTATACTTAATGTTTATGTGTTTGGTTTTGCTGTGATATTTAAGATCTTTGGTATAGGCTATGGCTGTAGTGTTGTCACAATGAATTAACACTAGATTTGTACTTTTATTTCCAAACCCAAATGTTCTAAATCTCTCAAGCCATATAACACCTTGCACTACTGCAGTACATGCTACAAACTCAGCTTTCATAGAGTGTAGGGCAATGCATGTCTGCTTCTTGCTACTCTAACAAATGGCCCCATTGTTTAGCAAGAAAGCATAGCCTAAAGTTGATCTCTGTTCATCTTCCTCTTCGCCTAAATTCACGTCGGAGTATCCTGTCAGGCATAGATCACTCCCTTGATAACACAGTGCATAGTCAACAATACCCTTTAAGTATCTTAAGATCCTCTTTACAGCCTTCCAATGTCCTTCTCCGGAGTTGGATTGGAAACGACTCATAAGTCCTATGGCACAACTAATATCGAGTCTTATACACATCATTGCGTACATCAAACTTCTGACTGCATTAGCATATGGAACTCTTTCCATTTTCCTTTTGGCTATCTTAGTTTTAAGACCTATATTAGGACTAAGCTTCACACCTGAAGCTACTAGGGTATCTATAGGTTTACAGTCTTTTATATTGAAACGCTCAAGAATTTTCCTTATATAATTCTCTTGTGGTAGAAAAGAAGCTTCTTAAAGCAATTTCTTTAGATATTAACTCTAACAATGTATTCTACTTCACCCATGTCTTTCATTTCAAAATTCAATAAAAGCCATTCTTTAACAGGATTATCAAATTCAAACTATTTCCAGCTAGTAAAATATCATCTACATAAAGAGATAATATTACAAAGTTCCTGTTGAATCTCTTAATGTAAACACATTTGTCTTACTCAATCATTTGGAAGTCATATGAGGTTATTACTCTATGAAACCTCAAATACCACTGTCTGGATGATTATTTTAGTCGATAAATTGATCTATTTAATTTACATGCCTTATCTTCTTTTCCTTTTTCAATAAAACCTAATAGCTGTTGCATATAAATTTCTTCATCCAGATCACCATTTAGAAAAGCAATTTTTGCATCGATCTAGTGCAACTCTAATTCCAAACTATTTTATATTGCCAAAATCAATTTGATAGAATTGAAGCATACAACAGGAGAAAATGTATCCTCATAATCTATTCCCTCTTGTTGTGTATACCCTTTTGCTACTAAGCAAGCCTTGTATTTATCAATTGATCCATCCACTTTTCTTTTGATTTTGAGAACCCACTTGTTCCTAATAGCCTTTTGGCCACGTGGTAAATCAACTAATTTCCATACTTGGTTGGTCCTCATGAAATCCATTTCTTCATCCATTACTTTCTTCCACTTATCCTTAACAGGTCCTAATAAAGCTTCATTTACATAACGTGGCTTATCATCATCTAAAAAAGTTATCATCAATGCTTCACCCTCAATTTGGAAGCGTCTTTTTGGCACATTTTCTCTATTACTTTTCCAAAGTGGGGTCTCCTATGGATTTTGATTCTTTTTTGGTTTTCTAGCAGACCTTTTAGAACTCCTACTTAGATCAGCATTTTATGATGATTCAAGCCTATCTATTTATTCTATATTATGTTACTCCCATGTCTTGTAAAGAGATACAGTTCGATTAATTTCTCCCCTGCTAGGAAACTCATTTTCTAAAAATGTGATATTCCTAGATTCAAATTCTATTACAGTTCTATCATCATTTTCACTAATGAAAATATAACCCTTTGATTGCTTAGAGTATCTCATAAATATATATTTTTTCCCTCTTGGACCTAATTTTCCATATTTATGGGAATCATCATGGAGCTTACCCTTATGGTCTTAGGATATTTAAATCCAGTTTGTGTTTTGTCCATAACTCATAGGGTGTAGAAGTAACTAATTTTGAGGGCACACAATTAAGTATGAAGGCTGTAATCAGCACAGCGTCCCCACAGAGTTCTTTAAATTGATTAGACAAGTATTCACGTCCTCAATCAATTCATAATGCTTTAATTTTATTGTCCATTTAATTTTCAACCTCATTAATGTACTGTCTAAAGCACTTAAGAGCTTTAAACTTTTGTGATATCAAATAGTCATGACAAAACGTGAAAAATCATCGATAAAGGTAATAAAATACCAAGCTTTGTGTTTTTCCCTTATACTCGTAGGATCACATATATCAAAATGGATTAATTGCAATAGATTTTTAACCCTAACACCTTTAATAAAAGGGTTTTTTTATTGCTTTACTAGCTAGACAATTTTCACATAAGGACATTTCCATGTTTGTAATTAGACCTAGCATTCCTTCTTTAGCCAGCTTAATCATTCTATTTTGATTAATATGCCCTAGTCTAACATGCCAGATATCCATATCAACATATTGGAAGAGGTAGTAAAGCAATCATGAAAATAAACTTTATCAACAATATCTATAATAAAGAACCTTTTTGAAAGAAAAGCACAACCATAAAAAGTTATATTGTACATAATGTCAACAATCTTGTCATGAAAATTAATTACAAACCCAAATTTTCAAAGACAAGCAATTAAAATTAAGTTTTGTCGAATGTCGAGTACATGTAAAACATCATGGAGAATTAAGGTTTTTCCACCTCGCAAGATCAACTTGCAAGTTCCTATGCCTTTTACCTCGATCCTTGCATTATTGCCAACATAAAGCCACTTACTTTTATTCAGCAACTAATGGTACTTTACAAAGGATCCATGATCCTTACTTACGTGGTTTGTGGAATCTGAGTCTACATTCCAAGAAGAGGAAATAGTTTTCATTAGAAAAACATTACTAGAAACATAAGAAAAATATGAATTCACATAATTCACAAGTATCTGATCACGTCCACTTTGCTCAGGACAATCCTTTACAAAATGGCCCATCTTTTAACAGGCGAAACATTTGATCTTTTTAAGGTTAATTCTCTTTTTGCCATTCTTTTTGCCCTTCTTCTCGAAAGATTATTTGTCCTTATTTACTTTAGAGCCACTCTTGTTACCCTTCTTTTGTTGTTTTTTGCCCTTCTTAGGCTTAAAATTTGAAGGACCACCTTCATCGACAAGGTAAGCTTGTCCAGATGATTTGTAAGCCTCCAGACATTCAGCCTCTAGCTTCAGGTACTTTGCCATATCATTAAAGTTAACGATATTTTCATTGTGGGTTAGGTTAACGTTTATATGCTCCTAGCTGGTTGGGAGCAATCTAATTATAGCCTGTACTTGTTGTTCATCAGAAAGATTGTGCCCGGCTTTTTTAAGTTCACAAATCATATTAGCCATCTCTCTAAGGTGCTTCCGTATAGGAGTATTTGGCTTTAATTTATAAGTGTCAAATTTAATTGTAAGGTTTCTTAGTTTCGTGGTTAAGGTCCCACCAAACTTTTCTTTTAAGGCAACCCATATGGCTTAGGCAGTAGAGTGCTTCTCAAATTTGCACATCAAATTGTCCGCCATAGCACTTAGAAGTGTTATTCGTGTGATATTATTTTTTCATTTCTATACTGTAAATGCCTCTTGGTCTCTCCTATGCTAAGCTGAGTTTCCTACCTCAGGCTTGGCCATGACCACAGTTAGTGGCTCAACAGCATCTTGTTCTTCCAAAATATATGACACCTTATAGTGCCAGATATCTCGGTTATCCTCATTTAATTTGTCGCTCTTATTCAAGTCAGTGATAATGCTTTTTGTTGTCATTCTTAGTTCTGAGACGAAACTATCCCACATTAATAGTTTTCTATATTAAACTAAAAATAAAATACTTATGAGAAATATACGATGTTTTATATTTATATTATTCTTTATCAGAGTGATAACAACTTTATTAGGTCAACGATCAAGAGGCTACGTTTGTATCCCCCATTACAGTGATCCTAAGAAAATCACTATCGGTTATAAAGAATTTTATAAATATTTTCATAATCGTCATATTGGCTCTTAAATGACTTATCACTTTAGAGCTCCCACTCAAATAAAGTATATATATAAAGCAATAAAAAAAACAACATGCTTCATATATATCATAAATCATCAAGGTCTTAATACAACATAGCTTACCTAAAAAACAAATTCTTGAAAAAACAGAACAATGCTTAAGGTATAGACCTAAAAAGGCAACTTTTAATTATGTCTTTATATTTTTCTTATACTTTCACCCTCTTGATGGCTCTATTCCATAGAGGATTTCTTGAGTATGACTTGTTTCGCTTATTATGTTACACAAGCTTCTTCCTAAGTTGTTTGAAAATGTCTCCTACAACCACAGCTTCTTTTTCTTTTGTTATGAAGCTTGAATATACTCTCACTATCGGAGAAAATTGATCCAACTTTTTTATTCTTTTAGCTTCTCTTTTTGCTATATTTATAATCACTGAGAGTGTGAAAGGTTGTTCCACATCTTCATTTTTATTTTGAATATTCTTATCACCCTTTGATTCATGTTTTAGTCCCGATAGCATGCGCACCTCTTTAGGTCCTTCCAATACATTTTCGAGATCAACATTAGGATTCTCTTCAAGATCAGAATCAGAATCCTCACTTTGAGGTTCATATTCCTCCTCCTCCTCTTCGAAGGGTTTTGGGTTGGAATCCTCACTAAAAGGCTCATAATTTGGTTCATCCAAATATTTAATGATAATAGAATAATTTTTTGAGTTATCAATACTGCTAGAAGCCTCTTGCTTTATATTTGCAAAAAAAAATAAAAGAGAAAAAATTTAGAATTTTTTTATTTTTAAACTGATAAAATGCACTAGATAACTCAAAAAATAAATTCTTTTTTTGTCTCTAAAACATGCAAATTATATATCAAAATGAAGATCTTAAATTTAGGGATTTTTTAAGACAAACTGTATCTCAATCTGGTCCCACACGCACCGGCACGTGCCCTAAGAATGATTCTAGAGTAAGAAATTCTGAAAAAATAAAAAAAAATCCACTCTTGGTGAGGCATGTGTTGTACATGCACCGCCTTATCATGCTTCGGTGATGACACGCGCTGGACCATTGGTCTCTATGCACTGACAACTTCAGGGTGGGTCAACCACGTGTCGATGGAGTCTCTCGATAGGTCCCACGTGCCACGTGTCCAAAATTCTTTTATTTTATTTTATTTTAAAAATTTGAATTAAATTTTTTTTATTTACTTTTTTTTGAATTTGGGTCGGGTTTTACGTACCCGACCTGTGGACCCATAAGCCAAATTTTTTTTGGATTGGGCTTAGAAGCCCAAGACTATTTTTTTAGAGCTTCTGGGCTTGTAGCCCAAAAGCAACTTTTTTTTTTTAGGAACGACATGTCATTTTGATAAGGACAGAAATGATGCATCATTTATGTCATCATCTACCTCCAATCGGGTCAACATGACTTAGTTCCTCGAGTAGGTCGGTCCAACGGACCTGAAATTTCAAAAGACCACATCTCCTCTGTTCAGTCTTTGTTTTACACGTTCTTGGTATCGCTTTCTTCATTTTTTTGAGCTCTACACATTCATACAATCCTTTTGTTCAAAAAACTCATTTTTCAAACACCCATTATTTAGTTTATTTTTTTCGTTATGTTCATCAATGTTGATTGCATGCAGAACATGTAGAGCTTTATATGGACTCATATTAACCAAGAAGCATATAAACATGTTTATTTTGAAAATAATAATCATAAAGACAAACAGGGGTAGATTCATGTGAAAACATAATAAGAAAACAAAAAACTGAACTTATAGATTTGCATGTATATAGTTATGCAAATCATTATAGGTTCTTCAGACATAGGAAACACAGCCCAGGAAAAACGAAAGCTTTGATACCAATATAAGAATTTGAGAAGGTAAGCATACCTTGAGTTGTTGATTTGCACGGACGTATGCGAGAACAAAGCTACACCGATCAAACTTCGTTCGGATACACACAGTAAATGCACACACTAAGAGAATGAAAAGCCAGGAAAAACAAAAGCCATTCTGTTCTTTTTTTCACATAGAAAAACTAGCGAGAACTGCACCCATAATCGATCATTTATGGGAATGTGCGGCAGATTCAGTTTCTTAACCATTCTTGACCTAAATTCAAAGGTTGGAGAAAATTACATTTAAGGCCTTGAGTAAATTGCGTATTGAATCCAAACATTTCTCATAATTGTGACAAGAACCCTATTCCTCAATTTAGGCTTTTATATGGGCCTGATCCACCAAGGGTGGATAACCTAACAGTTTTGAACCTATGATGCAAAATAATTGTAATAGTATAGTTGTCGCCATTGACGATCGTGAGTGTTTTTTCAACGAATGAAGAGCATTTTAGTAATTTAATATCAAAATTTAATTTTGTTTGGACTAAATATGAAATGTCACTCAAATAGGTCACATGGCTAGATGGGCTGAGTAACTGAAGCGTCAGGCCCAACATAAATAAAAGAGGCCAGCCTTGAGACTCAATAAAGGCCATAATAAGTAAACATGCTAAAATCTCGTCAGCTGTAAATATTAGACTGTTGGTGCGAAAGACACGTTCTCAAGTAATGCCAAAATCTACAAACCTCATGTCCAGGTATCTCAGTGAAATGGGTTGATTACCAAAATAGAGAGCATGGAATAAAAACCGTGCCATGAGTTTCACAAGATTCCTGATTCTTTGGCAAAACGTGCTAAGATCTCAAGGAAAAGGCTACTACTACTTTAACACTATAAGTAAAAGAAGACGACACAAAAGAAACTAGTCAACACTTAATCAAAGACTCATAATTTTATGTTTTTTAGCCTTTTTAGTTTATCAATTAGTCTTTCAGTTTAGATCTATAACCTTTTCACATTTCAATCAAACGCTTGTTCTACTAAAGCCTTGTATTTTTTTACATTCAAGTAAATTGTGGTAAGGGAGCTTGGGACTCTTTTGTTATCAATTGAAACTCAGCATTTTCTAGCATGATTGGTATTTGTTGTTTACCACGAATAATTTTTGGCATGCCTGGTGGGACCATGGCAAGGATGTGAAAAGATAAAAAGACTGATGAAACAGGTGCTGGTTCTTACAAACTAGAAGGGACCTCTGTGCACGTAGGGTTAAAACACTTATCACTTAATGTTGAAGCAGCTAAACATTGTAAACACATAATGCTGATGACGACAGGTAGCAGCACCACGAGCCCTGGCTCAAAGTCAAGAAGTAAGCAACCTAACCTACTGATCATATCCAACAGACCTATGGCAAAACTGCTATGGGGAATCCAAGACTGGATAGATAAGTAGATGGAAGAGAACCAAAGGTTCTTTACGTTATCCCTGGAAATGTCAGAATGTAGGGAGAAAGAATGACAGCAAATCATGATGCAGGCTGTGCATGATGAACATAGGCACATCATTGAGAAGCACTCCTCTGGAAGCAAGCTCAAGTTTAGGTCTGCTTAAAGGGTAGCAAGCAGGAATCAATTAAGTACTGGCCATCAGGGCCACCCCCTTGTAAGAGACATCCCTAACCTCTAAATATTTACTCACACTAATCCTTTAAGTAATCTTTGTATTATTTACAGGAACCTAGCATGAATGCCCCAGGAGGCACGACATTGATCCTGGAGCATCAGATCGAGCCTCAGAACTAATTGGTGAACATGGAGGCCCTGAGGGATGCCATCCAGGATATATATGGACTAGGGCTGAGGCCAATTAGCCACCCCACCTTCTCAAAACTATATCCAGAGTACACAGATAGGGACAACCCATACCCTCTGGGATATAGGATCCCTGACTTCATATTGTTCTTAGAGGACAGAACGTAATCGACACTGGAGCACATTGGGAGGTTCACAATCCAATGTGGCAAGATTTCCAACTATAAGAACATTGCCAACTTAAAGCTAAGATTGTTCCTAAACACTCTCACGAGCTTAGCATTCATATGGTACACTTCATTGCACCGCAACCTAATCATCAATTGGATGGAAATGGAGCAGAAGTTCCATTTCTCAAAACCATATCTAGAGTATATAGACAGGGATAACCTATACCTTCAGGGATATAGGATCGCTGACTTCATATTGTTCTTAGAGGATAAAACGTAATCGACACTGAGCACATTGGGAGGTTCAAAATCCAATGGGGTAAGATTGCCAACTATGAGAACTTTGCCAACTTAAAGCTGAGATTGTTCCTGAACACTCTCATGGGCCTGGCGTTCATATGATACATTTCATTGCACTACAACTCAATCATCAACTGGATGGAAATGGAGCAGAAGTTCCATATCCAGTTTTATAAAGTAAAGCTAGAGGTAAACATAGTAGAACTTTGCAAGCTCGCCCAATGAGCTGGAGAGATGACAGACTAATACTTGGTAAGGTTCAAACGATTGAGGAATAGGTTCTATGTACCATTGCTAGAAATTGAATTCATCAAGCTGGCATAAGTAGGACTAAATATAGAGCTCTGAAAGAAATTCCAAGGGATGAAATTTTGAGATTTCTACGAACTCATGGCCAATGTATGGGGTTATGAGGAATTGCTTAAGGAAGAGGACCATTACCGACAGACTACAGCAGGAACCTATTTCAAGGACTTGGATGTGGCAGTGGCAGAACTAAAAAATATTGGCAACTACACATGCCCAGCTTTGATTAGGAAGGTTAGAGAAATTCCTAAAAGACTAAACGTAAACCAGTACACTTTTAATACCACCAAAATAGAGCTTGAAGAAAACTTTATCTCCCTGCCCATTGATCATAAAATCCTTTCGAAGGAAGAATAAAGAGGGAAGGAATACTGTAAGTACTATCACTCGTGGAGTCACAACACCAAGGTTTGTTGGGAGTTCAAGAATGTCATCTAGGACTAGATAAATAAGGGACTTCTAAAATTCCCCAAGGAAGAATCCATGGTTGTAGACAAGGATCCGTTCCCACTATTTGCCATAGTCAACATGGTGGAGATAAACTTTAGAAAACGATGATGTAACATCCTAAAAATTTTAAGACTCAAATTTATTTAAAAAAATAAATAAAAATAAAATAAAATATGTATAATTAAATTAAAATTTAGAATAATTTAATAGAGGCCCAGAGTTTGAATTTTACTAAGCAAAAGTTTGGTTTTATTTGATTTTTAACTATAGAAAAAATTACCAAAGTTGACCCGGGCTTTTGTGTAATAATAAAAAATGTTGGGCCCTTTCTTGTAATTTTCCCAAACTTTTTGACCAGCAATTTAAAGACCAAAATTGATGCAGAAATGTAGAAATTGAATTGGAAAGAAAGGAAAGGAAACGTATGAGAGGGAGAGAGGAAGAAGAGAAGAGAAAGGGAGGGAGTTAGGCTTGGATCTAGGAGTCTTTGCGACCGTTGCGAACTCGGCTACACGATAGGTAAACTCCCTACTTCAATCCTCTTCTCTTTCTCTTGATTTTCTTCAATTTTTGGAAGAAAAAATTTTTGAATTTTGATCCCAAAGGCTTTATTCTTGTAAGCTTTTGTTTCTTTGGATTCTAGGGAGCATGTTTTGAGTTTCTATATAGTGATCTAATGTTTTGAGTGAATAATTGGATGAAAAGAGGTGTTTTGGGCACAAAATAAACCTTGAGAAATTGGGTTTTTGCTCCTCAATGGTTTAAGCCTATTGATTTAGTTATAATTTTGCTATTTGAGCCCAATAAGATTTAAATTAAGGTTTGGTTTTCATTATAAGGGCTAATGGTGAAAGTTGGTGGCACTAAGTAAAGGTTTTTAATTGATTAAAAAATTATATAAATTGAAAATTAGCCTAGTGATGGCTAATAAATGGTTTTGGTGGTTAAGTGATACTATGTGAATGGTTGGTTTAATATATGGACCATTAGGGTGGATTATGACTCATTGACCTAAGTTGTGTGGTATAAGTTATAGTCTTCATTAATGCTATTTGTCATGATAAGTGATGTGGATCACTTATATGTTGTAGAAAATTGTTGGTGGAACTTATTGAGAAGTAAGGAACAAGCCGAGCCCTATTTTGTACAAGGGGAACCCTTTTAGTACCAAAGGGTTGAGGTAACAGGGAATTTATATTTCTTATTACTTTGTTTTAGCTATTTTTGAATAAATATTACTAATTATCATGCATTACATGTTTTAAAAGATTAAATGTGCTTTATAAGGGGTTATGGGGTACTACTTTGATTATAGTGCAAATATGTTTTCTAATTGTTTAATAACAATGTTTTTATGGAAATGAGATTTATAAATATTATACTACTTTAGAGTGTTGAATGGTCAATACTCAGGAAAGGTAGACAAGAGTAAAAGGCATGATCTCGGTGGGAGTTCACCAATGAGAAGGTGTGGATTTTTGATATTCTATGGCACACTGTCAGTACTCAGTGTTGTCTTACGTATTATGGGCTCAGTGCACTAAAGTGGTTAGTGTATTGAGTGTTCGACACCTCTCAGTGGGGGAGGGAATCCGACATATGAAGTGTGAGGTTGAGTGCCTAGGCCAAGGTAGCCCTCACATGGAGAGTAAGTCGGGCTGGCTCTGGGAGGGAGTTAGCTTTGACTGCTCAGGATTCACGTCGAAGGGGCATAGGCGGTTCGGTGGATTAGATCATGCCTTAGATTATGTTTTGTGCCTGTGGAGGTACAAGTAGGTATAAGGTTTACCTGCGAGTTAAAGAGTGCCAGGGGGCATTCTGTTGGTCATGAAAGGCCATACCGCCTAGGTCATGCATTCATGCATTTTAAATGGCTAAATTATATACTATGTTGAATTTATTATTCGTTTATTTGATTATGGCTCACTTTGTAATAATTAATGTAAATTTCGCTGTTACTGAGACTGTGGTTGTCTCACCCCTTTCTTTTCAATATTCTAGGTCCAGGCGAAGGATCCAGTGGTGGACGGGGAAAGGAGCAAAGCTAGGGGTTTGCTTGTGATTTGTAAAGAACTGCAACCCCTTTCTTTTGAGCAAATATATTGTAATGTATTTAAGATTAGGGTGCCAGTAGGATATGATTACGTATGTGTCTGTGAATATGTGTGGATTGTGTGCTTGTGTATGAATTTTTGTCTGTTTGCAGACTTGTGGCTAGAAACTTGGTTATGGTGTGTGGTTTTGATGGATTTACTTAGTAGACCAAGTTTCTATTACAAGCAGATCTTTATTTTGATATATATGTGATTTTATAAGCAAATGCAAAGTGGTTGCATTGCAAATGGTGTGCTATGGGCAAACATACAGATTGGATAGAGAGAGTGGGTGCGTGGGCCCCACAAGGAGCTCTGAGCCAAGTGAAAATGTTTAGCATATGTATTTATATAAATACATGGTATTTGGATTGATTTGTGACCACTCTTGTATGATTTGTGCATTTTGGGGGTTTAGGGTCCATTTTGGGAAATGGCACCCGGGTGGTCAAATTTTGATGTATGGGGGTTTTCCATCATTTGAATGTTCTATCAGGTGTTTTTAATCTTATTTGACGTGTCCAAAGTGTTTCCACAGGTTTGTGACCATTAGGATGGGATTTGGACAATTTTGAAAATGGTTTTTACCAAAAAGCTGCACTTTTGCATCCGGGTGTCCAAATCTTAATCCGACCGTTGGATTTCTCTAAAATTTGGGTCACAAGTAAAACCTTTTATAAGCTTTGTGTGGGCTTTTATCGATCGGATATCGGACGGAGAAACGACGCACTCCGGAATTTGGTCTGGAGGTGCTGTCATGACAGCATTAAATTGCTGTCATGACAGCTACAGTATTGATTTTATAACCTGCACAAAATTCAATCCGTCCGTTGGATCTTTTCAAAATTTAGTATGCTAATAGTATTCTTTAAAAGTGACATGTGGGCTTTAGAATCACTCCGATCGGAGGTCAGATGATGAAATGGTGCACTCCGGAAGTTGGTCCGGAAGTGCTGTCATGACAGCAGCTGTCATGACAGCAAAAATAATCAAATTTTTAACATGTCTAATTTTAAATCCGACCGTTGGATCTTTTTGAAATTTGGTATACTTATAGTACCCTTTGAATGTGACGTGTGAACTTTAAAATCACTTCGATCGGAGGTCGGATGACGGAACGACGCCTCCCAGAAGTTGACTCGGGAGGGTTGTCATGACAGCAATTTAAATGCTGTCATGACAGTATCTTTTTATTTCTCTTTCATCTAACTTGCTTCCGTGCGCTATAGTTAGAACCTATAATTTTTTTAAGGTTTTAAATGTTTACTTTGCAATCGTATATTTGCTTAGTGATTTAAATGGTTTGTTTCCTAAGTTGGTTTTAGGATTAACTCCTTAACCACACTTAGTTTATTTTAATTGTGTGATTTTTGGATAACACTCGGGGCAAGTGTTACAGATGACCTAGGAGAAGTGATGGTAAGCAGAAAGATGGGAGACCCTGGAACGTTTAGAATAGAGATAAAGTGGCTTAGGAAAACTCTAAGACAGTGTAGGATTGCTTGGGGAAACCTATGGGCCAGTCCAATAAGAATAGATGCTCTAGATGGGATGTAGGCCCAGAATGGCAGAGCATCAAAAGCCTAGATGACTCCAAGGTAGTTTGAGACCACTTGGGAGAAACCCAAAATGAAGACAACCAGTAGAATATGAAGAAAAATAGAAAATGACCCTTGGGATGGGATATTGACATGGGGGGATTGATAATGACAGAGCTAAATAGATCTAAGGTGGTTTGGGACTGTCTAAGGGAGCCGTCTGGCAAATTTGACTTCTTCGTAAAGTACTCGACGCCCCCAGGAGCAGGTAAACCATTCACGAGGACACCAACGGGCTAGGATGTAAGCCTTGATGGTTTACCTTTACTATCATTAATGACATTAGAAAGCAACACAGAGCTTCCTTCAAAGCCAAAAGCCGCTAATGGCTCAGGTAGGTTTGTTACCCCGCCTGACAATGTGCTGCCTCTAAAATGGAGAGTTATGAGACACAAGAAGTTCCCAGCTGCCTTGATGAGGACCCAGAAATGATGTCTTTAGTAAAAGCAGGCTACATAGAGATACCTTGTGTAGCAAAAATTGAGGTACAGGAAAGCCCTGA
>NW_026555340.1:1020761-1211053 GCF_029017545.1 Prosopis cineraria | reverse complement strand
TGCATATCAGGTATTCAGGGGCAAGGTTAAGATGGAGCAAGCAATTTGCAGCAAGGATTTTGCAGTCTTCGAAGTCCAAATTTATAGGGAAATCTATAGGCATTTTCTGTTCATTATTTTCCTCATCAATTACAACTTTTGATAATTGTTTGTGGTATCTAAAAAATTATATTTAGGTTGCTGTATTTCTTAATTTTTCATCTGCTAGTTCAATGTTTACCAATACATGCCCTCAGGTAGGAAACACTGCCCTCAGGTAGGAAGGGACAGGAGGAAATAAAATTTTCTACCAATACATAAAAAAGTTCTCTCAAATTTCTTTCGAAAACTATCCGAGATAAGGTTCTTATGAATATTTTTGAGAGAAGTTCTCACAAATTATTCAAAGAAATCATTTTCTCTTAAAATAATCCAAGAGAAATGATTTCCCATAGGAAAATTCAAGAAAGAGAAATATCCTTCTTCAGTTTTTTTTGCTCAACTTTTTTACGAGAGAAAATTAAAAACAAAATATCTTCTCTCCCAAATTTTGAAGGTTTTCACCTAATATATTTCTAGAAAAAAAATGCCATTAATTATGATGAGTCATGTGATTATTCAAATAAGCGACAAATGCTTCTTGTGTTCACAATGCTTACAGGGAAAGAAGTATTGTTAGCATTTTACAAGCGCGGTCTATGTTGCAATGATTACTAACATTGTCTTTTTAATTCGCAATTGAGAAATGGTTATCTAATTATGGGTTATACATATCAAGTATTCATGGGCAAGGTTAAGATGGTGCAATCAATTTTAGGGTCTCAAAAGTCCATTTTTAGAGGTGAATCCACAAGCATTTTTTTTTTTTGCATTACTTTTCTTATCAACTATAAATAAGTTAATTGTTGTGGAACTGCAAATCATATTCAAGTTGTTGCATTTTCCAATTTAGCATCTACCATGTCAAATGTTTTGCTAATAGATTGTAGGCAAATCAGAAGGGATGGCAAGTAATAAAAGTTCAAAAAAGGTTCTCTCAAAATTTCTCTTGGAAACTATTTGAGAAAAGGTTCTCACAAACATTTTGGGGGAAAAGTTCTCATGGATTATTTTGAGAGAATCATTTTCTCTCTAAAAAATCTAAGAGATTTGTTATAGATTATTCTGAGAGAATCGATTCTTTAAAAATAATCTGTGAGAAGCAATAGACAACCATACATAATTTTGAAATGAAAAAAATATCCTTTAAGATTTTTCCTTCTTAATTGTTTTTTCAAGAGAAAATCCAAATGAAATCTCATTTATCTCAAAGTTTCAAACTTTCCACCTAGCATAATTCAAGAGAAAATTCAATTCGTAATGATGAGCCATGTGATTGTGTAAATAAACAACAGATGCTATCACTTGACTTTATTGCTCAAGGAAGGAAGTATCATTGAGTGTTTTACATGTACATACAATGACTACTAACATTTTCCTTTTTATTGTGCAATAGAGAAATGTGTATCTAAATAAGGCTTATGCATATCAAGTATTCATGGGCAAGTTTAAGATGGAGCAAACAATTTATAGTGAGGATTTAGAGGTCTTCGAGCTCCAAATTTATAGGGAATCTGCAACCATTTTTATATGCATTATTTTCTTCATCAACTACAACTTTCGGTAATAGTTATGGTTATGGTAGCTAAAAATCTTATTTAGGTTGCTGCATTTTTCAATTTATCATCTACTAGTTCAAATGTTCTACCCATACAATGCCCTTAGGTAGGAAGGGATGGGAGAAAATAAAAGTTCCTACCAATACATCAAAAAAAAGTTCTCTCATAATTTCTCCTAATAACTATCCGAGAGAAGATTCTCACAGACATTTATGAGAGAAGTTCTCACGGATAATTTTGAGTGAGTTGATTGTCTTAAAATAATTTGTGAGAAGAAATAGATTCTACAAATAATTTTAAAATAAAAAAATGTCCTTTGAGATTTTTCCTTCTTAATTGTTCTTTCAAGAGGAAATCAAAATGAAATCTCTTTTCTCTCAAATTTTTGAAGTTTCCACCTAGCATAATTCTAGAGAAAAATTGAATTCATAATAACGAGTCATGTGATTGTGCAAATAAGCAACAGATGCCGTCACTTGATGTTATGCTTTCATGGAAGGAAGTATCGTTGAGCGTTTGACAACTGCATACAATGACTACTAACATTTCTCTTTTTATTCCAAAATAGAGAAATGAGTATCTAAATAAGGCTTATGCATATCAAGTATTGGTGGCAAGGATAAGATGGAGCAAGCAATTTGTAGTGATATTTTGTAGTCTTTAAGGTCTAAATTTATAGGGGAATCTACAAGTGGTTTATGTGTATTACTTTTCTCATCAACTACAACTTATGGTAATTATTATGGTAGTTAAAAATCATTATTTGGTTGTTGCATTTTTGAATTTACCATCTACAGTTCAAATGTTCTACCATTACATTACCCTCAGGTAAGAAGTGACGGGAGGAAATCAAAGTTTCTACCAATACATAAACAAAGTTCTCTCAGAAACTATGTGAGAGAAGGTTCTCCCAGACATTTTTGAGAGAAGCTCTTATGGATTATTCAAAGAGAAACATTTTCTCTCTAAAAATCTGAGAGACATTGTCCTGGATTATTCTGGGAGAATCTATTCTCAAAAAAAATAATTTGTGAGAAGCAATAGATTCCCACAGATAATTTCAAAAGGAAAAAAAATATCTTTTTAGATTTTTCCTTCTTAATTTTTTTAGAGTGAAAATTCAAATGAAATATCATTTCTCTAAAAGTTTTAAACTTTCCACCTAGCATAATTCAAGAGAAAAATTCAATTAATGACGAGTCTTGTGATTGTGCAAATAAACAATAGATCTCATCACTTGATGTTATGCTTTCAAGTAAGGAAGTATCGTTGGGCATTTTACAAGTGTGTATAGTGACTACTAACGTTGTCCTTTTTACTCCGCAGTAGAGAAATGAGTATCTAAATAAGGCTTATGCATATCAAGTATTTGAGGGCAAGTTTAAGATGGAGCAAATAATTTACAACAAGGATTTGGCAGTCTTTGAGGTCTAGATTTATAGGGGAATCTACAACCATTTTTATATGCATTATTTTCCTCATCAGCTACAATTTTTAGTAATGTTGTAGTAACTAAAAATCTTATTTAGGTTGCTACATTTTTCAATTTATCATGTGCTAGTTCAAATTCTACTAATACAATGCCCTCAGGTAGGAAGGGATAGGAGGAAATAAAAGTTTATACCAATACATCAAAAAAAAGTTCTCTCAAAATTTTTTCGAAAACTATCCGAGAGAAGGTTCTCACGAATATTTATGAGAGAAGTTCTCATGAATTATTCTAAGAGAATGATTGTCTCAGAATAATCTATGAGAAGCAATAGATTACCATAGATAATTTCGAAAGGAAAAAAAATATCCTTTGTGATTTTCCCTTCTTAATTGTTCTTTTGAGAGAAAATCCAAATGAAATCTCATTTCTCTCAAATTTTCAAAGTTTCCACCTAGCATAATTCTTGAAAAAAATTCAATTCATAATGAGGTGTCATGTGATTATGCAAATAAGCAACATATGCCATCACTTGATGTTATGCTTTTAGGGAAGGAGTATCGTTGAGCGTTTGACAAGTGCATACATTAACTACTAACATTGCCATTTTTATTTTGCAATAAAGAAATGAGTGTCTAAATAAGGCTTATACATATCAAGTATTCAGGGCTAAGGTTAAGATTGAGCAAGCAATTTGCAGTAAGGATAGCAGTCTTCGAGGTCTAAATTTATAAGGGAATCTTCAATCATTTTATATGCATTACTTTTCACATCAACTACAACTTTTGGTTATTGTTTGGTAGCTAAAAATCATATTTAGGTTGCTGCATTTTTCAACTTATCATCTGTTAGGTCAAATGTTCAACAAAACATTGCCCTCAGGTACAAAGGGATAGGAGGAGATAAAAATTTCTACTAATGCATCAAAAAATGTTCTTACATAATTTCTCTCAAAAGCTATCTGAGAGAAGGTTCTCACAAACATTCCATAACAAGTTCTCACTTATTATTTTGGGAGAATAATTTTCTCTCAGGATAATCCAAGAGAAATAGTTTCCTATAGGAAAATTTGAGAAAGAGAAATAAATGTCTTTCCAATTTTTCCTACTCAATTTTTTTATGGGTGAAAATTTAAACAAAATCTTTTTTCTCTAAAATTTTGAAAATTTTCACCTAGCATATTTCTAAAAAAAAATGCTATTAATTATGAAGAGTCATGTGATTATTTAAATAAGTGATAGATGCTTCTAGTTTATGCAATGCTTGCTTAGAAGGAAGTATTATTGAGCATTTTACAAGCACAATCTACGTTACAACGATTACTAACATTGTCCTTTTAATCCCATAGGTGAGAAATTGTTATTTAAAAATGGGTTATGCAAATCAAGTATTCATGGGCAAGGTTAAGATGGTGCAAGCAATTTGTAGCGTGGATTTTGGGGTCTTGAAAATCCAATTTTATAGGTGAATCCACAAGCATTTTATTTACATTACTTTTCTTATCAACTACAACTTAAGTTAATTGTGGGAACCATAAATCATAATCAAGTTGCTACATTTTCCAATTTAGCGTCTACCATATCAAATGTTCTGCGAATACATTGTTGGCTAGTCAGAAGGGATGGGAGGAAATAAAAGTTTCCTACCAATACATCAAAAAAAGTTCTTTCAAAATTTCTCTTGAAAATTATATGAGAGAAGTTCCAGTAGATATTTTTAAGAGAAGTTCTCATGGATTATTCTGAGAGAATTGATTGTCCTAGAATAATTTAGGAGAAGAAGCAATAGATTCCCACAGATAATTTCAAAAGAAAAGAAATATCCTTTTAGATTTTTCCTTCTTAATTTTTTTTTGGTGTGAAAATTCAAATGAAATCTCTTTTCTCTCAAAGTTTCCACCTAGTATAATTCTAGAGAAAAATTCAATTCTTAATGACGAGTCATGTGATTGTGCACATAAGCAACATATGTCATCGCTTGATGTTATGCTTTCAGGGAAGGAAGTATCATTGAGTGTTTTACAACTGCATACAGTGACCACTAACATTGCTCTTTTTATTTTGCAACAGAGAAATGAGTATCTAAATAAGGCTTATACATATCAAGTATTCAGAGGCAAGGTTAATATGGAGCAGCAATTTACAGTGAAGATTTCCTAGTCTTCAAGGTCCAAATTTCAAGGTGAATCTATAACCATTTCATGTGCATTATTTTCCTCATCAATTATAACTTTCAGTAATTGTTGTGGCAGCTAAAAAATCATATATAGGTTGCTACATTTTTCAACTTATCATCTTCCAAGTCAAATGTTCAACAATACATTGCCCTCAAGTAGGAAGGGATGGGAGGAAATAAAAGTTTCTATCAATACATCAAAAGATGTTCTCATTGAATTTCTCTCAGAAACCATCTGAGAGAAGGTTCTCATGAACATTTCTAAGACAAGTTCTCATGGATTATTCTAAGAGAATCATTTTCTCTCAAGAAATTTGAGGGAAATAGTTTCCTACAGGAAAATTTCAGTAAGAGAAATACCCTTCCAATTTTTTCCTATTCAAATTTTTAACAAGGAAAATTTAAATAAAATTTCTGTTCTTTAAAACTTTGAAAGCTTTCACCTAGCATATTTCTATAAAAAAAATTCTATTGATTATAATGAGTCATGTGATTCTTTAAATAAGTGATAGATATTGCTGGTTTATGCAATGCTTACAGGAAAGGAAGTATTGTTGAGCATTTTACAAGCATAGTCTAGTTTACAATGATTACTAGTATTGTCCTTTTAATCCCGTAGCTAAGAAATGGTTATTTAAAATATGGTTATACATATCAAGTATTTGTGGGCAAGGTTAAGATCATGCAAGCCATTTGCAGCGTGGATTTTGGGGTCTTAAATATCCTATTTTATAGATTAATTTACAAGCATTTTATTTGTAATACTTTTCTTATCAACTACAACTTAATTAAATTGTTGTGGGAACCACAAATCATAATCAGGTTGCTGCATTTTCTAATTTAGCATCTACCATGTCAAACTTTTGCCAATACATTGTCGGCTAGTCGAAACATGTAATATCCTAGTTCTTAATCCCCTGATTTACTAAGCTTAATCAGGATGATTAAGTAAGTTGAGGCGGTATGTGGCCAGGGAGGTCTAATAATCATATTCAATTGTATTTCAGCCCTAATTATGGGTCCGTTATAAAGTTAGGCTACTCAAGCATCGAGAAGAGATGAAAATAAAGGGTTGATGTTGCTATGCCACAGGCCACAACATTGAGAGCATCCACTGTGGCACATAAACACTTCACATGCCAAATAAAGACTCTTAATGCCATGTGCCATGGTGTATTATGTGTCTACTATAGCGCATAGTCATTTTTTGCAGTCATTAGTCATGAAACCGAGAGAAAAATAGAAAGGAGAAAAAGGAGAAAATGGAGAGACATGCTAAGCTCTACTAAGGTTCACTCTTGGATGATATTGAGAGAATTTTGGAGGCTACAAACACCTAAGGTAAGTGCCATACTCATTAATATCCCCATCTCTTCCACACTTATGAGTTTATGGTTAGGGTTTGATAGTAGAAATAATTTTTGGTCAATATGAGTTATGGGTTTGAATCAATTGACTCAAATATGATTAATGGAAGTAGATTAAAGTATCTAAACATAAGTATAATGAATTTTAATGTCTTGGGTTGTTGGACACCATAAATATTCAAAATTTACAATTAATATGGGTTGTTGGAAGAGTGTGATGCCATTAATGAGAGTTTAATGGCTCATTAATATTATTAGAGACCAAAGATAGATAATAAATCCTATAGATAGACTCAGATTCATACAAAGTGGGCATTGGGTAATTTAGAAGTGGAGTTGAATGCTTGAGTTTGGTAACATTAATGGAGATTAACTTGTTTGATTATAGATTGAGCTCTTGGACACCTATTTAGCTTGGGAATTCAAGCTTGAAAGCTATTAGATTGACGGGTAAACCTTTGACCTCTTTAAGGTTTGAGGTAATCAGGAGAACCCTACTTGAATAGTTATGTGTTAATTGTAATATGGTGTTATTTTTGTGTTTAATATGTAAATTTTGATTTGTGAATGGGTGAATCATGAAATAAACCTTGTGCTTATCTAAATACTTTGATATGCATTACATAGGCTAAAAAGATTGTGAAAATGAGTTTTAAGTTGCAAGGTGATATTCAATATGAATTTCATGTTTATAATATGTTTTGAATGAGTAGTTGATAATAGATTTGATAAAGATGAGTAATTGAGATTGAAAATGATGTGTTCATGTGATATAAAGGGAAATGAAACTTGATGCTCACTTAGGTAGCGCACATTCGTGAGCCCAACATGATTATTGTGATAATAAATAAATGAAAATGTTAAAATGAGTAAGCATTATGTATGGTATGATTAGTGGGCAGGAGTTCATCTAAGGATTAGGAGTAGAGAAAAATTCATATGGTATTTTAGGCTGCCTTCTAGTGTATAAGGGTATAGCTTTATACCACAGTTTATTGAGGAAATGTCCCATAGTTTGTCGAGGGACTAGAACCTAGCTTTCTCTACTAGTTCAATGAGGAGAATAGCCTAGGGTATGAGACACCCTAAATATTTAAGAATGGGGAAAATCATGGTCTGAGAGTGAGTCTTGTGATCTTTGACCAGGTCACCCTCACGATTGGTGAGCTTGGGTAGTCTAGTCACACGGACAGAGCCCTATTTAGTGTTATAGCCTATGGTTTTAGTATGAGGAAATAAGGAAGGTATAAAGTTAGTTGATTATTTCCTATGTAAAGTATATGACGTGTCACACATGTTGACTTGTTGCAAGTTATGTGGATAATGGGTCATGATCACATGTCTAAATGTGTTGTGACAATGCACCTAGTATATGTGAGATGGAAATGAATAAAGGTGAAATGATAAGTTTTGATATGTGGTTAAATGTGTTTTAAGTACTTGGTTTCATATGCATGCATTTGATTTACAATTAATATATAACTGTATAGGATAGGTTTTACCTTGATTGCTGAGTGGCTAGACTCACCCTTCTTCTTTAACACTTTTCAAGCTTTAGCTCTGGTGCAAAGAGGGAGAAGGCTTAAGAGGCTAGGAATTAGTACATTCCTATTGTATACCTCTAGCTTAGATTTATTTTGGGTAATAGTATAGGATTGCCAATTCTAGGTTGTATGCCATTACACTTGCACTATTTTATTATGGAAAATATCTGAGTTGTGTTTTAGGCCTTGAGAATTTGTGTATGATTATATATATATATATATATGTTGATAGAGCTAAAGTACTAGTGCAAGTGTAAAAATAATAATTTGAACATATTTTGATTGGTTTGGGTACAATGCAATAGAAATTTGCCTCCTCTTTTATTTTTGATAAAAAGGGGGCTGAGGAATGAATTTATATTATAATATTGTTTAAGTGTGTGTGACGTGTTGTACTGATAGTTCTAGGTCCAATGGACATAGTCCAGGTGTTAGGAAAGGCTTTTGGCACTTGTTAAGGGTTTTGGAGGCCCTTTTTATATGAAAGTTGTGAAAAGTAGTCAAAATATGTTTGGATATCTAACTTTCTAGTGTGACTTGTTTTAGAAATAAAACCCATGCCATTATTTAGTTCATGTAAAGAGTTTTCCATAAACAACCAGATTATGTCATTTGGATGTCGGACAAAGAATCAGGATGTGTCAAAAGTTTCCCAATTTTGCTGTCAAATCATAGCAAAATCTACTGATTTTATGTGTAACACGCCACGATGCACGACACTTGAGCCACGGTATGTGGCACAAAGAGCAACACACTGTAGTGTAGCGTGCACGAGCCATGACGTATTGCCCTGTTTCCCAACATATAAGTTATTTTTGAATTGTTTTTGTTCTTTTTCACTCCTCTGAGGTATCTCATGCTTTTGTAACTTATTTTTACTCTGATATAATAGATTATGATTGATTTAAACTTATTTTGACTATAAAAAACTCAGGATCCCTTGATTTTAAATTAAAACTTGATAATTGCCAATATGAGTTAATCCTTTGATTATCATGAGTCTTATTAGTTAATGATATTTAGTAGAGTGAGATTTCACAGAAGGGATGGGAGGAAATAAAAGTTTCTACCAATACATTAAAAAAGTTCTCTCAAAATTTCTCTCAAAAATTATGAGAGAAGGTTCTCACAGACATTTCTGATAGAAGTTCTCATGTATTATTTTAAGAAAATCATTTTCTCTAAAAAAATTGAGAGACATTCTCATGGATTATTTTGAGAGAATCAATTATCTCAAGATAATTCGTGGGAAGGAATAGATTTCCATAGATAATTTCAAGAAAAAAATGTACTTTGAGACTTTTCCTTCTTAATAATTGTTTTTTTAGTGAAAATCCAATGAAATATCTTTTCTCTCAAATTTTCAATGTTTCTACCTAGCATAATTCTAAAGAAAAATTCTACTCATAACAACAGGTCATGTGATTGTGCAAATAAGCAACAGATGTCATCGCTTGATGTTATGATTTCTAGCAAGGAACTATCATTGAGCATTTTACAAGCGCATATAGTGATTGCTAATATTGCCCTCTTTATTCCACAACAAAGAAATAAGTATCTAAGTAAGGCTTATGCATATCAAGTATTTGTGGGTAAGGAGCAAGCAATTTACAGCAAGGATTTCATAGTCTTTAAAGTCAAAATTTCAAGGTGAATCTACAACCATTCTATGTGCATTATTTTCCTCATCAACTATAACTTTCGATAATTGTTGTGGCAACTAAAAATCATATTTAGGTTGCATCATTTTTCAACATATCATTTGCCAGGTCAAATGCTCTACTAATCATTACCCTCAAGTAGGAAGGGATGGGAGGAGATAAAAGTTTCTCCCAAAACATCAAAAAATGTTCTCATGGAATTTCTCTCAGAAACTATCCAAGAGAAGGTTCTCACAAGCATTTCTGAGACAAGTTCTCATGAATTATTTTGAGAGAATCATTTTCTCTTAGGATAATTTGAGAGAAATAGATTCCCATAAGAAAATTCAAAAAAGAGATATATCCTTCAAATTTGTTCCTGCTAAGTTTTTTTACGAGAGAAAATTAAAAGAAAATCTCTTTAATCTAAAATGTTAAAAGTTTTCACGTAGTATATTTCTAAAAAAAGTGATATTAATTATGACGAGTCATGTGATTATTCAAATAAGTGACAGATGCTACTAGTTTATACAATGCTTACAGGGAAGGAAGTATTATTGAGCATTTTGCAAGCACAGCCTACGTTACAATGATTACTAGTATTGTCCTTTTAATCCTGCAACAAAGAAATGGTTACTTAAATATAGTTTATGCACATCAAGTATTCGTGGGCAAGGTTATGATCGCGCAAGCAATTTGCAATGTGGATTTTAAGGTCTTGAAAGTCCAATTTCACTAGTCAATCTACAAGCATTTTTTTTTGCATTACTTTTCTTATCAACTACAACTTAAGTTAATTATTGAGGGAACCATAAATCATAATTAGGTTGCTGCATTTTTCAATTTAGTGTCTACCAATACATTGCTAACTGGTCGGAAGGGATTGGAGGAAATAAAAGTTTCTCCCAATACATCTAAAAATGTTCTCTTAGAATTTTTCTTAAAAATTATCTGAGAGAAGGATCTCATGGACATTTTCAAGAGAGGTTCTCATGGATTATTCTCAGTTAATCATTTTCTTGCAAAAAAATTTGAGAGAAGTTCTCACGGATTATTTTGAGAGAATTAATTGTCTCAGAATAATCCGTGAGTAGCAATAGATTCCCACAGATAATTTCAAAAGAAAAAAAATATCCTTTAAGATTTTTCCTTCATTTCTTTTTTGGAGTGAAAATCCAAGTGAAATCTCTTTTCTCTCAAATTTTCAAAGTTTCCACCTAGCATAATTCTAGAGAAAAATGCTATCGGTAATGATCGGTCATGTGATTGTGAAAATAAGCAATAGATGCCATCGCTTGATGTTATGCTTTCAAGGAAGGAACAACATTTAGCATTTGACAAGTGCATAAAGTGACTACTAACATCGTCGTTTTTATTCTGCAATAGAGAAATGAGTGTCTAAATAAGGCTTATGCATATCAATTATTCGGGTGCAAGGCTAAGACGAAGCAAGCATTTTGTAGTGAGAATTTTACAATCTTCAAGGTCCAAATTTATATGGGAATCTACAAGCATTTTATGTGCCTCATCAACTACAACTTATGGTAATTATTGTGGTAGCTTAAAATCATATTTTAGTTGCTATGATTTTGAATTTAGCAACTTCTAGTTCAAAAATTCTACCAACACATTGCCCTCAGGTAAGAAGGGATGGGAGGAAATAAAAGTTTCCACTAATACTTAATAAAAGTTCTCTCAAAATTTCTCTCAAAAACTATTTGACAGAAGGTTCTTACAGACATTTTCAAGAGAAGTTCTGATAGATTATTCTGAGAGAATTGTCTGTGAGAAAGACAAAAATTATCCGTGAGCAATAGATTCCCATAGATAATGTTGAAAGGAAAAAAAATATCCTTTGAGATGTTTCCTTCTTAATTGTTTTTTTGAGAGAAAATCCAAGTGAAATCTCTTTTCTCTTAAAGTTTCAATGTTTCCACCTAGCATAATTCTAAATGAAAATGCCATTAGTAATGATGAGTCATGTGATTATGCAAATAACTAACAGATTCCATCGCATGATGTTATGCTTTTAGTGAAGGAAGTATTATTGAAAGTTTTACAAGTGCATACAGTGACTACTAACATTGGCCTTTTTATTCTGCAGTTGAGAAATAAGTATGAAAATAAGGCTTATGCATATAAAGTATTCATGGGCAAGGTTAAGATGGAACAGGAAATTTGTAGCGAGGATTTTACGATCTTCAAGGTCTAAATTTAAAGTTGAATCTACAAGCATTTTATGTGCATTAGTTTTCTCATCAACTACAACTTATAGTAATTGTTATGGTAGCTAAAAGTCATATTTCAACTGCTACATTTTCCAATTTACCATCTACCATGTCAAGTGTCTACTAATAAATTGCTGGCGAGTTGGAAGGGATGGGAGCAAATAAAAGTTTCTACTAATACATCAAAACAAGTTCTTACAAAATTTCTTTGAGAGAATCATTTTCTATCGGAAAAATCTGAGAGAAATAGTTTCCCATAAAAAAATTTGAGAGAAGAGAAATATCCTTCTAGTTTTTTCATGCTAATTTTTTTTCACGAGGAAATTCAAACAAAATCTCTTTTCTCTCAAATTTTGAAAGTTTTCACCTATCATATTTATAGAAAAAAATGCTATTAAGTATGACAAGTCACATGATTTTTCAAATAAGTGACAGATGCTACTTGTTTACGTAATTCGTATAGGGAAGGAAGAATTGTTGAGCATTTTATAGTGTAGTCTATGTTACAATGATCACAAACATTGTCCTTTTAATTCCACAGTTTAGAAATGGTTAGGTTATACAAATCAAGTATTCATGGGCCAGGTTAAGATGGTGCAAGCAATTTGTAGTGTGGATTTTGGCATCTTGAAAGTCAATTTTTATAGGTTAATCCATAAGCATTTTGTTTGCATTACTTTTCTTATCAACTACAACTTATGCTAATAGTTGTGGGAATTGCAAGTCATACTCTAGTTGCTACATTTTCCAATTTAGCATCTACCATATCAAATGTTCTACCAATCCATTGCCAGCAAGTAGGAAGGGATCGGAGGAAATAAAAGTTTTTACCAATACATCAAAAAAAGTTATCATAGAATTTCTCTTGGAAACTATTCGAGAGAAGGTTCCTATGGGCATTTTTTTGGGAAGTTCTCATGGATTATTTTGAGAGAACTTTTCTCAGATTATTATGAGAGAAAACAACAGAAGCAATAGTTTCTTGCAGATAATTTCAAGAGAGAAAAATATCATTTGAGATGTTTCCTTCTTAATTGTTTTTTGGAGAGAAAATCCAAATGAAATATCTTTTCTCTCAAATTTTCAAAGTTTCCACTTGGCATAATTCTAGAGAAAAATGCCATTGGTAATGTAGAGTTATGTGATTGCACAAATATGCAACAGATGCTGTCGCTTGGTGTTATGCTTTCAGGGAAGGAAGTATTGTTGAGCATTTTACAAGTACATGTAGTTACTACTAACAATGCCTTTTTTATTCCACAATAGAGAAATGAGTATCTAAATAAGGCTTATGCATATGCATATCAAGTATTCGTGGGCAAGGTTAAGATAGAGCAAGCAATTTAAAATGAGGACTTTGTGGTCTTAAAGGTCCAAATTTAAATGTGAATCTACAAGCATTTTATGTGCATTAGTTTTCACATCAACTACAACTTATGATAATTGTTGTGGTAACTAAAAATCATATGTAAGTTGCTGCATTTTTTAATTTATCATCTACCAAATCAAATGTTCTACCCATACATTGCCCTCAAGTAGGAAGATATGAGATGAAATAAAAGTTTCTACCAATACATTAAAAAATGTTCTCATAGAATTACTCTCGAACATTTTCAAGAGAAGTTCTCACGAATTATTCTAGGAGAATCATTTTCTCTCAAAATAATCTGAGAGAAATAGTTCCCTATAGAAAAATTCGAGAGAAGAAGAATATCCTTCTATTTTTTTTCTTGTTTATTTTTTTGAGAGAAAATTCAATTGAAATCTCTTTTCTCTCAAATTTTGAAAGTTTTAACCTAGCATAATTCTAGAAAAAATATTATTAATTCTCACAAGTCACGTGGTTATTCAAATAAGTGATAGATGCTACTGGTTTATACAATGTTTACAAGGAAGAAAGTATTGTTGAGCATTTTACAGGTGCAGTCTATGTTATAATGATTACTAGCATTGTCATTTTAATTCCGCAGTTTAAGAAATAGTTATTTAAATATGGGTTATGTATATCAAGTATTTATGGGTAAGGTTAAGATGGTGCAAGAAATTTGTAGTGTGGATTTTGTAGTCTTGAAAGTCCAATTTACAGGTGAATCCACAAGCATTTTATTTGCATCACTTTTCTTATCAACTACAACTTACGTTAATTATGGTGGGAAATGCAAATCATATGTAGGTTGCTGCATTTTTCAATTTAGCATTTGCTATATCAAATGTTCTACCAATATATTTCCTGTAGGTAGGAAGGGATGGGAAGAAATAAAAGTTTCTAACAATGCATTAAAAAAAGTTCCCACGGAATTTCTCTCAAAAACTATCTGAGAGTAGGTTCCTACAGACATTTCTAAGAGAAGTTCTCTAGCTTGTTCTCCCCTCAAAAAGGAACAAGCCAGAGAAAGAAAAAAAATAGTCTAGATTAATGGCAAAAGGGAAAGAGAATAAGAGTAATATATATAGGGTGACAAGTAAGAAAGAGGAATAATAAACCGAAAACTAATACCAAATGTAACATTTTCCCCAAATGTTAACAAAAACACACCATAACTAAATAAACTAAGTGTGGTTAAAGAGTTGATCTTAAAACCAACTTAGGAAACAAACTATTTAAATCACCAAAAATCCACACAATAGAAAAACACACATTTAAAACCCTTAGAAAGGTTTGAAGGATTACTGTATAGTGCACGAAAGTAAATTAGGCATATAGGGGAAATTAATTGCTATTATGACAATATTAATTTTTTCTATCACGACAACTCTCCCAAGCAAATTTTTGGGAGGTGCCATTTTGCCATCTGGCCTTTGATTGAAGTGATTACAAAGCTCACATGTTAATTTAATGAGTACTAATAGTATTTCAAATTTTAAAAAGATACAATGCTCAGATTAAAACTTGGACACATTACAAGTTTGGACAATATTGCTATTATGATAGCACCTCTAGACCAACTTCTAGAGTATACCATTTCATCATCCGACCTTTGATTAGAGCAATTTAAAAGCATACATGTCACTTTCAAAGATTACTACTACTGTACCAAATTGTAAAAAAATCTAATAGACAAATTGAAATTTGTGTACTTGGCAACATCAGTTGCTATTGTTATCATGATAGCATCTCAAGACCAACTTTTAGAGTTTATCATTTGTCCGTCTGACATCTGATCGAGGTGATTCTAAAAGCCACATTAATATTATAAAATTTTTTATTTGTGAGCCAAATTTCAAAGAAATCCAATGGTTGGATTGAGATTTAGACACCCGGATGTAAAAGTACAGCTTTTTAGTAAAAACCATTCTCAAAATTGTCTAAATCTCATCTTAATGGTTACAAACCTGTGAAAATACTTTGGACACATCAACTAGGACTAGGACTACCTGATAGAACACTTAAATGATAGAAAAACCTCTTATATTAAAATTTGACCACCTGAGTACTATTTTTTAAAATGAACCATAAGCCCCTAAAATTTACAAATCACACAAGAGTGGTCAAAAATCATTCTAAACACCATATACACATATGAATACACATGCTAAATATTTTTACTTAGTTCATAGATCCCCATAGGGCCCACACACCCATTCTTTCTATCCAAGATGTATGTTTGCCCATACCACACAATTCACAATGCAACCACTTTGCATTTGTGTATAAAATCACACATTTTTATCTATATATCAAAATAAAAATTTTCTTGTAGTGAAAACTTAGTCTACTAAATTAATCCATCAAAGCCACATGCCATAACTAAGTTTCCTAGTCACTAGTCTATAAACAGACAAAAATTCACACTAAGGTATACAATTCACACATATTCACATATATAAATATAGTCACATCATACTAGCACCCTAATCCTAAATACATCACAATGAACTTGTTTAAAAGTTAAGGGTTGTAGTTTTTACAATCTACAAGAAAACCCCTAGCTCGGCTCTTTTCCCCATCCACCATTGAATCCATCACCTAGACCTGAAAATATTACAAAGAAAAGGGATAGACAATCATAGTCTCAGTAACAAGGAAATATATATTTCTTATTACAAGGAAAGCTATAGGAAAGTAAATAAATAATATATTCAAAATAACATATAATTAAACTAATTAAAATGCTTGAATCATGACAAAGGCTAATATGGCCTTCCCTGACTAACAGAATATCCCTAGCACTCTTTAGCTTATAGGTAAACCACGTACCTACTTGTATCTCCACAAGCACAAAATATAATCCAAGGCATGATCTGATCCACTAAGCCACCTGTACCCCTTTAATGTAGATCCTAAGAAGTTAAAACTAACTCTCACCCAGAGTCAGCCTGACTTACTCTCCATGTGAGGGCTATCTTAGCCTAGGCACTCAACCTCACACTTCTCATATTGGATCCCCTCTCCCATTAAGAGGTGTCAAACACTCAATTCACTAACCCCTTTAGTGAAATGAGCCCATAAATAAGTAAGGCAACACTGGGTATTAGTAGTAAGCCATAAAATATCACAAGATCACATCTCCCTATTGGTGAACTCTCATCGAGATCATGCCTCCTACCCTTTTCTACCTTCCTTGACTATTTATCATTTCAACACTCTAAGGTAGTATAACACTTATAACTCCTTCCTTAAGCAATTCCTTATCCTATCTAAGGTACTTAACTTAATTGCACTTCTCTAATTGTAACTCCTCATCTTTATGATCATAATGCATGCTAATAATCTCATTTCCATTAATAATATCATTATTAAATAGATAGTAAACATAAATAAATTATTATTAAAGTAATACCCTAGAAACTATTCTAAAACATATTTATTTGCATTCAATTATTTAAAACATGTAATACATGCTAGATAATATTATTTACTCAAAAACAGCTAAACAAAATAATAAGAAATATAACTTTCCCTATCACCTCAACCCTTTTGCACCAAAAAGGTTTTCCCTTATACAAAAATATGACTTGGCTTATTTCTTATCCTCCAATTAAGTTTCACCAATAATGTCCTACAACATATAAGTGATCCACATCACTTATCATGGCAAATAGCATAAAAGAAGACTATAACTCATACTAAACAACTTAAGTCAATAAGTTATAATCCATCCCAATGATCTAAATGTTAAACCAATCATTCACATAGTATCACTTGACCACTAAAACTATATATTAGCCACTATTAGGCTAATTTTTAAATTATACAATTTTCTATCAACCAAAAACCTTCATTTGGCATTAACAACTTTCACAAATAGCCATTACAATAAAAATCAAACCTTTATTTAAATCTTATTAGATTCAAATAACACAATTATAACTAAATAAATAAGTTCAAACCATTAAAGAGAAAAGCCCAATCCCTTAGGGTATAATTTTTTCCCAAAACTCCCTTCTTTCATCTAATTACCCACTCAAATCATTAGAGTACCATCTAGAAACTCAAAACAACCTCCCTAAGACCTAAGAAAACTAAAGCTTATAAGAATAAAGGCCTTGGGATCAAAATTAGAAGAAAACTAAGAGGGAAGGAAGAGGATTGAAATATAGAGGTTACTTAGGGCATAACTAAGCTCACAACCACTGCAAAACCTCCTAGATCTAAGCTTTAATTTCCTCTCTTCCTCCTCTCTTGTCCTTCTCTTCTCTCTTGGTCTCTCGTGCTCTCTTTTCTTTCTTTGCTTCTTTGTTTCATTTCTTTGTTTTGTTTTCAAATTCCTTTTTGCTTGCTTCTCTTAAAAAAACAAAAAATAAATACTTTGGGAAAAATTACAAGAAAGTTCCTAAATATTTTTGTTATAACACAAAATCAATGAACAAGGAGAGGAAGAAGAGAGGGAAGCATAGGCTCGAATCTTAAAGGTTTTAAAGTGGTTGTGTGCTTGGCTACAAGTTGGGTAAGCTTCCTACTTCAATCTTCTTCCTTCCCTCTTAGTTTTCTTTAGATTTCTAAAAGAAGGGTTTCTAGATTTTGATCATTATGGCCTTGTTCTTGTAAGTTTTAGTTTTCTTATGTCCTAGGGAGATTGTTTTGATTTTTCAAATGGTAATTTATTGCTTTGAGTGGGCAATTTGATGAGAAAGGGTGTTTTGAACAAAATTAAACCTTAGGAAATTGGGTTTTTGCTCTTCCATAGTTTAAGCCTATTGATTTGGTTATAATTATGCTATTTAAAGCCAATAAGATTTAAATTAAACTTTAGTTATTATTATCATGGCTAATTGTAAAAGTTGGTAATGCTAAGTATTGGCTTTTGATTGAATAAAAGCTATATGATTTGGAAATTACTCCAGTGGTGGCTTATAAATGGTTCTGGTGGTTAAGTAATGTAGATCACTTATATGTTGAAGGAATTATTGGTGGAACCTACTTTGAAGTTAATAAACAAGATGAGTCTTCTCTTTATACAAGGGAATCCTTTTGGTATAAAAGGGTTGAGGTCATAAAGGAATCTATTTTTTTATTGCTTTGTTTAGCAATTTTTGAGTAAATAATACTATCTTACATGCATTGCATGTTTTAAATGATTGAATGCAATCAAATATGCTTTATGAGGGTTTTTAGGGTATTACCTTGATAATAATGCATCTATGTTTTTCTATTTGTTTAACAATGGTGTTCTTTATAGAAATGAGATTTGCTAGCATGCATTGTGATTGTAGAGACTAAAAGTTGCACTTAAGGAAGTGTAATTAGGTAGGGTACCTTAGATAGGCTAAGGAACCAATTAAGGGAGGAATTATATGTGTTTACTACCTCAAATCGTTGAAGTGATCAATACTCAGGGAATGTAGAAAAGGATAAGAGGTATGATCCTAGCGGGGGTTCACCAATAGGGAGATGTGGATTTATGATATTCTATGCATATTGCCAATACTTAGTGTTGCCTTACTTATTGTGGGCTTAGTACACTAAAGGGGTTAGTAGATTAAGTGTTTGACACCTCTTAATGGAGGAGGGAATCTAACATGTAAGGTGTGAGGTTAAGTGCTAGGCCAAAGTAGTCCTTATATAGAGAGTAAGTCAGGTTGGCTTTAGGAAGGAGTTAGTTTTGACTGCTTTGGATTCAAGTTGAAGGGGCATAGGTGATTTGATGGTATACATTCATGTATTTTAAATGGCTTAATTATATGTTATATTAAATCTAAAGAGTGCTGACCTGCAAGCTAAAGAGTGTTAGGAGGTATTTTATTAGTCAGGAAAGGCCATATCGGTTTATGGCATGCATTCATGTATTTTAAATAGCTTAATTATATGTTATATTGAATCTATTATTTATTTATTTGACTGTGGCTTTCCTTATAATAAGAAATATAGATTTCTTTATTGTTGAGACTGTAGTTGTGTTACCCCTTTCCTTTAAATTTTTTAGGTCTAAGTGAGGGATCTAGTAGGGGATGGGGAAAAGAGAAAAGCTAAGGGTTTGTGTTCATAGAATTGTAAAAAAAAAATAGCAACCCCTTTCTTTTGAGCATGTGTATTGTAATATATTTAAATTAGGATGTTAGTAGGATGTGGTTGTATATATATGTGAATACTTGTCGGTTGTATGCTTGTGTATGGTGTTTGGTTGCTTGTAGACTTATGGTTAGGAAACTTGGTTACGGTGTGTGCTTTTGATGAATTTATATAGTAAACTAAGTTTTCACTACAAGCAAATATTTTATTTTGATGTGTATATTTATGGTTTTACAAGCAGAAATGCAAAGTAGTTGAATTACATATTATGTGATTATGACAAGTGATATGCTCCCTAGCTCCTATCTTGAGTGCATGGCCTTAAGGTTAATTGAGTGGACTAGGTTGAGCTTAAATGTGAATTTTGGGGTTTAGGGTTTATTTGAGAAAATGTCATTAAGGTGGTTAAATTTTAATATGAGGGGTATTTCTATCATTTAATTTCTCTACAAGGTACTCCTAGTCTTATTCGACCTATCCAAAGTGTTCCCACAAGTGTGTAACCATTAGCATAAGTTTTGGATGATTTTGAAAATGATTTTTTGTAAAAATCTGCACCTTTGCATTCGAGTGTTCAAATCTCAATCCAACCATTAGATTTTCTTAAAATTTAGGTAAAAAATTTTTATAAGATTCATGCAGACTTTGAAATCATCTTGATCAGACATCAGACGAAGAAACAATGTACTCTAAAAGTTAGTTCAGAGGTGTTGTCATGACAGCAACAGTACCTAATAATGCAACCTATCCAAATTTTAGTTTGACTATTGGATTTTATGGAAATTTAGAAAACTTTTAATACTCATTAAAAATGATGTGTAGGCTTTAGAATCATTTTAATCAGAAGTCAAATGGCAAAATGGCACCTCCAAGAAGTTAGCCCAAGAGGGCTGTCATGACAGCAATTTTTGGTTGCAGTGAAAGGGCATTTTGATATGCAATAAATAGTGTAGATTCTAAAAAAAATATGTTTTGACTTTCTCCTAGTTTTGCTTCCATGCATTATATGTTGAACCTTTGGTATTTTTAAAAGGTTTTAAATGTGTAATTTGCTATGGTGTAATTGTTTATCAATTGAAATGGTTTGCCTCCTAAGTTAGTTCTAGGATCAACTCCTTAACCACACCTAGCCTATTTGATAGGGTGTATTTTTGATAACATTTGGAGCAAGCGTTACACAATACTTCAATAAAATTTCTCTCATAATATTTTTGAGAGAAATAATTTCTCACAGAAAACTTCAAGAGAAAAAATGTCCTTCAATTTTTTTCCTGCTTAATTTTTTTACAGAAAAAATTCAAATGAAATTTCTTTCCTATAAAACTTTCAAAGTTTTCACCTAGCATAAATCTAGAAAAAAATGCAATTAGTTATGATGACTCACGTGATTGTTCAAATAAGCAATAAATGCTATCACTTTATGTTACGCTTTCAGAGAATAAAGTATTGTTGAGCATTTTACAACTACGGTCCATGTTACAAACACTACTAACATTGCCTTTTTAATTCCACAGTTGAGAAATGATTATTTAAATAAGGGTTATGCATATCAAGTATTCATAGGCAAGGTTAAGATGGCACTAGCAATTTGCAACATAGATTATGCAGTCTTAAAAGTCTAATTTTACATGTGAATCCACAAGCATTTTATGTGCATTACTTTTTTCATCACCTACAACTTACGTTAATTGTTGCAGTAGTGACAAATCATTTTCAAGTTGTTGCATCTTTCAATTTAGCATATATAAGATCAAATGTTCTACCAATACATTGTTTGCAAGTCAGAAGGGATGGGAGGAAACAAAACTTTCTACCAGTATGTCAAAAAAAGTTCACATTGAATTTCTCTCAAAAACTATATCAAAGAGAAGTTTATCATGGACATTTTTGAGAGAAGTTATTATCGATTATTTTGAGAGAATTGTTTTCTCTCAAAATAGAAAATTTCAAGAGAAAAAAAATATCCTTCAAGTTTTTTCCTACTTAATTTTTTTTATCAAGAGAATATCCAAATCAAATCTCTTTTCTCTAAAATTTAAAAGTTCTCACCTAGCATAATTCTAGAGAAAAATGTAGTTATGACGAGTCACATGATTGTTCAAATAAACAACAGATGCTGTCGCTTTTTGTATTGCTTTTAGGGAAGAAAGTATTGTTGAGCATTTTACAAGTACAACCATTGTCATGAAGACTACTAACATTGCCCTTTTAATTCTGCAATTGAGAAATGATTATTTAAATAAGGATTATGCATATCAAGTATTCATGGGCAAGGTTATGATAGTGCCAACAATTTGCTGCATGGATTTTGTAGTCTTGAAATTCTAATTTTATAGGTGAATGCACAAGCATTTTATATGTATTACTATTCTCATCAATAATAATATATGTTAAATAGTGTGGTAGTTACATATCATATTCAAGTTTCTACATTTTTCAATTTAGTATCTACCAGATCAAATGTTCTACCTATACATTGCCCACAGGTGGGAAGGGATTGGAGGAAATAAAACTTTCTGCCATCACATCAAAAAAAAAATTCTCACATAATTTCTCTCTGAATAATCCAAGAGAAATAGTTTCTCACAAAAATTTTGAGAGAAACAAATATCCTTTGAGTTTTTTCTTGCTTCATTTTTTTTACGAGAGAAAATCCAAATGAAATATCTTTTCTCTCAAATTTTCAAAGTTTTCACCTAGAATAATTCTAGAAAAAAAATGCTAGTAGTTATGACGAGTCACGTGATTTTTCAATTAAGAGCAAGATATTGTTGGTTTACGTAATGCTTTCAAGGAAGGAAGTATTGTTGAGCATTTTACAAGTGTAATCTATGTTATATTGATGACTAGTATTTCCCTTTTAATTTTGCAATTGAGTAATGGTTATTTTAATAAGAGTTATGCATATCAAGTATTCATGGGCAAGGTTATGTTGGCACTAGCAATTTGCAGCATGGATTTTGTGGTCTTGAAAGTTGAATTCTACATGTAAATCCACAATCATTTCATGTGCATTACTTTTCTCATCAACTACAAATTACGTTAATTATTGTGGCAGCTACAAATGATATTTAGGTTGTTGCATTTTTCAATTTAGCATCTACTAGCTCAAATGTTCTACCAATACATTGCCTATAGGTGGGAAGGAATGAGAGGAAATAAAATTTTCTACAACCATGTCAAAAAAAATTTCTTATAGAATTTCTCTCAAAAACTATCTGAGAGAAGTTTCTCACGAATATTTTTGAGATAAGTTCTAACGGATATTATGAGAGAAATGTTTTCTCTCAAAATAATCTAAGAGAAATAGTTTCTAATAGAAAATTTTTTGAGAGAAAAATGTCCCTCAAGTTTTTCTTGTTTATATTTTGTTTAGAGAAAATCCAAATGAAAACTCTTTTATTAAATTTTCAAAGTTTTCACCTGCCAAAACTCTAGAGAAAAATGCTATTAGTTATGATAAGTCAAGTGATTGTTCAAATAAGCAACATATGCAATCGCTTTATGTTATGCTTTAGGGATAGAAAGTATTGTTGAGTGTCTTGCAAGTGCAGTCCATGTTACAAAGATTACTAACATTGCCCTTTTAATTCTACAATTGAGTAATGGTTAGTTAAATAAGGGTTATGAATATCAAGTATTCCCAGGCAAGGCTATATTGGTGCCAGCAATTTGTAATGTGAATTTTATTGTCTTGAAAGTCTAATTTGATAGGTGAATCTGCAAGCATTTTATGTGCATTACTTTTCCCATCAAGTACAACTTATGTTAATTGGTATGGTAACTAAAAATGATATTTAGGTTCCTGCATTTTTTGATTTAGCATATACTAGCTCAAATATTCTACCAATAGATTGGTCGCAAGTGGGAAGGGATAGGATGAAATAAGACTTTCTACCAATATGTCAAAAAAAAAATTCTCATGGAATTTCTCTCTAAAGCTATCTAAGAGAAGGTTCTTATGGACATTTCTAAGAGAAGTTCTCACAAACTATTCTAAGATAATCATTTTCTTTCAAAATAATCAAAGAGAAATAGTTTCACACAAAAAATTTCAAGAGAAAAATATATCCTTTAAGTTTTTTTGTTGCTTAATTTTTCCTTTTGAGAGAAAATCCAAATGAAATCTCTTTTCTATCAAATTTTCAAAGTTTTCACCCAGAATAATTATAGAAAAAAAATGCTATTAGTTATGACAAGTCATGTGATTTTTCAGATAAGCAATACATGCCATTGGTTTATGTAATGTTTTCAAGGAAGGAAGTATTGTTGAGCATTTTACAAGAGCAATCTATGTTACATTGATTACTAATATTGTCCTTTTAATTCCATACTTGAGAAATGATTATTTAAATATGGGTCTCGCATATCAAGTATTTTTGGGTGAGGTTATGATGGTGCCAGCAATTTATAGTATGGATTTTGCAGTCATGAAAATCCAATTTTACATATGAATCCACAATAATTTGATGTGCATTACTTTTCTCATCAACTACAAGTTATGTTAATTGTTGTGGTAGCTACAAATCATAATTAGGTTGCTACATTTTCCAATTTGGCATCTACCAGAACAAATGTTCATTGGAGTCATTGTAAGTTTCTTTACTTGATAGGTGAAAAAAAAATAGCCACATATAGGAGACACTAAAACCAAAAGACATAGATTCTACTCTAAGGTATGACTTGTATTAGTAAAATAAATACAGGCATGGTGTCACACATGTATGAAGGTGATGTGGAAAAAAATGACGATCACGAGGAGGATGACATTGCATGATGTTGCTTGCAAGTGGGAAGGAATTGAATAAAATAAAACTTCTATACAGTGTGTCAAAAAAATTTCTCATGGAATTTCTCTCAAACTATTTAAGAGAAGATTCTCATGGACATTTCCAAGAGATTTTCTCATAGATTATTTATATGTGGTAAATTAAGTGCTATATATGTATATATTAGTATTGTGATGATTTGGTAGCATGTGTATGCGGGTTGTAGTAAATTGCCTTGTTAGGAATTTAAAGGCCAGGATGGCCAAATCCTGTGTTTATGGTTGTATTGTGTTATTGTATGGTCAATCAAGTGGTAATAAATCCATTAGACTTGATCCAAGGCCCAAAAGTGGCTAATAGCACAGGGGTATGAATTTGAGCATTTTGATGTGAGAAAAATGATTTAAAATTGACTTTATGCATTTAGGTGTCCACATTTTGACTTTATAGATCAAAACCAAACTTGCGCCATTAATTAGATTATCAAATAAGCTTTAATGGGTGCCTAAATCACCTCAATTGACTTTATATGCAAAAATAATGCACGTCGAAAGTTCACATGAAAAAAGCTATCATGACAACTCAATGTTGTCGGGATCAGACATGTGTGCCATGACATATGCATACCATGCCATGGCACATGCATAGCATGCTATGGCGCATGTCACAAGATTGGACGTGATTACTTTGTGCCACATGCCATGGTGCATGTGCACTATATAATGGCACATTGCTTTGTATTGGCCTAGATGATGTTTTGGCCCTAGTTTCTTGTGGTTTGAGTCTTATATGGTTTCCATGCTTCCTTTGCAACTTTTAAACATTAAGTTTAAGCTCAAACTATAATTTCAAAGAGTTTTGTGGGATCCCATTAATTTTCAAATAATTCCTTGAATTTATTTCTTAAACCCTTCAAAGTTTGCTTTGTGACTTAGGTATGCTTGGTGCTACCAATTTACTTTTATGGTGATTTGTGTAGTGATTTTTGGTAATGTCAAGGCGAATATTATGCAATCCACTATCAAAAGATTTAAACAAATGAAGTTAGGGTGACAATTACACATGTTTCAAAGGGTGAGAATAATGCAAATGTGCTATTTCCCATCTTCAAGGTTACATTAGTAGGCCAAGCAAAATGTTCTTTCATTCTATGGTTTAAAAATCTTGTGTCAGACATCGATGCAACATCACCATAAGTAAAGAACAACTTAATATTATGTTATTTTCTTGGAGTTGATTAATTATTTATATAACTATTTCATTTTATATTTTAATAGGAACCTAAAATGCTATTAAATTTCCCTACCTAGCACAACTATATGAAATTTATAAAGATATGAAAAAAGGCATTACTGTTAAAATGCCACTAAGAATCATAGGTATAGAAAAGGGGATATGATTTTGGATTCGACAAGAGAGATCTCAAAAAGTTTTTAACTTTAAAGGAGCTGGATATATCATGGACCAAATTATGAATCTTGTATTTTTTTTGTACCAATAACATTTTGATCTCATTGCAATGATAGGTATCTCCACAATATTTGTTGTGCAATAAGCAAACAAAACACATTTGGATGTTGTTCCCAAAAGCTATGTAAAAGGTTCACAACATAGTACAGAAGAGGATGATATGTGATAAATCATATGTAAAATACAAAATTGTCATATTATCTAATGCCAAATATTGATGGGCAAATATTTTTTATTCATGAATGTGTGTGCGTGTGTGTGTGTATTTGTATTATTTAATACCCATTAAACTTTTTATATGTTGCAGGTACTATTGGTCATTTTGTGTTCTTTGCCGAAATTAAAGTATAGTATATTGGTTTTATTCTTTAGATAGAAAACCAAGTTAGTAGTTAACATGAATTTTCAATAAGGAAGTTTATATATATATATATATATATATATAACTTTACTTTTAGAGATATTTATACTTTTGTCATGCTTTGTTTCATTTACAATTGATAATAGTACACTTAAAACATATTATATTAGTTTGGGGAATATAAGCAAAAAATAGTGGTGGGATTTATCCAAGTGTAAATATAAATCCTTAGTTTTCATATGTAATTATCCGTCACATATTTGTTTTGGTTTGATTTTACATTGCCATTTTGATTCCTTGAAATATTGTTCTAATTAATTCTATTATTTAGATTTTTATAATACAAAGCTTTAAAATGAAGAAGAGATTATGATGACGTTCAAGATATTTTTGCTTAACAACATTTTCAAGAGCATTTTTCAAAGTGAGGTTAGGTTGAACAAAATTTTTATAGTTTTTCAGTGATTGACCAATTATATATATATATATATATTAACATATTAGATATATGGGGAAAATATTATCTTAGTCCATTTTAGAAATATATATTTAATATGGTTGTAGCTTATTGTATAATTATTGATTCTGTTGGCTAACTATTTAAGCTTGCTGTATATTGTATGCAATTTACAGCTTGAAGTTCCGTATGTATAGAAAAACAAACAAAATTTTTTTTATAAAAAGTTAAACTTTTAACAACGATTATATAAAAAATTAATGTTAAAATTTTTAACATTAATTTTTTATATCATTAATGATACTTTTTACATTGATTATTTAACCGACATAAAAAGTTAACTTTTTACTTTATTCTTTTTTATTTTTCCTAGCAATTGATGAAGAAAAATTTAAAAGTATTATTAAAAGTCATTTGTGTGGGTCAAAACTATCATTTTCTCTTTCTTTTTTAACCTGCGAATTCTTCGATAGTTTTCAAACGGCATCAACACATTCTTTTATAATCCGAGTCCGAGAAGAGGAGGGACGAAACAGCACGATTTCATACAACTTTTTGCAATACTACCTATTCATATTTTTTTATGTACCAGTCAAATTACGAAAAAGGACATATATCTGCAACCATTAAACATTTGAAATTTCGAACCAGATGTTTTCGTAGCAAAACCGATCGAAAACACCTCACACTTAATTAAATTATACAAGGAACGTAATCAACTAATTAAACTAAAATGTGCAATTAAATTCCTGGGGTAAATGTAAAGGACCTGTTTAAGAATAGTATTTTGTTGGCCAAGAAAGTTTTAAGAATAGTTTTTGTTTTGGAAAAAGAAAAAGCCAAGAAATCTGTATGAAAATACGTTTTTGTTCTGAAAAATTAAAGAAAAATTAAGTTGTTCTGAAAAAAATAAAAAACCAAAAAATATTTTATTTTTATTTAAAATTAGAGTAAATAAAAAAAACATACATTCTCAATTATGCTAATAAAATAAATAAATAATTCTTTCAGTCTTATCTCACCATTTTCCGTGTGGTTTTTTAAAATAATAATTTAAATAGATTTTTTTGTATTTTTTTAAAAATTATTTTAAAAAATCTACTCTACAAAATTATCTTTAAAACATAAAATAGAATCGAACAAGCTGTTAAACTCTGTATCGCATATGACATATACCAAAAGTTCACAACCATAAATAAACTATTTTTTCAAAAAAAAAGAAAAAAGGTCAGATTCCACATAATGCTCGAGTATATGGACCCGTAGCCCAACGTGCCTCGCTTTTCTGTGACCACGTCCACTGCTGAGATTGCACCTCAAGCTGATGATGATGATGTGCTTCAACTTGATGACCCACATTGCTTGGGCCCAGTGGCCGGTATCCACCATGGCGGCCTCCGCCGCAGCCGCCGCCATTGAAAGTCAAAAGCTCTTGCCCATTGAATCCCATCACATGATGGTTATTGGGAAGCAAGGCCTGAGGACCAATATAGGTGGCGAGTTCTTTTCTGGCGTCGACGAGTTCATCCTGCAGCTGATTCAGCCGGTGCTGGAGGACGGAGATGATGCCGACGCAGCCGTAGATGGGGTCCCGGAGTCGGGCCTCGGCTTCATAAGCCAAGGATCTGACGGCGTCCTCACGCTGCACTACGTTAATGTCGTTCAGAATCTTGGCCACATTGCTCGCTCCAAAAACCTTGTGCACGCAAGCAAACTTCCGAGGATTGTCCGCCGGAAAATATGGCGCAAACACGCAGCCCACCGTGCATTTCCTCCGCTGCATCTTGCAGGCGGCGCACGGTGGATTTGCCGACGACGACAATGACGACATTCCCCAGTCAGTCTCTCTCAGTCTCTCTACACCCAGTAATCCTTCTGCTGAAAAATATAGTAACGAATGAAACTCACAAAACAGTAAGCAAGTTATATATAATCCTCAAACAAAGTGAATACACTAGAACTTCCATGGCTAGAAGGTTTGAAGAGAAGAGTTAAATAGTTATGGTTTAGAATAAACCTGGACGATGAGGTTGGGACCTTCTTTTGTTTGGCACTGAAACAGAGAATGATATATATATATATATATGTCGAAGTGGGAATGAAGATGCAAGCTTGTGTGTGTGTGTGTGTGTGTGTGTGGAATGGCTTTGCAGTTATTTCAATCCACGATGCCGACTTAATCGGTAATCATGAGAAAAATTTCCGATTAGACTCAATCATCATTGTCATGATGAAATCAATTATCAAAATTGATTAATTTATTTCCAAAAATATTTAACACAAATTTGAGATTGTGATGCCAATTGAGAATCTCAGATTGTAAGAGGGCTCGCATTATTACACTCACCAGTGGAGCATGAATATTTTTTCTTTGCAAGATCATTGACAGATTTTTCAAAATTAATTAATGAAAGAAAAAAAAAGGAAATAATTGACTGTTCTACATATGATATGTTGTCACTATAAAAGTTTTCTTTTTTCAGTTTAAAATTGGCAACTCATAATGACCTTGTTGCCCACTATTTTGTTGACTCTAGGTGTTTGATTAGTTACCCCATCCTAACACTATTAATTTTAAATAAATATTTTTTATATTAATAATTTTTATTTTTATAAATTAAATTTAATATGTCAAATACTTTGTTAATATTTAAAAATTTATCGTTGGAATTTTTTATTGAAAAAAACTAACAATGTTAGTTTTTAAATACTTTAACAATAAAAATAAAACTTTATATAAAATTAAAAGATTAAAGTTAGCCTATACATCCATCTAGAGTAATGATAAATGTGTTCATTGATATGATAATTTAATAAAGAAATTATTAAATCCTATGCCTAGAGATAGAGTCTTACAAAATGACAGCTGTATTTTGTGTGACGCACACACGCATATTGTTTTTTATGATACTTCATCTTAAATTACAAAACATTTTTAAAGAAGGTTTTCTGTCTGAAAATATAAGAAATTTTGAATAAATTAAAGTTTCATTAAATGCACTAATAATTTTAATATTATCCTTTCCCTCTTTATAATTAATTTATGTCTTTTTCTTTTCAATATATTAAATAATGAATATTTTAAAAAATTTATATTTTGTTTTGTAAAGATAAAGTTGTTTAGTGTCATTAATGAGGTTTATTGATATGTGAGATGTTATCTAAAAATATTTTATAATTTAAGAGGATGGAGTAATTCAGAGGGGAATCAGCCTCAAAGCCCGAAAAAGAAAAAAAACAATTCAAAAGAAATATAAGTCCTGGAAATTAAAGCAAACAATATAATATAAAATTGATCCCTTCACGAAATATAATGGCCGGAAAAGGAAAAATCAGTATGGGACGCCAGTTTGTCCGAAACTTGCCATAAGAACAGACAGTATAACACATCCATTTGACCATTTCTATCTATTTATCTTGATTTAATTAAAAATAAGTATATTAAGTATATGAGGTTAAGTTTATAAGTCATTTTTCCTATCTACATTCAGAAGATTAAAAGCTTGTATTTGATGTAAACATGAAAATAAATATAATGTAATTTTTTTATATTTTTATTAATATAATAATGCAGCTTGCCTCAAAACAAGCCACCAGGCCACGCCTCTAAAGGACGCAAAAATATCTTTTAGATAGGCAAATTATAAAAGAGTACTATAAAATACAGTTATTATTTCTTTTTTACGAAATAACTTTTATAACCCTAAGCACCACGAAATTGAAGAGGCACACCACATGTGACTCACCTTTGTCGGCAAGAATTAATGGCTTTCTCAAGAATACAAAAAAAAAAAAGAGAAGAAAATGAAAGTTATACATAATGTCTTAAAGGAATGGACACAATTTCATTTAGACTTAATTCATCCCCATTTATTCTAGTTTTTTTAGTACAAATTGGGCTGATAGTAAATTTTCTTCAAAATTAAATATAAACACACTACTTGAGTATACATGGATTGTACTTTTCTATGTTGGTTCATGAACTAAGAACCAACGTAGTTTAATAATTAATATTAATTAAAGGTTATTTATAATAAATTTAAGTAATATCCAATCTTTTCAAAACGTAGAGTTTTCTTAAAATATATTTTAAAGTGAATGAGTTGCAAATAGGCCACAGTACTGGGGTTTGTGGCTCTGTCATGTGTTGCTTATTTTAGGTCCAAAAGAGCCCATTATATGATTTTATTTATCCAAAGTAGGGCATCTTTGGGTAAATATTCTAAGGTTTAGGTGCCCAAACCTGAGTTGAAATATATCAAAAGTCCATTAGTATGTTATAAATTTTATTTGAATATTTTTTTTTTTTTGGAAGAGCTTTTCCAAATGAAGCCACTTCATTCCACATATATTATTAGTTAATACAGGAAAGGGGTTTTAACTGTAATAGAAAAAAAAAATTAGGAAGGTTTGATTACTGAATCACTTCCCAATGGTTTGCTCTAAGTTCGTTCATTTAATGAAAATAAGATTCTAGATAATGAAAATATAGATTCTAGGTGATCATGTTTCTAGAAAGATTCGACATAGTTTTATATATATGCTATCGGGAGATAAAGTAAAAAATAGAAGTAAATCATTTTAATTCAAATAGAAGGCTACAAACTTTAGAACAAAAATTTGAATGATTATACTATTTTTCAACTTCAACATTTCTGTTTTTTTTTTTATGGGGATACAATTAGAAGTTAAAAATTTTAGGAAACCCTATTCTCTTCCAATAAATAAATTTAGAATTTAGTTAAGGAGTATCAAATATGAAAATAAGGGCCTCCATTCATAAAATTTGTGAAAAATGTTGACTGATTTGTAGACGCAGATGAATTATAGTAATTTGTTCCAATCCAAGACATAAACAAAGACAAGGATAATCTTTAAAAAAAAATCCCAAAAATAAAAAAGGGGGCTTGATCGGATGCACAAAAAAAATGAAAAAAATTATTTTTTAATTTGATTTGGAATATATTTGAATATTTGTGAATATTTGAATATTTTATATATATTGAGATATATTAAATTCAAATATATTAATATATAATGATAATATTTAAAAAATTAAAAAAAATTAAAAATAGAAAGAATCCGCTTTTGACATGAAGTAGATATATTCATATATCTCTAACTAATATTTATGAGATAATAAAATATAGGAAAACCTATAACAAAAATTGATTCATGTAGAAATGGAAGTATTGGTTCATGTAAGAATGCGCATAAAATACCAAAGGAAATTATTCATGTTCAAGCTAGTTTTAATAATACCATTATGACTATTACAAATGAATGGGGTCAAGTTATTTCTTGGTCCTCTGTCAATAGTTGTGGATTCAAGGGTACAAGAAGGGGGACAACTTTTGCCACTCAAACTGCAACAGGGAATACTATTCAAATAGTAGCGGATCAAGGTATGCAACAAGTAGCAATCATAATAAAGGATCTTGGTTTTGGAAGAGATGTGGCATTAAAAGCTATTTTTAGAAGTGTTATATACTGATAAGTTTCATACGGGATGTAACCCTTATGCTACTTAATGGTTGTAGGCCCCCTAAAAAAAACATATGTAAAAGGAAAATAAACATTAATTGAAGAGATTTCAAAAGAAATAAATAATTCAAATTCAAGGATTCAATGAAAATATATTATTATGGTTTGAGAGAAAGTAAGAGAATCCATTTAGACGCTGCAATGGAAATGTGTTGAATCAAGAGTAGATAGTAAGCGTCTTTATTATGGACACTTTATTCTATCTCCACTTATGAAGGGTCAAGCTAACAGACTAGGCATTATGATGTGAAGAGCTTCACTCATAGAAATAGAGGGAGCATGTATCATATGTGTAAAATCTGAGAAAATCACATGAATATTCTACCATAGCAGGCATTGAAGAATTAGTACATGAAATTTTAATGAATTTGAAAAAAAAATTGTATTGAGAAGTAATCTCTATGGAACTTGAAATGCATCTGTTTTGGTTAAGGGTCCAAGATATGTAACTACTCAAGACATAACTTTACCACCTTTTGTAGAAATCATTATTAATACACAATATATAGCTAATCTAACAAAACATATAAATTTATGTATTGGATTACAAATCAAGAGGAATTGCGGATATCGTATAAAAACACTAAGTACCTTTCAAGACAGAAGTTATCCTATAGATGATATATTTATGCGTATTCACAATGCAAATTTTAGTATTCATTCTTATGTAAACAAGAATGAAAAAAGATATACTTTTTCTTGAAATATGGACAAATGGAAATTTAACTTCTAAAGAAGCAATGTATGAAGCCTACTCGAATTCGATTGATTTATTTAATTATTCATTTTTCACATGCGGATGAAAAAAACTTTAATTTAGAAAACAATCAACATAAAGTTACTTTACTTTTTTTTACTTTTCATGATGAATTGGCTTAACTAAGGAAAAATAAAAAAGAAATAGCTTTGAAATCCATTTTTATTGATCAATTAGAATTGTCTCCCATGATCTATAATTGTCTCAAAAGGTCCAATATACATACATTATTGGAGCTTTTGAATAATAGTCTAGAAGACCTTATGAAATTGGAACATCTTCACATAGAAGATGTAAAATGTACATTGGAAATTTTAGAAATAGAGAAGCATTTTGCATAAAATTGAAATCCATTGGATTTTTAATCTTTTTTAAGGAAAAAAAAAATGAAAATGTGGGTTTTAAATCTTTAGCACAAATCCATATACTTGGAATAGGTCAAAAATGGAATAGATGTATCTGGGGATTAATGGTTTTAAAGTGAATTCTCCCTAGATACACTATATACATATCATGCTATTTTATTTCATAATTGAATCAATCTAAAAAACATCTAAAGTTAGATATTTCTCAATAGGTAATGTTGCTCCAATACTTAACTAAAGGGCCATTGCGGTGCCAATCAAAAAGATGGTTGTCACTACTAGACAATGAAATGGGTTATGGAATTTATTAACATTCTTCAAAAAGGGTACTATTAATAATTTGGCTAGAACTAAAACCATTAAAAGAACACTCGATAACTTATTGGGCACTATATGAAATATATGAAATATGAGAAACAAATACCATTCAAGCAATATTTCCAAAAGAGTTGCAAATGGATCTGCAAGTTCCCTAATCATTGATAGTTCTAGAACTGTAACCCTCCCTTATATCCTTAGATACAGGAGAGGATTAACAAACCTACCACATCACACATACTAATCAGTAATCAAAGTATTTATTTGAAAAGATTTGGCCAAAAACTTATTTTGCAAAATGATTATAAATCATAATACATCAGAAATACACAACGGAAGCAAATCACACATTTGTCTAATGCATAATGGACACAACCCATAAGCATTTCCATTTCAATTGCATGCAATTACAACCACAAAATCAGGTTAGGAATTGGTCCATATGCCGTGGTGTGCAATACGTGTGCCACTATATACAGCACAAAGCCACACGCTTAACCTTTCTATGTCATGCACCGTGGCATGTGACACCATGTGCCGCAGTGTGCCTATTCGAATTCTGCTATCAAAATGATGAACTTTCAACATGCACTATTTTCACATATGACATCTAATTAGAGTGATTCAAGCTCCTACACATAGCTTAACTTATAAGCTAACTAATGAGATAGGTTTGAACATGATCTAATGGTCCAATCAAAATTTGAACACCCAGGGTGTAAAAAGTCACTTTTTCTAAAATTTTGCGTACCCAAGTGCTCAAATCGATTCATTTATCTCATTAGACCACAAAAGGCCTTGAATCAAGTCTAAAAGGACCTAATACACTTGATTGACCATATTATATGACAATCATACATATATGTTGAAATTTGATCCTTCTATAACTAATTTTCACTTTTCACAGACTTGTACAAATTGCCAACACTTGGATTAACTTAACCCACTTGCCTTTTTTCTCAACACAAACATATACATTCACATTCACAATACAATCTTAGTCCCAAATTACTCATTTCATTATAATTTCTCACTTGGGCTTAAAATTCACCTAAAAACACAACATACTCAACACATACATACTCAAATCCTGGGCCTTGATTCATCTCATCACATATACATACACTTGGGCTAAGATTTCAAAAAATCACTACTCAAGTCATGCACGCAACCCTAAGGCAACTCATTTACACATATATACACAAGTTTCTTAGTTCATTACATAAACTAAGAGTGTACATGGCTTCAACAACTTAAGCTGGTCTAGACTCTCTTCCCTTACCTTGATTACTGCTTGGTGCTGTAAACATATAACCATGCGGGTGAGATAAAAATCTCAATAACAGAATAACTCACTCCTATTGACTATCACATGCAACAATATGAAAGTAAAGCATATTATACCATTTAAAATCTCATAAACATAGTATATATCACATATTCCATTCTTAATTTACAATCACATAAATCCATACACCACATTTCCCCACTTTCTCACATGTAGCAACATATTGCATCACATAGTATTCCATGGCATGATCACTACCAATCGAACTTCTAAATCACCCCGACATGAAATCATAGGCTCGTCTTAGACTAATGTACACTCTCATTGGCCGTAAGCTCACTTGTAGTAGTAGAATCACCTGATCAAAGATGTTCTACCTCACTTTCAAACTATGATTTCCTCTAATACACACAATGGGGTATTGTTGACTCTAACACCATATCACACAGACATTAAGGAGTCTCAAATATCTAACATTGCACCTCAATAGGCACTAAGGAGATCTTTTCTAACACCACACCTCATCAGGTACTAAGGAGAATATTCCATATAGTTTTATCATCACCTTTCTACTTAGGTGAGCTCCCACTTCTACGATCATGCTTTTCAAACCACATAGGTTGCCATTCACACATATATCCTCATTACATAGTATATATTTATGTAAAGTATAAAATCACATATTCTAAATTATTTCTTTATTTAAAAGCTATTTTTATGCAACATTCACACAATGCTATAAAGCATGCTTAATTAAAAACCATTCCATGCATTACATAACATACTAACACACAGTTATAATAAACAGTCAAATAAAGGAAGTTATTCAGTTACCTCAACCCTTTTGTCACTAGAAAGGATACCTGTGGATTTTAACCACCACTATAGCTTATCTTAAGCTTCCTTTCTCAACTCACACATCCAATATACCAATCTGAACACATTTGGCACATTTTAATCATTTGATCTACTTTGACTAAAAACACATATTTACTACATAGTGCTATATTCATCTATAAACTCTTTTCCATTTATCCATTCTAAGTCTATTACTACTTGATTACTACCTTACATCACCTTAACCAGTCTTGTTTCACTCAAATTAAATTTGTGCCCTAAATTCTCTCTTCTAAGGGCGAAATTAAGCCTACAGGTTTAAAGCTCTACCGTTCAGCTTTAAACAATCGCAAAGTTCCAATTTAACTCTCGAGAACATTTTTATTACTATTGGGCAAGAATCAAACCCCTCAAATTCCACTGATTCAATTTCCTTATAACTCATTTTTAGAGAAATTTGTGTAGAATGGAAGGTAAGAGTTATACATAGCTTACCCACTAAATTATCAATTAGAAGCACCTTTCAATGACCTGAAATGGCTTGCCCTAGCTCTTCAGCCCTCTTTCTCTCCTTCTCTGGTATGTTTTTAAATTTTCCTTAGTGAAAATCACCTAGATTTCATGACTTAAAGAGTCATTTTCTAGTTTATGCATCACAGTGCATGCAGCACAAGCTGCAGTGCATGGCACAGTGAAATTAATTCTCACTACGCACACTTGCTTTGACTTGAAATGCAGTTCTTCTGCCTGTATCAATTCACACAACATCCTAATGAGTCAAACTATCAAGTAACCATCTGAATCTCTAACCTCATATTAATTACCACTCTACCCTCAATTAATAGCTAACCTTGAGATTAAGAAATTCAGGATGTTATAAGAACCGCCAAGCCTACATTACGTAACCTTCTCCCATATCCTCTAGATACAAAAGAAGATTAACTAAATCACCACACACACTTAATCAAAACACAATCAAATACCTCATTTAAAAAGCTTGAGCTCAAGACTTGTTTTGCAAAATCATCAAAATCACAATACATTTGTACAATACATAGTGGGCACAACTTATAAGCATTCCTATCTCAAATTACATGTATTAAAAACTATAAAATCAAGCTAGAAAAGGGTCATACGCCACAGTATGCAATACGTGTGCCATGATATGTGGCATAAAGCCATACGCCTGACTCTCTATGTCATGCACTGCGGCATGAGACACCATGCACCCCAGCCCACTAGTTTGAATTTTCTGCTATCATTTAACAGTAAAAAATGATGAACTTTTGACATGTGCTATTTTTACATACAACATTTGATCATAGTAATTCAATCGCCCACACAAAGCTTATCTTATAAGTTAGCTGATGAGACAGGTTTGGACACGATCTAACGTTCAATCAAAATTTGGACAACCAGGTGTAAAAAGTCACTTTTTAAAAAAATTTGCTCACCCAAGCACTCAAATTGATCCCTTTCTCTCATTAAATCACACAAGGTTTCGAACCAAGTCTAAAAGGACCTATTACACCTGATTAACCACAATATATCACATATATACACCTATACCAAAATTTGACGCCTCAACGGCCAATTTTTACATTTCTTAACTTTTCACAATTTGTTAAAATTTGGCCTACTTGGCCTTTTCTCACCACATATATACATATGACTACATTTATAACATAATCACAACTCAATCTTAGCCCTAAATTATGCACTTCATCATAATTTTCACACATGGGCTAAGATTCACTAAAAAGTCGCAACATTCATTACAATTTCTGCACCTTCAACAAAACACAACTTAACCATTCAAATCATGCATGCAACTCTATGACAACTTATCTACATATATACACAAGTTTTCGTTTCATTAAGCAATACTCTAAGTTCACACGGCTTTAACAACTTTAAGCTGGTCATAACTCTTTTACCTTATCCTGATCACTGCTTTATCCTGCAAAAAACCACAAGGGGTGAGACAAAAATCTCAATAGTAAAATAACTCACTCTTCTTGACTATCACATACAACTATATAAAAGTAAAGCATATATACCGTTAAACATAACGTATATCACAAGTTTTACTTAAATCATATTAATGTTTCACATTTCACCTCTCTACACTACTTTTCACCACTTTGCTAACACAACTAACATATAACATGATCACTATGGACCAAACCTCTAAATCACCCTGACACAAAACCATAGGCTTACCTTAGACTAATGTATACTCTCATTAGCTATAAGCTCACCTTTAATAGTAGAATCACCCAGCTAAAGGTGTTCTATCTTACTTTTAGACTATGGTCTCCCCCAATATACACAATAGGGTATTGTTGACTCCAACATTATATCACACAGATATTAAGGAGTCTAAATATCTAACATCGTACCTCAATAGGCACTAAAGAGATCATCTCCAACACCGCACCTCGAAAGGCACTAAGGAGGTATAATTCTCCAACACCATACCTCATCAAGTACTAAGGAGAATATGCCATATGATCTTATCACCATACTCTACACGGGTGAACTCTCACCCTTATTATCATGCTTTCTGAACCATTAATAGATTCTTCATTCATACATATATCATCAACACATAACATATATTTATATAAAGTATGAAATCACATGTTCTTACTATATTTGATCAAAAGCCATTTTCATGCAACATTCATGCAATGCTATAAAACATGCTTAGTTTAAAATAATTTCATATAATAGATAGCATATTCACACACAATTGCAATAAATAGCCAAACAGAAGAAGTTATTTCATTACCTCAACCCTTTTGTCATTAGAAAGGTTACCCATAGATTTCAATTACCACAACAGCTCATTATAAGCTTCCTTACTCAATTCACATGCTCAATATGCCAATCTAAATACAATTAGCATGATTTAGTCAATTGGTCCAATTTGACCCAAAGTATGAAATTACTTCTTATGGCTATATTTAGCTGTTTATTTTTTTTCATTTATCCGTTCTAAATTTATTATTGCTTGATTACCATTTTACATCACCTCAACAAGTTTTATTTTACTCAAACACAATTTTAACCTTAAAATTTCAATGAATTAGGGCCAAATTGAGCTTATGGGTTTAAAGCTCTATCATTTAGCTATAAAGCAGTCGAAAAGCTCTAATTTAACTTTCTAAACCTTTTTATTACTATTGAAAAAAAATCAAACCCCTAAAATTTCACAGATTCAATTTCTCTATGACTCATATTCAGAGAAATTTTCGTAGAATGAAAGGTAAGAATTATACATAGCTTACCCACTAAGTTACTAATCAGAAGCACCTTCTATGGCTCTGAAATAGCTTGCCTATCAAACCTCAACTTCCTCTCCTCTCTTTTCATATGTTTTCAAATTTCTCTCTCTAAAATTCATCTAAAATTCATGAATTATTGGGCTATTTTCTAGTCCATACGTCGTAGAGCATGCAGTACAAGCAATGGCATGTGGCACTGTGAGAATAATTCTCACCACACATACTTGCTTCAACCTAAAATGTAATCCTCTCACCATATCTATTCATTTAACATCATAATGAGTCAAATCATTATATTATCACTTAAAACCTTAATTACTTCACAATTACCAATTTACCCCTGATTAATAGCTAATTACAGGATTAAGAAATCAGGATGTTATATGTTACAAATAATAGTAGTTAGAATTACTACTAGAAAAATATATAAAAGATCATTGGGCCATGTAAGTTCTCTATAATAATTATGACCCATTCCTTTGGCCAATTTAACTCTCAATACAAGATCATTCAAGTTAGCCTTTTTTGTTGTTAGGAGAGGTCAATTCTTATAGAACTATCCTCTAAAAGAACCGGACATGGTAATTTTTCATTATCTTGCTCGAGCAAAAATATAATGTATCTATCTAAAAAATTTATATGTTATTTACACATAACATATATGAATATGAAGATTCTACGTATGAAAAAATATAGCAGAGTCTCTTTTCTAGAGTTATTAGTATCCATCGCATGAGATTCTATTCTTATAAGTTAAGTAAATGCTCAATACCAATATATAGGATGTTTGTGGCCATAACCATCCTATATGGCTAGTTCTTTTAAATAAGGGGTTGCTAATACAAACACAGGTAAATATTCTAGAACAACTAATAAAATTCATTATTTATGCACATTTATTAGTTTAAGAGGACCACTTTACATGACCTTTAACATTCATATTGCATTCTTAATGCCTTATAATATTGAAGGAAGGGCTGTTTAAAAGGAATTTAGAGCTTGCATTGGCCTTTATTTGTATCCCCCAAAATCTCAAGACTTTTTACTTTACATACAAAGGATTTACTTGTTAGTAATATAATATAGCCCCTATTCTTCTTTAGATCTATTTTCTTCATTTTGATAGTATCATAAATCGAGTCAATGTAGAGGAAAAGAATGCATTTCCATACTATTAAGTTAAGTGAAATATAAAACATAATTCAGATTATACCACATCACTTATTTTATTGGATCTTATGGAGCTTGTTCATGCAAGACATGATAGAGTATGATCATAGAAAAGATTCTCTTCAAGTGAATTAGCCTGTCCTCTATTGGGGACTTGCACGATGGTTGGAATAAATACACATTTCATTGTGAATTCAAATATGGAGAATACAATAAAGTAATATATCTACATACCCTAATCAATAGTTCAAGTCACACACTCCCATAATCCTTTTTCTCTTCAAAGAATTCCCTTCAACTAGTCGTGTTTGTCAAATAAACAATCTAATTTTGTGAAGTTGAAGGGCAATATCCAAATACTTGTCTTATGATTTTAAATAATACACATTTATAGCAATGAAATAGTATTGTTCTCCTCCCCTAAAATGATAAATGATTGATTCCAAATATTTATGATCCATATTCTCTACAAAGGATCATAAATGCCTTGCTTATGTATCATTAGAAAGATCATTAACATAAATATAATAGTAAGAAGAGGTAATATAATAGTGTGTAAACTATAAAAACGAGTCAAGGTAGGTCGACCCACACTAATACTTTCATATAATAACTCTACCAAAGATGATCCTATTACAAGAATAGCTTCAGGTATACTAGTTACAATTTTTACTGCCAATAACTAATTTGGCCCCAAGGTAAGGAATAACTAGTTACATCAAAGGATGTAGTCAACATAGCCAAAACTATACCCATAACCCAAGTCAATTTGAGAGGGTTTTTAAAACCATCAGTGAGATATACATGAAATATGTGTAGTATAATCATTAGGACCATCATAATTGCTAACCATTGATAAACTAATCAGATTAACTAACAAAAGGTAGCTTTAGTCATTATATATTGAATAGAAGCAAAAGCCTCAGTAATAGTCAGACGGTGGTAAAAAGACATAGAAAACCCCATCGCTACTTGGACTAAAAAACAAGTGAAATTCCCCCTAAATAATAAAATATGTTAACATGAGGAGGAACAAATTTACTAGTTATATCATTTGCCATTGTCTGAATCTCAAGGAATTCTTTCAACTAATCATAGACTTTATTGAGATAGTTAAACTAAGGGGACTCCCCCTTTGAGAACCATATATGAGAATTTCATCTCATACAACTTAAACAAAAATACTCAAATACTAGTTCTAATGAATACGTGTAATAGAAAGTTTGCAACTTCTTAACTTAACCTTATGATTCCAATCTTCTCTGAAGATACAAAAATAGAGATTCGAAAGTTCTTCTTTGTGGTTATAATGCCAAAATCTCAAGTCAGCTCACTCGTCTTTATTTTTATCGTTACTTGCCTCTTGAATATTCTTTAACTTCTTTTGTTTCTTTTCTTTGATTTTTTTTTGTATGTAATGTGGCTTTACTATTGTCTTCTTTATTATTGATAGAAATTCTCTTATTAAATCCTATAAAATCCATTAAAAAAACCTCATATTCATACTAAAACCATGATGATTTAATAAAATCTTTAATTTAAGTCCAAAAATTACTAGAGTAGGAACTATTGGATCATCACTTATTCAATGAATAGATATAATAAAAAATTCAAATAAATGTTTGTCCTTTGATAAAAAAAAGGATAAGTGGTAGTGAAAGAATCAAAATCTTTCAATTTATTATAACTTCCAACTCCTTGAAAAAAAATTTTAAGTTCAGTTACAGGGTCTAAATATTAAGTATGAATCATAGTTCTAATACTTTATAATTCATTTTATATATTCCATGCTCTAGATACTAGAATAAATATCTAACAGGGTAAAACCATAGCTATCAAGATGACAAACTAACTCTCTGTGTTATCAGTAGGATCAATTATAACAAGCCAAAAAAATGCTTTTAAAGAAACTAATTCCAATCATACTAAATAATGCTCGAATTTAAATTTATGATACTATATATCAAATACTTATAAATAAATATGATTTTTTTTCTTAATTTTAATACCCAAAGAAGAATATAGGACTAGAGTGGCAATTTAGAAAAATCATCAATTGACAGATTGATATATTAACATATTCTCATTTTTATTACAAACACACACACACACACACACACACATGAACGCTATCAATATAAAATATATGAAATAAAATTTATAAAATATATGCTTCTTTTGTTAAAAAATATAAGATATTTTTAATCGAATTTTATCATTTAATAAAATAATTACTTACTTTTAAACTAACTCTATTTTTTTATATTTATTTCTATTAGAGACCTACAATAAATATAAAGTCATTTATCAATAGAGGCATTTTTGAAAAAAAAAAAAGACAATGATTACATCTTGAAAGACTAAAAATGCCTTACATTTTTATCATATTTCAAAAATACAGAAGAAAAGAAATTCCATGAAGGAACTAAACTACAAAACAAAAATAGAATGGGCTAAAAGTCTAAGACTCAAATGCTTCACTTTGTATTGAAAAACTAGTTAGTCAGTTCTTGTGAATCTAATTCATAGAAATTCCGTCTAGTAAAATGAAAGAATTTTAAATTTCCAAAATAATATATAGAAATATTGAAAATAAGGCTATTGTAACACCCATCAAAGGAGTTATTCCCCAACTAGGAGCTACTTTACCATATTCCAAATTCAAAGGCTTCAATAAATTCCCTACAGTAGTTCATCTTGAACTAGATCTAAAACTACCCTTAACAGTTTGTGTAGCCATAAATCTTATTTTTTATTTATTGAGATTTGTTGACTTTGTATATCATTCTACAGTAAATAAATGATCTTATCCAAGATCCATTTTGGTCTTAAAATTATATAATAATAGAAACAACAACCCTAGTTGCCATCTCTATATTTGGTTTACTTATAAGTTTTACTAAACATGCCTTATATACTGCTTTTGGGCAACCTTTTCAACAACTAAGAGATCCATTAGACGAACATGGGGACTAATTGAAGTAATGATTGGGAGGCTCATTACTTCAATTGAGATAATGAAAAGTCATTTCATCTTTTTAGTTAGAACTTTAGGTGGTTCTCTAAAAAAGATAGCGAAAAAAATAATTCCTAAAGTAGAAACTAAGAGGAATGTATAAACCAATGCTTCCATGGATTTAATTATGGTTTACAATTATAGCTTTCATACCTATTTATTTGGTGAAACATATAATTAACTAATATAACTCCTGGTCATTCGAGACTTAACTTGAAAGGATAATTACTAAGGTTTAATTTAAAAGTAGGGGATCCCAAGTTTTCTAAATAAAATAAGTTTAAACCAATCAAAGTCTTTCATATTAGAGTAAAAATAAGCTATGGAAGCATGGGATATCTTAAAGGAGTGAAAGAAGTCAAAAATAGTTGAAAAATAAAACATGTGCTGTGATACAGGGCAATGAGCCGTGGCTTGTGCACATTGCACCATGTCGTGTTGCATAAAATTTTAACTGATTTTGTTATCATTTGACAGTAGAATTGAGGGAACTTTTAATTGCCCTAATTCTTCGCTCGACATCCGAATGATGCGACCTAGGTATCTACCAAAAGCTCTTTACACGAACCAGCTAATGGCATGGGTTTTACTTTCAAAACAAGTCACACTAGAAAATTGGACACCCAAGCACATTTTAACTACTTTTTAATACTTTTACATAAAATGGGTGTTCAAAACCCTCAACAAGTGTCAAAAGCTTTTCCTAACACCAGGACCATATCCCATGGACCTAGGACTACTAGTACAACATATCACAAGCACTAAAACAATAATAAAATAAAAAATCACTCCTCAACCCCATTTTACTAAAAACAGAAGGGAAGGTAATTTGTCATTGCATCTTGCCGAAATCATTCAAAACATGTTCAAATCATTATTTCTACACTTGCACTAGTATTTTGGCCGTATAAACATATATATATCAACATACACAAAGACTAAGGGCTCAAAATACAAATCTAACATTTTCAATAACAAAATAGTGCAAGTATGATGGCATGCATCCTAGAATTGGCAATCATATACTATTACATAATTAAATCTAAACTAGAGGCATACAGTAGGAATATGTTAATTTCCTGCCTCTTTAGTCTTCTCCCTCTTAACACCAGAGCTAGAGTCTAAAAATATTAAATGGGTGAGTCTAGCCACTCAGAAACCAAGGTTAAACCTACCCTATGCAATTATATATCAATTATAAACCAGGTACATGCACGAGGAAATCAAATATATATAAAACATACCAGCAGATATCATATCTCATCATTTATCATTAAATAACTTCTTTAACTCTCATAACTAGGTGCATTGTCAACATATTCTCAAATATGTGACATAATCCATACTCTTGCAACTTGTCCCCACTTAACACGTGTGACATGTCATATATTTACTTAGATAATGATCAACCAACTTTATATCCTCCTTATTTTATTAGACCAAAACTATGGGCTATAACATTGACTACGGCTTCGTCCGTGTCACTGGACTACCAAGCTCATCAATCGTGAGGTGTAACCAAACTAAAGATCACAGGACTTACTCTCGAACCATGGCTTTCCTTATTCTCGAATCCCTGGGGTGTCTCATACCCTACACTATTCTCCTTATTAAACCGGTAGAGATAATTAAGTTCTAGTCTCTCGACAAACTATGAGACACTCCCTTGATAAATAGTGGGACAAGGCTATACCCCTATGCACTGGAGAGTAGCCTAAATACCATATGAATTTTCTCTACTCCCAATCCCTAAGTGAACTCCCACTACTGATTATGCCATAATCAATACTCACTCATTTTCACTTTTTTTGCTTTTATATACTGATTATTACAACAATCACATTGAGCTCATGACCATGCGCTACCCAAGTATGTATTCTCATCATTTTCTCAAAATTCATTTCTCATTTATTTCAAAATCCACTTCTTATTAACATACAAATACCTCTACACATCCTCACATTCATTTCTTTAAAAAACATAAGCATGTTCATAGTTAAAAAAATTCTCTTGACTTCACACTTTACATTTTAAGCCAAAATAGCATTATGCTCAATCAAATTTTCATACACTCATCAAAACTTAATACATAGTTTTACAAAAAAATCAATCTCATGTATGTAACATTCACATTCGATAATCAATTAACAATAAATTAGCATATAACTACCTAAAGTAGAGGTTTCCCTCGATTACCTCAAACCTTTGAGAAGTCAAAGGTTTACCCCTCAATCAACTAGCTTCCAATCTTGAATTTTCAATCTAATAGGTGACTAAAAGTTGACCAAGAGCTAAAACTACAATCAACAAAGTTCAATTACATCAACATTACTTCTAAATTGCCTAACATTCACTTTTCATAAGTTGGAGCCTATCTATTAGGTTTAATAATTACCTTTAGTCTCTAATAGCATTAATGAGCCATAAATCCCCATTAATGGCACCACGAACTTCCAACCACCCATAATAAATGAGATTTTTGGATATTAATGGTGTCCAACAACCTAAGACACCAAAACTCATTACATCTAGGTTTAGATACTCTAATATTCTCCCATTAACTCCATTTAAGTCAACAAATTTAGACCCATACCCATATGGAACAAAATCACCATCCTCATCAAAACCCTAACTCAAATCCTTAAAAAAATAGAAGAGGAAAGGAGGAAAAGGGCTTAGAAATCTTACCTTGGATGATTTAGAGCTTCAGACCTCCTTAAATTCTCATTGAAGTCATGCCCTAGCAGAGTATTGGCATATCTCTCCATTTTTCTCTTTTCTTTTTCTCTTTTTCTGTCTCATTGTGTTTGATAAACTGTAAAAAATGGCCATGTGTTGTGACAGACACACAATACGCCATGGCATATGGCACAAAGAGATCCTCTCTCACTCAAAAATGTTTGTACGCCGTAGCGGATGATCTTCATACTGCGGTATGTGGCACAGCAATATTAACTTTTCCTTTTCTTCCCTTTTTGATGCCCGGGTGGCCCGCCTTGATTTCGAACCCATAATTAGGGCTAAAATACCATCAAATATTATTATCAGACCTTTCTGGCCACATACCTCTTCAACTTAATTAATTACCTTAATTAGGTTTAATTAATTAGGGAATTAAAACTTAGAATGTTACATTTAGGATTGTCTCTCAGATAAAGAAAAAGAAAGAACAAGAGTAAAAGAAAAGGTAGCAATTCAAATCAAGATTTATCCAATTCCCTATGTTAAATTCCAATCACAAAAAAAAAAGTCTAAAAGGAACAAAACAATGTTGTATCAAACTACTTGTCTTCTTATAGTTGGAGCTCCATGTTTTTAGAATGCTCTAAATTCTACTTGAGCATCCAAATATGGGTCGATACTAGCAAAAACATCTCTAAACAAGGTTCTAGCACCATGCCAAATGTGTTCAAAGAAGAAGAGCAGAGCGAACAAAGCATGTCTAAAAGTAAACTAACCTCTTACAATGCTACAAAAAACACCATCAAATTTCAAAGTAGTATGATCTAATTCAAAATTTTCATCTTATTGATCACGTCTAGCATATTTTTTCATAGTAGCAGGATTACAATAACTAACTCCATTGAGTTTCCATCATAAAACTTAATAGTTACACCTACTTATTTAACACTATATTTTGACTCTACCCTTCAAAAAGGAACATTTGCTCTAACGATTCCATCTCCTCTACCAAAACAACTAGAAATGTTTCAAAAAAAAAAGCAGGCATATGACATATAAAAAATTCACACCCCTCTTTATCTCTAAAGATAGGGTGTCCTAACCACCCAACAGCTATTCCATCCCAATTGTCCATTGAGTCTACTCTAAACAATCCCTCTTTTGCTGAATTATTACCAATATAATCATAAAAGGCTAATTTTTTAGGAATTTTAGACTAAGCTTCTAATAAACTTTGTTTTTGACTAGCCCAGCACCAATTCTTCAATATATTTCTTGCTGGAAGTATCCCTAATCTTGTTGATAATGAGTGGGACTAAATAATTCAATTAGCATAGTTGTCGAACCATACCACATAGTTCCAACAATAATAAAAGCTACAAAAAAGACAGCAACAATACTACTAGAAAGGAAAGGTTTAATATTTCCATACATAATCCTTTGTACAAATGTTAGGGTAGACAAACACTAAGATGGAAAAGGCCTGCTAATATTCCCAATGTCCCTGCTGTAATATGATGAGAGGCTATTTCCCCTAGAATAAAAGGATCAAAATTGCCATACCCCTTACGAGATTTATGAATTGTACCCTTCCATTTAGTCCATAAGGATCATACACCCATATTCCAAGACCATACAACCTTGCTACATGAAATGCGCCAAAACCAAAATAAGCAACCCCTGAAAGAAATAAATGAATTCCAAAAATTTTAGGCAAATCCAAAGAAGGTTTTCCTTTATCTGTTAAGGTTGGCTTTCATTCATCTTATTGAGTTATTGTTCTGTGGCTCAAGTAGCCCAGCATCCTTGAAAATCAAATCTTGTGGTGTTGATAATTAAGAGAATGATGATGTGGGTGCCATTGGAGGCACTCAAAAAAATAGAGTAAAGCTAAGATGATCATATGCATTAATCTTTTGGGTGATGATGAACATTTTTTGAATGCATATTGTTTTTTGATTGATTTGGACTTGGTAGAGTTGAAATTATTTTAGGTTGTAGTTTTTCTTACTTGTAAGATCATTTAACTAATTTGTGAAGATTTAAATCTTAATATTAATTTCATCATGATATATAGCATAAATAAGAAGATAATGAGGTTTGTTTTATATAATTTTTTATAACTTATTAATTTTTATAATTTACAACTAATACTTAATTGTATATAGACTCTTTGTTTAAATGGGGATGGGTCTCAGTACTCCTAGACCCAAAGATCTTTATGCCTACATGTCTCAGGGTATATTGATCCAGGTATGGCCCCTCAACACCTCTCTCAGGCAAACTCAAACTACTTTAGGATCTTTAACCACTTGACACGTCAACCCATGGATATCTGAGCATAGTGACATAGGCTCACAATTATGGATCAGGGTTGAATTCATTTTGGTGTGCAAGTTCCTCAAAGAGGCAAGTATAGAGCATACTTGAATCTAAGTATAGCAGAAGTAAAATATTATAAATCAAGCTTTCAAGAGAAAGGAGGAAGTTTAGAGAGACATAATTGAGAAAATACGCTAGTTTTTATTTCTCTAAATGAGTTTTGCCTTGTAAAAAAACTTAAGCTCCCTTTTATAGATGAAGGGAGGAGAGTAAAGACAACATACCAATAATTTACAAGATAACACACTTAGACATGGACATGACTAAAGTAGATAGCTTTGTCAAAAAGTTAAAAGAAACTTTTGACATAGATAACTAAGAGACAAAGCTAATGTTGACAAAAGCAACCATGACTAAAGTGATGTTGACAAAAATGACAAAGTTAATGTTGACAAAAGTAAGCATAATTAAAGTGGCCAACTTCCTTTTGACTGATTGAAGATAAGGCTCCAATCACCTCAAGATTTTATGGATGCTTTCTAATTAGATGAAAGGTCGAGCTATCTCTTCTCTCTTCTTAGAGCCAACTGACTGAGTCTGAGAAAGTTGCTACCTGCTCTTCAAGATCTTCATCCATATCCTGAGATGTTTATGGCCAGGTGTGTCTTTTGATTTTAAAACTAGCTGGTAGGTCTGAGTCTCTATTTCATAAGGGTCCTGGTTATTTGGAGGAAAGAAGTGAGTAGTGGACTCTATGCTTTAGGATGACCATGTTCTATGATAAGATTCCATCCATATTGCATAACTTTGTTGAATAACAATACTAGAAAGCCATTTTGGAAACTCATACAAATGGTGATGAAGTATTAGGGAGGATAGGTTGGTGAGGAATTGGACTAAGAGATGTACATCTAACATTAGGATCTACACTTGGGAACTTTTTCATTTCACATAAAAATCATTTAATTCAATTAAAATTAATTTTTCATGTGTCAGTCAATTAGTTAAAGTCTTCCATAGGCATGCCTGATTGGCCACATAAAGATTCCTATATCTATTTAGATAGTAAGGATGATGAACAACAAAGAAGGAGTAAGCCTTTTGTTCATTTAATAGTACCTTCCATAAACTATATGTTTCAATTACTTTAGAGAGTTCCTTGCACCATTTAGGTAGTGGGGAAAACCACACAAGAAGTTTCTAAAGATTTGATCCTTCATTGATAGAGTCTTAGAGAAAATGATAAATAAATGATCAATGGAGGAAAAGTTAAGGCATATATATGACGAGTTGAAAGGGACTAGAGATACCACATGGCTTTATCTAATGGCCTCTTATGAAAGGTATTGCTAGGTATAGGGCTTGAATATTAAAGAATTCAAGCTATAGCTGGATCTGGGTTTTTCAAAGAAGGTGGAGCTAAAAGAACAAATTTTCCTAACTAACAAGTTGACTTCAGAGACAATATTAGGACTAAACCCAAGTGGAGAAATAAGTTGGCTTGGCATGATGTCAAGAATGAAGAGGGGCTGAATTTGTGAGGGTTTTATGAGATTGATCTTTTTTTAGGATCTGGTAAGGTAATATGTGATGTTATTATGATTTCCTTTGATATGTCGGACTATAACTTTTTAGCACGAGAACTAATCTTTTTATCGAAGTTGAGCTTCAGGGAGTATCTTTATGTTTTGATCAATAATCTTCATGAATGACGTGTTATCCATTTTTACCATAAAGTGGAAGGGGTTGAAATGAAAACTAAATTTTTCTATGCCACTTTTCACAGCTAAGACTTCTTTATAGGCTATATGGTAGTATTTTTCAAAGGGTTTGAATTCACTGATGGCATGACCATAATAATTTCTCTTCCTATTTTCTTCCTCTATGAGTACTTCTTCCTAATAGTCTTCACTTGCATTTGTATGCAAAATTCTCTATCCTTTATCAAGAATCCTTAATGGAGGAGGATGCTGACAAATTTGCTTCAAGTACTAGATAGCTTTTATCTAGTTAGATTCCTAAGGTGGTGGATTTTTCCAAAATAATTTGGACAACTAGCTATTGTGATGAGACACTTCAGGAGCAACATCCTTAATATAATTTACTATACCCAAGAACTATTGGATATGAGTTTTAGATATGTTTTCATTAGAAAAATTTAATAATTCCTAAGCAATATATGAATTGGGTAGATATTATCCATCCTAAATAATCACTTTTAAAAATTCTATCTGGGCTACACCAATATGGCTTTTACGGGCTGAGAGCATGATTCCATACCATCAAATTATTTTGTACAATTAGGCCCATAGGTTTTTATGTTCTTGTTCAATTTTTGAGAACAGTAGCATGTCATCAATGTATACCAGAGCATTATTGATAATGGGCTTGAAGATCCAAATCATGGCCTTTTTGGAATAATAATGAGTAGTTTTAAGCCCAAAAGGCATAATTGTTGATTATTTATTTTGAAAATGAATACATTGGCTTGTTTTAAATAGACCAATTGAGTATTAATTTTTGGAAAAGAAAATTTATCATGCTGTAGAAAGGCATTAAGAGGCTTAAAATCAATTACCATCCTCTTGTTTTCCTCTTTATTTTTATGATCTTTTTCCAACATAAAAGGATAGCCCAATCCAATTTGGTTGATTCAATGATCCCTTGTTTGAGCAAACTGACACATTCTTCTCTAGCTAATGCAAGGTCTTTAAGATTTGTAATACCCTCATTGACATTATCATACGCTCCACAACTTATATTACTAATCAATCCAAAAATGTATTTTGAAAACTTTAGGATCACAAGAAAAGATTTCTAAAATCATCTTGTACATTACTCAATTTATAAAACATTACACACAGTAGAAGCAATTTACAAGGGTGCATTTAAGCCCAAGAGAACATGTGCATTTCAATAAAATTAAGTCTAATTTAGGACTATGCACTGCAGCTCATGCCGCATGCATCGTGGCATATGGCATAGAGACCATAACATGACTCTCTGTGCTGTGTGCCACCATATGCGGATACATGCAATACGACACACACACCTGAATCTATTGTCATTTTACAGATTCTGGTGCAAACTTCAAACGTACACTGTTCACATCCAATGACCAATTGGGGTGGTTTAAATACTCACATGAAGCTTATTTTGAAACCTAACTAATGATACTAGTTTCATTTAAATCTCATATCCTGTTTAAAATTGAACACTCAAGTGCATTTTGGCCGTTTTAAGTCAAAATTTGCCACTCGAGCATCTCAATTCAAAACCAAACATCATTAGCCACTTTTTGGGCCTTGACCATGTCCAAATGGATAATACACACTTGATTGACCATTCATTTGCACAATATAACATACATACACACATTTGGCCTGTAAACTGCCTATATTACACTTTTAGGCAAAATCACACTTTTCATTTTTAATTTCATACAAGGCCAAATCTTTACATACACTTCAAGTACATCTCATACTAACACATATTCACATTCATCTACTAGCCACTTTTATCATTTCATCATTCACATATATACAAAGGGCTAGGAAAATCAAATCACCCAAAACATAATATTTACCATATCATGCACATGTGTATACACATTCATATCTAATAACATACAAGTTCATAATACCAAATCCTTACAAAAGCTTTAATGAGAGATCTCAATTCAACTAATGTCTTTTCCTTTTAAACTACTAGTGCCAGAACTTGTAAAATATAAATAACCACAGGTGAGATAAAAATCTCAGTAATTAATATAGTTTGTCAAATGCTTATTATCACAAATAACCATGCCAAAGAAAAAAATTAAGGTAATATCAAATATATATCAAAGTATGAAGAAATTTCATATTTTCAAAGTATTTCCACATAAATGCCACTGAACCTCCAATGCTCCTCGACACGAAATCATAGGCTCTACTGGATCAACCACTTGTTGACCCGAGCACACTTTTAGTAATAAAAACACCCGGCTAAAGGTAATCTAACTCACCTATGGACTATGGTTTCCCTCTTCACACACTTGTGATGGAGGCATCATTGACTCCTAACTATACCCTAACAGGCACTAGGGAATTGCCAAACTATCCAAATGTCCTATGGTAATAGTCTTATAGTATGCTGTACTGAATTACCCATGGTAACATCTTGTATAATGCTACACTGGATGTACTATGGTGCCAGCTCGACCATATAGATTTTTCACTCACTTCTCCATACACACATCCTCATATATCTTAAGTGAACTCCCACCCCCCATGATCATGCTCTTTTAAAATTTTCACTGCTTTCTTTCACATTTTCATACCATATACTTTCATAACATATGTATATATATATATTCATCCATTCAAAGATAAAAGTTCTCAAACTTTCTTTTCACAAATCTATTTCATGTTAAACTTGTTTTCAATACCAAATTTATGCATAAAAACCAACTAAATCATAGTTATACAATTACTTCTACACAGTTACAATAGTTAATAAACATAATAAACTATATGATTACCTCAACTCTTCTGTTTGATAGAAAGGGTTACCCATGTAATTTCCTTACTCGAATCTCTCTTCACTTATTTACATGTCACACACTAGAATCTACATAAAATTGTCATCCAAAGTCAACCTCACTATTGACAAAAAGTGCCAATTTTCATAATTAAGCACCTAATTACTATTAATTCTATAATTCACACTCGGTCATGCATATCACAACTAATTACCCATTACTACAAGCTTTAACCTTTACCTAGCCAAATTTCTCTCACTACTCTCTCTCTAAATTAGGTCAAATTGTGCCTATAGCTTTAAAGCTTTATCATTCCAAATTAAATTAGTTACAAGTGCTAGTTTAATTTCAAAAAACCTTTCTATTATTATAAGGTAAGAAATCAACTCCTTGAAACTTTTGAATTCAATTTCTCACTAGTTAAAACCAAGAAAAAACAAGGTAGAATTGAAAGTTAAGGCAATACAAGACTTACCCGATAAGTAATAGGTCGGAAACGTTGCTCTTGCTCCTAAAAATTAATTCCCTAACAGAACTTAGGGTTTTCTTCATGTCTGAACCCTTTTCTCCTTATTTCCCTTTTGTTATTCACAAGTTGCCATGACCTTATTTATTTGAGTTCTGCACTCTACGCTGTAGCGCATCTACTCTCCATCGTGGTGCGTGGCACAGTGAGAGAAATCCTCACTATGCTCACACGCTCTGATCTTGAACCTCATTCTTCTTCTCATATCTATTTATATAACACCCCCAATGAGTCAAATTAACATCTCACTATCTAGAACTTTAATCTCATATTAAATTATTAATTCATTCCCTAATTAATGCATTGTATTTATAGAAATGACTCTCCTTTTTGCAAGAACATAAATCTTAATCCTTACACTTAATCTTCATATAAGGTTTCTTATAAGCTATATGCAACCTTAATTTTGCCTTTAAGCATGGCCTTCAGAAGTTATTATTGCTCACAGAGCTTATCTAAAGGATAAAGCTAATTGGTATATTTCTTTGAGAGAGATCTGAGACATATCTCTCCATAATGCATTGATGGCTCTATGTAACTTTGGCTAAATCTCATTGGGTGAAGAAGCAATAAATGTGTGTTTAAGGTTGACATTGTTAGCACTATTCAATGTATAGTATTTTCCAAACATCAGTTAGAAGTTCTTCTGTAAATCTTTTTATTTTAGCAAATAGCATTTCAATTTAAAGAACTCCTGTTTGTTCCTTTTATCAAAGATATTAAATCACCAAGGAATTCTTTATGGATTATTCCAAGGAATGATGCTGCATCAAGCTGAGTTGCTTGAATCTTTTGGTACTCACTAAGGTTTTGAAACCATTCTCTCAAGTTTCCTGTTATTCTTAAGAAGAATTCTAAGAGTACCTTTTGTAAACTCATATCTAACTTGGTCATCTACAAATCAATCCATGCACCAAACTTATAGAGTCTCTCCCTCCATTTATATAGAGATAGATCATCAAAAGTAAACCAAGGTCCAAAAGTAGGTCTAGAGCTATAGTTATTTGTTTTGACTAAGCTATCTACTATAATTTATGACTCATCATCAAGAGGATCTACCACAATTATTTCAGATTGATTAGGTTAGACCATGGTAATCTTTGATAGATCAACCAAATGATGATATTCTTCAAAGTCTTTGCTTTCTATTGAGACCTCAATTATGACAATTGAATCTATTTCATCTTGATTAGAATATCTTTGACCAAACATAGCTTTTTAAAAAGAAGCAATTATTTTTTAGGGATCTGGATCTGCAATCCCTTCAGCTCTATTGTTTAAAAAAGGTGGGTTTTGTTTGGCAGTGAAGAGGGGGCATCTTAATTGTCAAGGGTTTTTTAAGTTGTTTAGTAAAAGATTGTGAAGTTTGGTATTCTTGAGATTTAGTATGAGGCGGCTTCTAGGTAAAGAGTGGATATTTCTAGGTGAGGTAGAGATGCTTTTAATTTTTAGGTTGGCTTTTCTTTGGGCTTTTCTAAGAATGAGGTAAGACATCTTGAATGCCAGTCATTCTCTATTAGGTAAGTTAGGTGTATGGAAGTATATGAAGGAAATTATCATGACATGGTTAGATAAGAAGGATAGGACTCATAAATGGTCATAGATTGGTCTTAAGCTAAATCTTCTTCTATTTACTGCAATTATTTTCTTACATCAAAAATTTCTTTTTCTTTTCTAAAGAAATCAAGTTCAATATAATTTTTATCAATACATCTCTAAAGTTCTACATCTAGTTTTTGTTCTTGTTGACAAACTCCATCATAAAGATTCTTGATTCTTACATCCATATGATTCACTTGTAAAGATAAGGTCTTTATTTTTGTTGTAAGATGATCGAGTTTAGAATCAATCCTATAAAGGACTCTATTTTAGCTGATAGCATTTTGAGACTTCTAATTAAGAACTTCATCCACCAGTGAAATAGGCTTGAGAGTCCCCTGATGTGTTACTCTCTATTGCTAGGACAAAAAGTCTACTAGTAACCTTTGCTTTATCATCAATTTTGTGCAAGCAGGAGTGTTACGATAATAAGTTCTAGTTTCATGAAAGGGCAAAGGTCTTTATAGCCAAATTTTTTAAGAAGCTAAAAAAGTGTGCTCTTTTTAGTGGGATGATTTAGGAGTCTTACCCATATTGTGGTGGTTTGTTTTGGGCTATGATTATTGTCATCATCCTTAGGTAGATGCTTATACTTACAAGGAATTCTAGGTTGCTTGGGCTTCATAGAAGTCTTTTTGGAACCATACCATTCTTTATTCTCATCTAAATCATTCTAGAGATAATAGTCACAATTGGGGTTGCATATTTCTAGGGCACAATCCTAAATGAAATGACCATTGATATGAGAGACAAAAACTGGTTTGGCCTCTTGTGTCAACTACTCGATTGAAAGGTCTTTTTTATGCTCAATAAAAGTTGTTATAATTGAATAAATTCTTCTATGGATTTGATTTGAATCTTGTGATCCATGTCTCTTAAAGACTGATTTAACAGTGCCATCTTAAAGAGCTTGTAAAGTTTAAGAGGTTCTATGGTGTGAACATCCTTTTGGACACCATGAAATTATTTTTCACAGCTGTTGATCCACTTTAGTGACATCAACTAGGCAAGTTCTTCTTTAGGTAGAAGTTTGGGATCCAAATGATTGGTGATTCACCTAGTCAATCTGTAACCATATACAGGGCATTCTTAGTTGACTTAGGGAAGTTAAGATCAAGTGAATGATTTTGTAACCAGTAGATGATGCTTCTGGCTATTGATTAGCTCCGTAGATCTAGATCTGGATTTTTAGTCTAGTAGAAAGAGTAGGATTTATGAGTTTGATATTGAAATTAAGAGCTATGGTGAGAATCATGCTCCCTTGACTGAGAATACTTAGCGTATATAGCACCAATCAAGGCACTATTGTATGATGTGTAGGTGGTGTATAGTAAGGCTACTCTAATGGTGGGTGCAATTCCTTTTCTTCCATGAAGAATCAAGATTTGTTGAATAGCTCCGACATGGAAGTATGTATACCTTTGGCTGATCCAAGTATCTATCAAAGGATGAGCAATCTCTTGGGTGACATATTGTTTAGCAGTTGTGGTTGAAAAACCACACTGATCAAGTTTACAAGTCTGAGTAACCTCTTTTGTTGAGGACGGTGGTGCAAATCAAAGATCTAATTCATTGGGTGAAAGAGTTTCCTATATGATATAGCTTATATAGATTAAGAAAAAGAAGTTTAGTATGGCCAATACAGGCATTTTCTAGAAAGGTAGAATTTTCTATAAGGTTTTATATTTTGTTAGAGAGGGTTCTTTTTATAGAGGGCAAAAGATGATCTAAGGATAGAGATGAAGAAAGATGAACAAGTTCAAGAGAAATAGTTGAACTTTTCAATATTTCACTCATATTTTCTAAATTCTCCTCACTTATTTTTTTATCAATAATATTATGCTTCTGCCAATAAGATGATGTCAACAAGAAGATACAATTAGAAACAAAAATATTTAGCATAAAATTCATAATATCTAGACCAAGTTAAAATTAGAAATATCAAGTAGCGATTGATATTTTGAGTTGGGGTCATTATAGTGATTTTATAAAAGAATTATCACATTTTTCAACATAAATCAAGTTAAAATTATTGACATTTTTCTTAATTTTACTTTGCAAATATCAGTTCATTCCAACTTCAATTATACAACTTCTAAACCAAAGACACTTCGGAGGTTGTTATGCAAGAAGTCATCGTTGGGAGTTACTTCGGTTTTCTCTGTTCAGGCCTTTGTAGGCTCTTCCCCTTATTGATGATTTGATCTTTTCGATACTTTTAGCACCCTACTCTTGTTTAGCAACTTTTTGGCTAGAGCTGAATATGAGTAAGCCACTCGTTTAAATTTATTTTTATAAAAGTTTAGGTTTGAATATTTTAAAATTTTTAATGTAATTGAGTTTCACCCAGCCCTATTAGGTCATGTTAAAATGGGTTTGGGCTTGGATGGTCCTCCAAACTCTTATTTATTTTTTAAATTGCATTAAAAAAATAAAAAAAGTTGAAGAAACATGACTGTTCCCAAATTTATTTTTCAAGTTAGTTTATAAAATAAAATAAGGTTTGTGGCCATGAACTCCAAATCCCTTTTATTTTCTCAATGAATTTGTTATTCAAAATGTTTTTGTAATAGTGTGATATTTTGAACAATTATTGATTTGGTTCTTTGATTTGTCAAGCAAGTTTAGGTGTGGGATATTTACTTCCTCTCACTTCCAATTTAAATTTAAATTGTCTTGAGTATATTGGCTTTACTTGTAGTTTTGGGATAGAAGAGTATGATTTTTTTATATATAAGATGGTCTTGATGATTTAGAATTGGTTCTCTTCTCTTATCCTATTTATTTACATTTATATATGTATATCTTGAATGATTAGCAAGTAAAACCCTGACTTATGATTGTGATATTTAGGTGATTTATATAAATTTTTGTAATATTGTTTAATATTTTTTTATTTATATATAGGTAAATATTATCTCATTGGCTTAGCATACCCATCATTCAAAGGTTTCCTAAGACCATACAAGAATACAAGGTATCTTCTTGCACATTTTAAGATGACTTCTAGCTTCAGGTCTAAGTGATGAAATATTTAATTTTCATCATTCTAGTTTGAAAGAACTTTTGGTGTTTGCAAGGCAAAATCAAGAATATTGCAAAATATGACTAATTCTAAGCTTGCTACTAAATTTCTATCATATGAGCATGCTTTGCTCTCCATAACTATGTTAAAAGGATAGATTCAAATGACTTAGATATTCTTCAAAATTTTAAGAATCTAAATGAATTATAGGATAGAGAACGACATTTTATTGATGGGGATGGTAATAATATACTTGACTATGATGAATGACAACATCTAACACAAGCAGAAGTTAGATACATAGAAGAAATAAGAAATGCCATCAGCGACCAGTTGCCAAGATGAATGTGTTGCTAAATTTTTTATTTGCTTATGTTTTTTTATTTGTTTGGAATAATCTATTTTAAATAATATTACTTAAAGTGTAATAAGAGGGATTTTAGGCCAGAAAAATGAAATTAACTATAATGAAGCCATTTGGGGCTTATGTTAATGATCACTTTATTCTGTTTACGATAAGAAGAATTAATTTATAAATTCTTATAGTTTTATTTAATTTTGAATTGCAATAAGAGGGATTTTAGGCCAGAAAAATGAAATTAACTATAATGAAGCCATTTGGGGCTTATGTTAATGATCACTTTATTCTTTTACAATAAGAAAAATTAATCTATAAGTCCTTATAGTTTCATTCGATTTTAAATTAGATCTTTATAGTTTATTTTGTTTTAATAGAACCATTATTGTTTGATCCATTATATTTATTAATTCATGAAGGTTAAAATTCTTGAATTTTTCTTTAATAAATATGAAATTAAAAACTTTTATATTTTTGTCAAAGAATTATTTAACTTTCAAATATCCGACATGTTCACATTAGGTAACTCAAAAGCTACAACAATGTCTATTGAAATCCTACCGTATTAAGCACTCCCACTACGTTCTCCCACTTCCTCAACTGCATCAATACTAACAAATTGATGGAAGTAAATCACCATTCAACTCTGCCTCCTCACTATCGTCAAGCTTATGTATCTGCCAAACTATCATCCTCTACCTCCAAACTTCCATTCTCACTCTATCATTTCATTACCTCCAAACTCATTTTTGCCCCTTAATCCTAAAGAAAAAAAAAATTGTAAATTTTTATCTTAATACATATAAAATAAAAATATAAAAAATTAAATATGGATCATCTAGATTAAAATCTGAATTGTCCAGATCTTATCAAGATGATGAGCACCAAATATAGATCATTATCACTCCTTGTTTCTATTTCATTATGGCGTTCCATTTAAAGCCAATAATATAAAAACCTGAACATAAACAGAGTGCAAAAAAATAGAAGAAAGAAAATATACCTTAGAGCACGAGATAAAAGGTAGCAATTAGAAAGAACAAAACAACTGAACATAGAAAGCTGAGAGTCACATTTGCAATCAAGAAACACAAATAACACAGAACCCCTTTTTCACATGTTAAATCCTTCGCTGACTTGAAACGACCCGTTTTCATGAATGAATATTCAATCTCGAATAGAGAGAAAAAGAAAAAAGTGAAACCAGAGAGCATCTTGAGTTAATATCGAAGGCAATCAATACTCTAGAAGAATATAATGTCTTTTTTAAGAAAGAAAAATACTTTCAGCAATCAACCCAGTGACTTTAAGCGAGATTAAACACTGAAGAAGCACAAAGAAAAAGAAGAAGCTCAAGAACAATGAAGAAGCATGACAAGCTTCAATGAAACAGAGGAAAGTCGTGTGAATGTTATGTTAAATGAAACAGAACAGAAGCCGATCAACCCTAAGCGCGAAGCTGTGTGTCTTTTTCAAGATTAAAGTCTTATTCATGATGTGGCATCAATCTTAATCCACCTCAGCGTCCACTGTGTCACGATTAAATCAAGTTGGCTTGATGACTAAAAGATTAACTGGCTTAACAACCTGTGTTAGTGTATTTAAATGGACTGATTTACGGACTTAACTTCTAAAAATATAAAGATCCAATTCCAACAAATAGAACTACAGGGGACTTGATTCAAAATTAAGACAAACTATAAGGACCCACAAAATAATTTTCTCTAATTTTTACACAAAAATAATTTTCATAAAGAAATTTAATAAGAATGTAAACAATATATTAAATCAAATTTTTCCCTTTTTTTGCTAAAAGTATTTAATCAAATTTTCTATAAACATTACAAGTGTTTTTGTTTTAGATAAGTAATAATTCATTAATAATTTTAAATTTTAAAGATTAACATACTTAATAAATTAAATTATAAGAATTTAATTAAAACAAAATATATTACATGGACCAAATTTAAAATTAAAAAATTATAAAGATTTGTGGATTAATTTTCCCGATATATCTGTTCATTTGCTTGTGCCTTAGCATATAACCAATAATTGATGGGACCAACTTTTAGACTCATTGAGTTTACTAATAAACTCGCAATTAAACATTTAGATTCACATTCAAATTATGATAAATAATTTGAATTAATATACCACAAACTCCACCAATCAACACAAAATACTTAAATTGTCTAAAACATTTAAAACTTAGGAATCAGGTTAAAATTCAATAATCAATAATAAATATTCGAAATATATAATAAATTTGTCAAATAACTCAATTCAGATATTATAAAAATCATTCAACTTACCAATTGCCAATAGTGGCATGCAATAGAGATATCCAAGGAAATAAGCTCTTTATATTTTATGGAACTCTAAGTTCATTTTGACATGTTTGAGCATGATTGAGTCCTATAATATATAGTCGCATTAAATAAATATATCTAAAGCATTGTTGAAGTATCCATGAGGCTGTCATTGGTGGTAACGGTCCCAGAAGGCAGAAGTTTGAATTAGTCTAGGCAGACAGTAATAATATACCTCAGGTTTCCCAAGATATCAAGCGATGTAATAATAATAATAATAATAATAATAATAATAATAATAAAAGATTTGGTGCATACACCGCATAACATTCACATGGAGGAAAAATATAAAGCAAGGCTGTTTACATGAATCAGAAAGATAGTAGAAGGGGATGGAGTCTACTAGATAGCAGCCACCAACCTCATCACAAGAGGGTACCTTGAAGATCACCTTACTATGATGTCATTCAAAATACTTGTAATCTTTTATATGGAGATTGGTCTGTTTTTATTAATTTTGTTTTTAAGAATGTTATTAGTTATGCTGACTCCCTTGTTAGGGAAGCTCATTTTATGAAGAGTTCTTTCTACATCTTTGATCATTTTCCACCTTGTATTATAATAGGAGGTGAATAATGATTGAGGTTACTCTCTACTTTTGTATTAGGTTCTTTGTACTGTTCTTGTCCAGTGTTGTGAATGAATTTCAGTTTTTAATTCACAAAAAAAGGGATGGGAAAAAATTGTAAAGATTCTGGGGGGGAAAAAAAGATCTGCCTGCACAACTAGCTTCCATCTAAACAAAAGTTAAACGTGATTGCCCATGACAAATCTATAATGTACCTTGGTGAAACAAAATGCCTTGACATGCAAAGGAGATCAGCATACTGTGCGGCCATAGCTCAAACAAGCAATATGCATATTTTTTGTCCATATTTCCTGAAAGAGAGAGCCAAAATAAATTCAATTTTGTTGTTCGGGAAGCAAATGAGCCATTCATCAGGCCATAACTTGACATGTGCGGTGGGAAACTCAGTTGCACGCAAAGTTTCCTGAGTCAGATGGGGGGGGGGGGGTTTGCGCCTTGGAATGCTTAATATAAGAGCAGCTTTATCTGAGGTGGCAGCAGTTGCTTTTATCCTGTACCCATCGTCCCAACGTTTGTGTATGCCCTCACTTGGATAGAGGAAATCAAGTTCAACCACCTACATGTCAAAATCAGTTGTAAACTTAAAACCATGGGTTTTTTTTTTTAAAAAAAAAGTATCAAAATACTCATTATACATGTCAAAATCAATTATAAACTCAAAACTATGGTTTTTTTTTAAATATCCGAACACCTCTACATATGCCAAAATCAATTATTAATCTAAAACCACAGTTATCTCATAAGCTACTATTGCTTGCTTTTCAATTATACTTTTCTAAATAAACTACTTTACAAATCATGTTTTTGTCATACATAGAGATATTTGGATATTTTTGAAAAAGCCATGATTTTACATTCATAATTGATTTTGGCATGTAGAGGAAATTGGATTAGATGATAAGAGAGCAAGGAGGAGGCTAGTGGCTATGAAGAAATGGAATGGGATGGACTATATGGATTGCATAATGTCAGTATACTATATCAATAACCAACTCTTCAGATACATAGGATTAGCACCTTATGTCAAGGAAAATTATGCCCTCTAAAAGTAGGGATAAATTATAAACTGAACAAGTGAACATTAAGGTCTAGATTAATCTGATGGTAACGGCTGAAAGCTTGAAGCTAATTAAATATCTTAGGATATCAATATAAATTATCCAATACGATGAGAGGTGAGTTTGTTCCCCCCCATGTATGGAACTCTTTGTAAATATCATTTCATATTATCTTTGATTTAGTTTTCATTCAAATTATATTTATATATATATATATATATATTGTACCCAATGCTTACTTCCCAAGTTGCAATCAGCTAACCTTAATGAATTGAAGAGGGTAAGTTCACAAAGCAAAATAGAACTAGTCTCAGAGTATGTCAAATACCCAATAAAATGTAGAAAAGGAGAGAAAAACCTCCGAAGGGAGAAACAATCTATTAGAGCATAATAAAGTGGAGTCCCAAAAGGATGCATGATGGAATCAAAATTGATACCAAACCTGATCACTGAATTCAGAATTTCATGACACAACACTCCAAAGACTTCCAGCGGTAGCCATAGAGGTCACATGAAAACCTTCTCTCCACTTCTTGTTTATTCATTTGAAGGGGAAAGAATCACTCACTTTGTATGATTGTTGAGCATACGGTGTACCTATAGATATTAGGACATAAGCCAAACTATGATCAATGGGGCTAATTTTGCGGTCTCTCCTACTTGGTTATTGCCTTGATTTTACTCGAGTTTACTGCCATACCTTCTGTTGATATAATATGTCCTAAAAATCTAACCTCATGGAGCCAAAATTCACACTTTGATAACTTTACATAAAGCTTATGTTTCCTTAGAACCTGTAGTATGAATCTAAGATGCTCCTTATGCTCTTCCTTATTTTTAAAATAAATGAGGATGTCATTTATGAAAACTACTACAAATCTGTCTAGATATGGCTTGAGAATTTGATTCATATAGTCCATAAAGATTACAGATGCATTAGTAAGCCCAAACGGCATTATCAAGAACTCATAATGTCCGTACCTAGTTCTAAATGCAGTTTTTGGCACATCTTCTGCCCTAACCCTTAACTGATGATATCTAAATCGTAGATCAATCTTGGAAAATACTGCTGCACTAGTTAATTGATCAAGCAAGTCATCAATTCGCGGTAGAGGATATTTGTTCTTAATTGTGACCTTATTGAGCTGTCTATAATCAATGCACAGCTTCAAACTACCACCTTTCTTCTTAACGAATAGTATTGGGGACCCCTAAGGAGACACACTCATTCTGATGAATCCTTTCTCCATCAACTCCTCAATCTACTTTTTCAACTCAGCTAACTCTGAGGGTGACATTCGATAAGGAGCCTTAAAGATAGGCTCTATCCTAGGTGCCAAGTCAATAAAGAACTCTACTTCCTGTTCTGGTGGCAAGCCGATTATATCCTTAGGAAAAACATCTAGGAACTCTATACCACATCAATGAATTCTAGCCCTTCTTTTATATCCACACTGATAGAAAAGAAAATAGCAAACACTTGACACCCTTTCCTAATATACCTATCTGCCTGAGCAGTCGACAATAATTGGGGTCCACCAGATGTAACTATTGAAGCAATGAACACAAGCAGGGACATGATTTTCTTTTTACAATCTAAAATGGCATTATTCACTGAAAGCCAATCCATTCCAACAATCAGATCAATACCCTTCATGGGAAGATAAATCAGATCCATAGTAGAAGTTCTATTCTCAAACTCCACCACACAATTCAAACAAGATTTTGATGTCACAACAATAGTACCAGACGGTGTAAAAACTCTCACATTATAAGGTAGATCATATACATTCAAGTTAAATTTCTCTACACAATCATGTGACACAAAAGAATGGGTTTCCCTAGAATCAAATAAAGAAATAAATTCATGCCCATTAAGTTTTAAATTACCTCGAATTAAGTTTAGGGAGGTATTAGCCTCTTGCTGAGTCATAGCAAAGACTTGCCCAAGAATAGTAGATCCAGCCTTACTAACTACCCTAGAACCCTCTTCATAGTATCGAGAGATATAGCTTGGCTTCCCACACTTGAAATAGATAAAACATTGACCTTAATGGAACCTTCACACTTAGTACAGACTATTGGCAATGCTAACTGTAGGGGTTGTGGAACCTCTCTGTAAGCTCTGGCCTCTATTTTGACTGCTACCATGTCCACCACCAAACCTACTTCTCTGTCCTTCGCTGGATCTCCCTTTCTAAGTAAACCTGGATCTACCACTAAAGCTATTAGAGTACCTGCTCCTCTTATTGATTCTGCTTGTAGGCCTCATGAACTAATTAGGCTTGAAAGAGGTCTCCTTTTTGTGAGCTATCTTCTCTTCTCTCTTCCTTCAAGCCATAATACCCAATTTGGTACACATCTCCTTTATAGTGTAAATCTCTAGAGGAGATAAAGCAGCCCTCAATTCTTGTTGTGCCTTCTATAGCAGCCTAGTCACTTTCCAGTAAGAGTCATCTACACCATTTGTATACTGCACTAGCTCATTGAAAGGAGATATAAAATTTTCCTCATTCATATTTCCCTGCTGTAAGGCATAGAACTCGGCATCTTTTTCAGCTCTCAAAGCAGTTGAAAGTAGCACTCAAAGAATTACTCCTTAAACTCCTCCCAAGTCACAACCCCATCCTCAGCTGGACGAATGCCATCCTACTATTTCTTGACTGCCTTTTGCAACAACTGCTTAGCCATCATTACTCTTTGTTCAAAAGTACAAACTACAACTCAAAAAATAGTTTCCAACTGATCTATCCACTCTTCAGCCTCAGTCGCATTAAGCCTCCCTTTAAAAGTAGGTGGGTTAAATTTTCTAGAACTCTCCTAAATCTTTGTGATTTGTAATAGTAATAGCTCTTGGGAAGGATTTCCACTACTACTCGCTCTTATATTAATAGGAATTGCCCATGAATGTTTCTCACTCTACCCTTCCTCCTTACCAAAATCTTCCTCTCTCTTTAGTTGAGTAGTCTCACGCCTATCGCCATTTCTTAGGTTCCCAATTTCATCTTCATTTCTTTTAAATTGACAATCGATACTAACAAGTAAATCCCTTATTTCCTTCAAAAGTGCCTCGTTATCATCATTTGGGGGTGGTCTAGGAACATTATTTTCTCTACTGGTCATAACTGTTTCCCTCTCATTCTATCAAATATCATAACAAGAATCATTTTTAACAAATATGTTAAAATTAGTATAATCAAAACAAGTCATAATAAACAGGGAAATGCATGTGCTTTATAGTTGCCATAACTCCTAAGTGAAATTTTTAAGATGCTATCATGCCATAAAACACATAGCTCTGATAACAAAAATGTAATAGATCTAATTTTTACCACAAATTTATTTTTTTTCAAAAGAAAACCACCCCCCTTTATTTTTATAAATAAACTTTTTTCTTAAAAATGTACCTGTCTAAATAGAGCGACATCAAGATTAACAATCACCACTGGACTTAGGGCATATGAGGACCAATAAATAATTTATAGCAAGTCCAGAGTTCAACAACAGTTTATAGATATAATCAACTCTACTAAACATACATTTTTCTTATACTATTAATATGTACGATCCAAAATAAATGAGCTTGGCCCAATAGAAAACCATGGTCTAGATTGACGTGTTTAAAAGTTATCCAACTTAAACAAAAAGATTGAGTAGTTATAGTCGAATAACCTATAACAACTATCCAAAATAAAATTTATAAGGGTTTCCTAGGTCATGGCAATTATAATTATAAAATAAACAGAAAATCACGTGCCAAGCCGAGAGAAGGGAGCCTAAGCTCACTTCTTCGGTGCCTTCATTGTATCTCCACTTGACTGCTCACCTAAAAATGATAAGAAGTAGCATGTGAGATTAAAAATCTCAGTAACAGTTAGTTATTCTAACATATACCAACATACTTCATGAAATCAGTTCGCAAACATATCCATAGATATACATATGCATTTCACAATCAATACATAAAACAAGAAATACAATATTCACAATTTTTTTAACAATTTCTAAATCAATGTCAAATTAAAACAACAGTGATACATTTCCCAACCTCACCCTTATGGCTCCCAACTCCCTTATTACTGCTAGCTGGAGCCTAAACTTAGGTTATACCCGATCAAAGGTACATTGCCGTCAGAATAAGACTCCCCTCCTTAAAAAGAAGGTGCCCATCGTCCCAAAACGTCAAAGGCATTAGGAGTTACAAGAAAAAGGCCAACTACTACGTGTGTAGTAGAGGCAAACCACGCGGCATAATATTCAATCATCAATCCCAAATAAACAATCATATTACTAGCCATCCTTACTACCTCTTTTGCATCACATAAAATAAGTGTCACATTCCACAATAAGATCACACAAGTATTAATATATAGATATACATAATACTAAAAACTAGTATCTTAATATATGAAAGGATATTCCAATGTTACCTCTTTTCCAAGCTATAACTAACTTAGATGTGTAGGGAACTTCTTAACTACGATAACAAATTAATCTATGACATCGAATGATATAAATACCATTAGATATATATATATATATATATATGGTAATTTATCAAGTAAATATAAAATTCAACTAAACTTCTCAAATTTACAATCATATCCTTCCAATCAAATCCCTCCGATAAAAATCTAAAATTAAATTTAATTAACTTATCTAAATCCCAAAAAACATAATTTAATCAATATAGATATCCTATACATCAGAAATAACAAATTTTATAGTTAAAACTAAATTTTAAACTCTCAAATTAGTTAATAGAACAAATCTAAACAAAAGAATTTAAGTACCAATTTATCTCTACTAATTAATAGTTTTTGTTGTTAAAAATCAATACTTACTCTAAGTTTAAACTTTAGAATTTTCTTTACTCATTAAAATTTTATTATTATTAGAAAGCTCTGGATGAGTAGGAAAATATTTATAAAAAAAGTTTTGGAAATAGAAATAGTTTTGAGCATAAAATCTTACCTCAAAAGCCTTCAAGCCCTTATCCTTCTTCTTTCCTTCTCCTTCTCTCTATCTCTCTCCCTTTCTCTCTTTCTCTCTTGTCTTGTGCGTGAAAATGAGATGAGAGAGCAAAGCCAATAATATATATATTGGCCTCAATTCCACCGCCTCTTTTTATTCTTTTTTTTTTAACTTCAATATACTTCCTTATTAAGTCTTCTCTTTATTATATATATATATATATATATATATTATCACTTATCATTATTTTCAATTTCTAAAGCAAAACTTAACATAAAATTATATCCTATGTTAAACAAAATCTCATAATTAATTTATTTATCTTCAAACATTCTTTCTATTTTTTATTAATTCTAATTAACTCTAAAATTAAAGTAGAATGTTATAGCATCAAGGACAAATGGAGATCCACATATTTTGGAGTTGTGGTCCCTTGGATTATCGAGTCTGTCATCTTTTCTTATGATATTATTCTCAAGATTTACAGTAGTAGTTAGCTTGAATGTCATTTTCTGTCATTAACCCTAAATGCCCAAATTAATTTTCTCTCCTCCCCGCCAAACCTATAAGTTGCAATCATTAAGCTATCTGGACAATGAGCTTTAATGATTTTCCGTCATTTAATCACAGCTATAGTATTGAAGTCTAAGGTGATTCAATTATTTTATTATTTTGTTAGCACTTACCAAAGTAATAAGTAGGAATAAAAATGGATGAAACTTGGATAAATCTTAGCAAAAGGGCTTATGATATTTAAAAAAAATTGAATAAGACCAAGGCTCAAAGGGGTAAAACAAAAGTTAAATATGAAATGAGATTTATATTTGGCTAGATTTGTTAAGAAAATGAATGCCTAAATCACTTTTGTGTATGCAAATAGCTATTATAAGTCTCAACAAAGATTCAAAACAAGTTCTAAAAATGAAATCACAATAAATGTACCCCTTTTAGAGAGAATATTAAATTTAGACTCAAACTTCTCATTTGTTACCTATTTACTAAAATTCTATGAAATCACAAGCTTTTTAAACAACCTACATTCAATTATTTGAGCTTAATTTATTACCTATTTACTAAAATTCTGAGAAGAAAGGACCAACTCATAATCAAATTTAATCCTTTCAAGTTGAAATCAATTTAACCTTAACAACATTCACAAACAAAATAAAATTGGCCAAAAGAAAATGTTAGTGAGATTTCAAAATTTTTAACTTTTTATTTTTTTAAAAGCTATTTAAACTATTTACAAATATATACAACTAATTCCTAATATGGAAAATAAAAAAAAAAATAAACTCAAAGACAAGCAAGGTAACAATTAAGAAAGTGAGTGCTCTCTCCTCCACACTTAAATTAAACATTGTCCCCAATGTCTAAATAGCAAATAAACAAAAGAGAGAGAGGAACACTAAAACTCCCCTAACATTGGCCAACGCGAGCAGACAGACAAAAGGACTGAGAAGCGCAAAGAGAGTAGACAAATCCACAAGATGATAAACACAGCCCTACTGCCATAACAATCACAAAAGAGCAAATATAAGCTACACATAAAGTAAAATATAGCCTTATAGGCCAAAACAAAACAGTAGTCAATTATATAGCACCAAAATAAGGGTAAAGATATAGTAGCGATAAAAAGAAACAAGGCCTACAAAAGTACAACCTAGACAAAAGAAATAACACAAAATAAACTAAGGTGCAAAGATCAAGAATTATCCACATGATGTAGTCCTCGGAAGCTAATCTCTGTATGGCTTGTGTCACAAGCAACTAGAGTGGGGTCCTCAGTACTAGGCGTAACAAAACCAGGCATCATTTATAAGGCCCACTATATTAGATCCCACTGCTTGTTGAATAAGGCATATTGCTCTAGAAGGAGACCAAGGCACGCACTAACAAAGCTTCAAAACGAAGTGAGAGGAAACATAAGGTCCACTGGTGCTATCTCAATCATAAGAGCAAGTTGCTCTGTATTTAGTCAATCCTAGGTCTTCCCCTTATCTTCAAAATCAGCTTTAAAAGTAGTATACTTGATGGAAATACGGTGATTCAATTCTTGAAGAAGTTCATATTTACAAGGTTTGGCACTCCTAAGGCAATTATTATTGATGAAGGTACTCACTTCAACAACAAACAATTCAAAGCTCTTTTATCAAAATATGGTAAGCACCACAGAATGTCTCTAGCTTATTACCCACAAACTAATAGTCTCTATGAATTGACTAATAGAGAGAAGAAGTGAATACTTGAGAAAACTGTGGGTCTAACAAGCTAGATGATGCTTTATGGAACATTAGGACAGCTTTCCAGACTCCAATTAGGACATTCCCATATCGCTTGGTTTTTAGAAAGACATGTCATTTGCCTCTTGAGTTGGAATATAAGGCATGATAGGCAATCAAACAATTGAATCTGAATCCTAAACAAGCTAGTTTGAAAAGGTTGTCTCAACTACATGAATTGGAGGAATTCAAATTGCAAGCCTTTGAAAGTGCAAGACTTTATAAGGAGAAAATGAAATAATGGCAAGGCAAAGAAATTTTGCATCATATACTCTGAGTTAAGGCAATTAGTTTTTTTTTTAATGCTAAGCTCAAGATGTTTCTAAAAATTGAGGTCCTGGAGGTCAAGCTCATTTAAAGTAATTGCTGTGACATCAATATGGGGCAATGGAAGTTAAGAATCAAAAAATCAGGGATTAATTCAATGTGAATGGGCAAATGTTGAAATATTATCATGGTGGTGAAGTGGATCAGCAGACCACAGTTCACAATTTTTCTTAAGCTCCATAAGTTCTGACAAAAATCTAGCTAAGGGCTAAAAAACTAGCGCTACTTAGGAGGCAACCCAAAATTCTACTCTTTTCTTTGAGTTTTAGTTAGTTTCAATTGCATGAGTGAGCTACTTGGAATCAAATTGTTGGAATTGAAAATCAAAGCTTAGCTATGCAATTTCAAGGAGTTTTGCTATCTTGATCTTTATTGTCAATTTAATTTTGATGAATGATATCAAATATGATTTTATGTGCTTTAATTTAATTGTTTGGAGGGTTGATTTTGATGTGATTTCATGTTAAAGGTAATTTTTAATGTTCTATTATTGCTGATACTGTCTCTACTGTAGCATATTAGATTATGCACAATGTAATTGGATCTGTTACTATCTAGTAAATTCCAAAGAGAAATTACATTGTGGCATAATTCGAGATGTTCCAGGGTAAATGGTTCCCCTGTTTCTGTTTCTAAAATAATAATCATATCAAAAAAAACAAAAACAAAATAAACTCAAAGACAAGCAAGGTAACAATAAAAAAAGTGAGTGCTCCCTCCCCTATACTTAAATTAAACATTATCCTCAATATTTAATAGCAACTAAAAAAGAGAGAGAGAGGGACATTAAGACTCTCCTTACATTGCCCAATGTAGGCAAGCAGACAAACAGACAAAAGGACTGAGAAGAGAGAGAGCAAGCAGATCCATAAGATGATAAACATAGTCCTACTGTTATAACAGTCACAAAAGAGCAAATATAAGCTACATATAAAGTAGAAAATAGCCTTGCAACCCAAAACAAAATAGTAGTCAGTTATATAATACCAAACTAAGGATAAAGATAAACTAGTAGTAAAAAGAAACAAGGCACACATAAGTACAACCTAGACAAAAGAAATAACAAAATAAAATAAGGTGCAAAGATCAAGAATTATCCACATGATGTAGGCCTCAAAAGATAGGCTCTGTATGGCTTGTGTCACAAGCAACTGGAGTAGGATCCTCAATACTAGGTGTAACAAAACCAGGCATCATTTGTAAGGTCTACCATATCAGATCCTACCACTTGTTTAATAGGGCCTGTTGCTCTAGAAGGAGACTAAGGCATGCACTAATAAAGGTTCAAAAGGAAGTGGTAGGAGACACAACGTCCATTAGTGCCGTCTCAGTTGCAGGAGCAAGTTGCTCTATATTTTGTCAGTCCTAGGTCTCCCCCTCATCTTCAAAATCAGCTTTGAAAGCAGTATACTTGACAGTAGACATTATTCGAGGGTGGTTATCAAATTTTTTAACTATCACCTTACACTTTAACACAATAACTGTGATTAAATCTCATTATCCAGATAGCTTAGTGATGCATTTCTTAATTGAAGAGAAAATCAAAGATGACAGACTAATAGGTAAATCCTGCATAATGTAATAGATCAAAAAGGCTCGATCCTTGGTCACCTAAGAAGGAATTGTGCTAGGCAAAACATTATGCAAGATAAAGTAAAGCCAGGATAGTGCTTACTAACACAACTCATCCCTAACCAATTTAGGACCGGTAGTTGCAACTATTTTCTTTTTAAGAACCGAGATGATGACCACCCAATTAGGTATAGTGCCCCCCTCTTTACACTTTTTTAAAATGATGATCAGTCACCAAAGGTAACTAGCAATGAGGACGAATAACTGCAGGATTCAAAGCAACTTTATGATGTCTAACTCAATAGCAACCCTCCTTACAAGAAGTAGTATTAACATAAAATTCTCGAACCAAGATAGGGATGTAGTGATCTAATTTTTTTTTAATTTCAGTTTTAAAATTTTAAATATATAATTTTTACGTTTTTAAAATTTCAGTTTTTGAATTTTAAATATATTTTTTAAGAAAATTTCAGTTTGTACAACATAGTTCTCGTGTTCTTTTCTTTTATTGTTTTTATCTTATTATTATTATCATATAAAACAAAACCAATAGATAAAACAAATCCCTTTCCCCCATAGACCACTACATCCCTATCTTGGTTCAAAAATATTATGCTAATGTCTCTTCTTATAAAGAGGGTCGCTATTGGGTTAGACATCACAAAGTTATTTTGAATCCTGTAGTTATTTGTGATCTTACAGTTGTTTTAATTGATTGGAAGGTCATTACCTCGATTCTTAAGAAGAAAATGGCTGCAACTACCGATCCTAAATTGGTTAGGGATGACTTGTATCAGCAAGCACTATCCTAGCTTTACTTTATCTCACGTAATGTCCTGCCTAGCTCAAATGCTTCTAAGGTGACCAAGGATCAGGCCTTTTTAATCTATTGCATTATATAGGATTTACCTATTGATCTGTCAGCTTTGATTTTCTCTTCTATCTAGAAATGCATCACTAAGCTATCTAGACAATGAGCTTCAATGAATTTCCCTCATTCAATCACAACTATTATGTTAAAGTCTAAGGTGATAGTTGAAAAATCTAATGACCATCCTTGACCAATGTCTGCTTTCAAGTACACTATTTTCAAAATTGATTCAAAGATGAGGGAGAGGCCCAGGACTAACCAAATGCTGAGCAACCTGCTCCTACAATTGAGATAGCACCAATAGACCCCGTGTTCCCTCCCACTTCCTTTTGGACCTTTGTTAGTGCGCGCCTTAATCTCCTTTTAGAGCAACAGGCCCTATTAAACAAGCAATAGGATCTGATGTAGCAGGTCTTATAAATGATGCCTGGTTTTGTTATGCATAGTACCAAGGACCCACTCCAATTGCTTGTCACACAAGCCATACAAAGCCTAGCTGTCGAGGCCCACATCATACAGATAATTCTTGATCTTCGTACCTAAGTTTATTTTGTGTTATTTCTTTTGTCTATATTGTACTTATGTGTACCTTGTTTCTTTTTATTGCTATGTTATCTCTACCCTTATTTTGGTGATGTATAACTGACTACTATTTTGTTTTGGACTGTAAGGCTATATTTAAATTTTATATAGCTTATATTTGCTCTTTTGTGATACTATGGCAATAGGGCTATTCTATCATCTTATGGATCTACCTGCTCCCCCTTTGTTTCTTAGTCCTTCTATCTATCTGCCCCCATTAGGCAATGTCATGGGAGTCTCAGTGCCCCTCTCACTTTTGTTTAGCTGCTATTTAAATATTAGAGACACTGTTTAATTTCTTGATTGTCTTTGAGTTTATTTCATTTTTGTTTTTTTAGATGTTTATTATTTTAGAAACAAAAATAGGGGAACCATTTACCCTAGAGCATCTTAAATTATGCCACAGCATAATTGCTTTCTAGAATTTACTGGATAGTAATAAGTCCAATTACGCTTCAGCATAATCCAATATGCTGTAGCATAAACAGTAGAGACAGTATCAACAACAATAGAACATTAAAAATTATTCTCAGCATGAAACCACTCATCCCTCCAAATAATCTCAATTAAAGCACATAAAATCACATTTGATATCATTCATAGAAATTAAATTGACAATAAAGATCAAGATGGCAAAAACCCTTGAAATTCCATAGCTAAGCTTTGATTTTCACTTCCAACAATTTGATTCCAAGTAGCCCACTTATGCGACTACATAATGTACTTGAAAAACACATAACAAAGTAAAATCACACAAAAAACAAAACAACTGAAACTAACTAAAACTCAAAGAAAAGAGTAGAAATCTTAGGTTGCCTCCTAAGTAGCACTAGTTTTATAGTCCTTAGCTAAACTTTGTTAGAATTCATGTAGCTTTAGAAAAATTGTGAACAGTGGTTTGCCGATCCACTTCACCACCATGTTCATGTTTCAACATTTTCCCATTCAATTTGAGTTGATCCTCAAATTTCTCATCTTTAACTTCCATTGCCTCGCTTGATGTCACAAAAATTACTTTGAACAGGTTTGACCACCAAGACCTTTATTTTTCAAACTAAATTTATATTGGCCAGATTGATGATAAATAAATGTACTACAAAATTAAATTTAATAAAAATAAAAATAAAAATAAAAAGTAACAAAAAACTTTAAGTCTAAACAGTCTAAATTTCATCATTTATCAAGGGTGATGAATAATCTGATGAGCACCAAAAGATAGTATAAATTTAATATTAAATTTTTCAGGCAAAACTATCTCTTAAATTTTTGCAGTTCCTCAAGCACCTTTAATGCTACCAACATCGTACCCATCTTCATCTCTCTCCCTCGCTCCTAGTACTGTCGACATCATGGACCTATATCGCATTCTCACAATGAATCAATACTCTAAAGCCTTAAATGATTAAAAACACTAGTTCAATTCTAACTAAAGCTTTAAATGAATACTATAACCAATGTTCCTTTTGTTTTTGAGTTAATGAAAACTTTAATCAAGAAATGTAGGAAATGAGAATGTGAACGTTTAATGTAATACCTTCTAAAAATAATAATTATAATAAAACATAAATATAGTCCAAAAATAATTACATTTTGATTTTATGCAAATGACATATATAAATATAAAAAAGGATTATGTAAATAAATATGTATAGTATAATGCATGATACAGTAATAATATTATTAAAATAAATAAATTAATACATAGATGCTAAGGATTTAGTTTCTAAGAAAAATGATACTACCTCCGTCTCAAATTATAAGATATTTTTAGACAAAATCTCACATATCAATAAACTTAATTAAATACACTTAACAACCTTATCTTTCCAAAATAAAAATATAAACTTTTAAAAATACTTATCATTTAATACATTGAAAAGAAAAGTGATGAAAATTAATTATAGAGAGAGAAAGAGTAATATTAGAATTGGTACATTTAATAAAAACTTAATCTACTCAAAGTATTTTATATTTTAAAATAGAGAAACTCCTTCAAAAGTGCCTTATAATTTGGGATGGAGGGAGTAATAAAATCTCACTAAAATATATAAATGATAATCAAATTTCTTGAAATGTTATAATTTCTCTCAAATTCCTGCATACATTTCTAACATTAATAATTTTAAGTTAAATGATTAAATCGTCCTGTATTTAAAATAACTAGTCACAACTTTTTGTTTAAACAATCACAACTTTTATTATGTAAATTACAAAAATTGAATAAGAAATCACAACTTTCTATGTGAAATTTCTTTTATATCATTGAAGTTGAAGTCCAAGCTATGAAAATAACTTATCAAAAATTTTATTTAAACAATCACAACTTTTATTCTGTAAATCACAAATATTGATCAAGAAAACATAACTTTTCACATGAAATTTCTTTTATCATTAAAATTCAAGTTTTGAAAATAATCAATCACAACTTTTGCTTAAGCAATCACACTTTTATTCTATAAATTGCAAATATTAAACAAAAAATCACAACTTCTGATGTGAAATTTCTTTTATAATTAAACAAGGGACAATTTAATCATTTAACATAAAATTATTGACGTCAGAAAGGTACTTAGGGACTTGAGAGGAGTTATGACATTTTGCAAAACCTAATTGTCATTTATATATTTTAAAAGAATTTTATTGTCATTTTCCCTAGTTTCGGTTTCATGTTGCACTTTTAATTTTGAGACTTTAGGTTCTTTTTGCAATTTCCCTATTTCTAATATGTATGTGAAAAGAATAAGAACCAAAATACATCACGTTGGAGGTTGAAATATCATAATAATTAATAACCATAAATGGCAGCACTTGCATATGTTTTCCTATGTATGTATTGTTGTGGGTGTTGAATTTTGGTGACAAAATTCCTTTAAAGGAGGGGAAGAACTATAATATCCAAAGTTTTTAATATACACTTACTTGCTAATTAAAAGAAAAATTAGTTTAAAAATTATTAATTAAGTTAATCATGTTTTCAAGTTGTTAATTGACATTTTGGATCATAGATAGCTTCAAAGTCGAGTTAGGATGAAAATTGGATCAAATCGAGTTTGAATAGCATGAGACAATAGGGAGAGTTGCTCACTGTGCCACATGTCGCCACAAATGGCACAGTTTCAACATAAAGACCCAAACAACATCAAAAAATTAGAATGGAATATTTAGATATTAGAGTGTATGAAGGAGGATTTGGGCTAGGTCAGAGGTTTGTTTAGACCTCTAATCATCCAAGTAACCTTACTAACTCTCCATTCGTCCTATCTACCTTGATTTAAGTAGGTTTTGGAGAGTTAGGGTTTGGATTTTTTCATGAGGGTTTGTTAAATTCAAACCCTAAGGTATTCATGTGACTTGAGAAGCTTAATTTAAGTTGTATGGAGTTAAATAGGTGGATATATATATATATATATATGGGTGTGTTATTGGGTGGAAGAGGATGGATGAATTCTAGGTTAGTTGGGAGTTTTGAATTGTGGGAGTTGAAATTAAGAATAAATCAACCTTATACATGCTAAATTAAGATAAGGTGAGGTTGTAGAAGTTCTGACTTACTCAATGGTAGAGATTTTGGATTGTTGAGTAGCTAAACTAAGTTAATTTAGTTAGTAGATATTTGTGTTAACTTAATAAATTGATATATAGTACTTGTTAATGTAGATTTTAATATCTTGGAGTGATTCCAAGGCTACAGTAATGTGGAGCTTACGTTTGATCCATGGATAATCCCTTTTAATACTTATATAATTGTTTGCAAGCTATTTATGGGGTTTGTGCACACGCAAGCGGGCATATGCATATGTGCGCTCACATGTGCATGTGTGAATAATAATTACTGTTAGAAACTTCTAGAGTGTGCTAAGAATTTTATGACAAAAATTTCTCATAATTGGATCAGTATGCTACAGTTTGGTAATATATTTTTGAAAATGGATTAATCAAACTAAATGAATAAGGCAAATTTTGTTAGCATTCGATATGCAAAATTTATATTGAATATGTGGGAAAAATGCAAAGGACTACATGGGGGAAATTGCATGATCCAATAAGGGTGAGAGTTCACCCTAGTTGAAGAGGTATTAACAATCCATATAGGGAGTTCACCCTAGTTGAAGAAGTAATAACAATCCATATGGTTATGCTATCACCTGGGATGCCCAATACATCCTATCTTGGCTCCATATTCACTGAATAGGTTCAATGGATTGGTGATATTCTAACTTAATTGAAAAATGTTAGGTGGATTTAGTGCATACGACACCCCAAATTGTAGGTGGGGGAATCCGTAGTCCTAAAATGGTAAGGGAAGATCTTAGCTAGGTAATTCTCTACAAGCCCATAAAAATCATTATACCTACACCGATGTACCGATCCTATGACCACCAATTCTCCGACTATTAATTCCCTGGTATGTGCTTCGGTTGGAGTCTTGGTCTGTAGGAGGTGAATAGCGAGGGGTAATTCTCTCTATTGAAGGTGAGCTTAGGACAATTCATTAAGAATTGATCTTACATGAAAGCCTACTAATTTATTCTAGGAGACACGGAAGCTCGGATGGATATGGGACCATGCATGTGGTATATATGATATTTGTAACATATTTTGTACTTAACTTATGAATTGTGTATCATACTATGTTTTTATCATGCCACTCTACTACTTGCCTATAATTTGCATGTTGATGGATTATATGATTTTCTAGTTATTGAGGTATTGTCTTACTCCCATCGATTTACATTTTTACAAGTTTCGAAGTTGAGAGGAGACAAGGGAAAGAGCTAGGCCAAGAGTACTTTCTTTGTAAAGCCCATGTTTATTTTGAGTTGTTATAAATCATGATGTATCTAAGTAAGGTTGCCAATTAGGGAATTGAATGTTTTTTAGATATGATTGTATGATAATTTTTAATATGGTAGCTCTATTGTATATTAGTAATATACTTGTATTAAGGGCTGAGATATAAGTACAAGCATGATGTGTATATAAATATATTAGGATTGGATTTGCACTTATGGTATTGTGTAAATGTGGGAATTTGGCCTAGATTGAATGTTGATATTTTCACTTTTGGTAAAGGCTAAGATAGGGTAATAAGAGCATATAATAGTGATTGGTGGATGGATGTGTCGTGTTGTGAAGATTTAGCCTAATAATGAAATATGGTGAATTTCATACAATTGCCCTATTATGTGATATTAAGGTTGATGTGATATTATGTGATTACTTGTTCAAACAAGTGTATATTGATCCATTGAACTTAGTTCAAGTCCTAAATTGAGTTGGTGATATAAGTTTTGAAATCTGAGTACTTGGATGCCCTATATTGATTATAAAATGTAATCTTTCACATTCGGGTGTCTAAATTTTACATACAACATCAAGTCATAATGAAACTTATTCAGTTAGCTAGATTATTGAATAAGCTTCGCGTGGCCACTTAAATTACTTCAATCAAACTTCAAATGTGAAAATGGTACACATCAGAAGTTCACCCTGAAAAGTTGTTATGATAGCTCTTTGCTGTCATGAAATGGCATATGCACTGCAGCATGTTTATGTATGTTGCGGTGCATGGCATAGCAATAAAATTAAGCTCTTTGTACCATATGTTGCAACATATAGACCCTATGTCATGACATGTGTCAAAATATGCCAAAATGACATTTTTGGCCTTATTTTACTATGTTTTGCTTGTTTTTATCTTCCATGCTTCCCAAAATTTTAAATATAAATGAGTTTGAGCTTAAACTACATATTCAATTTTTTTTTTGGAATCCCAAAGGTTTTCAAATATATTTTAAAATATTTAATTAATTTAACCCTTCTAATTACAGTAAACTTAGGAGGGATTAATGGCTCCTAATTGCTATTATATGTTATGATTGTTGTGATTATTAGTAATGTTAAGGTGGACGTTATACCTATAACCTAGAAAAAATGAGAGAGACAAAGAGAGATTGGTAAGGGTGCTGAGAGAAAAAAAATCAGGGAACCACGGTAAAATGATTCCTTAAATCTTCTCCATATCTAGATATTATACTTATTTTTAAGACATTATCATAGTGTAGTCTCTATTAAAATTCTCTTAAATATCAGTTATCAATTATTCTAATGCTCTTTTATGTATTATATTTTCACAAATAAACATACTCTTAGACTAGAATAAAATAATGATCTTTTGTCATTCTTCACGTGCAGTATACGAAAGTGAGAAAAGAAGCATAAGAGAAAAGAACAAATCACACACACCTGCCCTTACATGTTAGGGATTTTAATAGTAATTTATGCTTTTCATATTATATTTTTATGCATATTTTTTTATTTCCATAATTGTTAGAAATAATTATTTATTTACTTTATAGTTAGTCATTTAGATTAATAATTCATATTTATTTCTTTCTATAAGTGTTTGTTACATATACGTATATACATTGTTCTTTATTGTTTTAGTTTTAGTAATAATTATTTATTTACTCATTTAGTTTAATAATTCTATTCCTTTATATAATCGTTAGTTACACAAACACATTGTTTATTTATTGTTTCATGTAATGTCTCAAAAATTTAATCCATATTAACTAAGCTAAATCAAGGTAATTTAGTAAATTAATGTAGAGAGGGATTTAACAAATTTTTTTGGTGAAATAAACCTCAAGAAGGGAGAAAAACAGAGGAATATGGGTATGTGCCACATGACTCGGCATGCATTACATTCGCCGTAGTACATGAATGGCAGTTCATGAAGTAAGGACCTCTCTATACCATACGCTACGATGCATGGTCAAATTTTGCATAAGTGAAGCTCCTTCAGTTTGTAAAATCAGAAGGAAGAAAGGGAGAAAACAGAGAGCACACATCAAACTTTGTTAGGGTTATTGAATTTAGACCTGTGGGGACATTATGGAGCTTCCAAACACCAAAGGAAAGATTCATAGCTCTATCCCTTTTTTCCTCTTCCATTTTCTCTAGTTATAGAGTTCGGGTTTATATTGGGATGATGATTTTTTATCCATAATAGTTATAGGTCCAAACCTATTGACCTAAATGGAGTTAATAGGAGTTGATTAGGTTATTTAAACCTAGTATTAATGATCATATGGGTTTTGGTGGTTGTAGGGTAAAAAATACCTAAAAATTTGTATTAAATTAGGTTGTTTGAGGTGTTGGATAGCCATTAATTATGGTTTAATGGAACTAATGTGAGGCCAAAGGAGCTTATAGACTCTATGGGTAAGTTTGAATATGAGGGGTTGGAATTTTGATTGTTGAATAAGTGTCGGGTAAATAGTGAAAATTATCCTAATATGGATAGTAATGACAATTGGTATGATTGATTGTAGATTAATCATTTCTTGATACTAATTGAGCTACTTGAAGTGTTAGAAGTGTTGGTTATTAAGGGATAAACCTTTAACCTCTCAAAAGTTTAAAATAACTAGGGAAAATTTAACTTGTACAATTGTTTGTTAATTGGTTATAAGTATGTATAATTTGATTTGAGAATGTGGGTATGTTTTGAAATATATAGAAGGATGCAAATATGGCATAAAATGAATGTTTAAAGTCTTTATTTTGAAATGAACTTAATTATGTGAAAATATGTTGTTATGCTTTGCTAGAGCATGATGAAAGAGAATATAAGTTTATAAAATGAACAATTATATTAGGAGTGTAGAACTGTGAAAAATAGAGATTATGATATGTGTATGTCTTGAATGGACTTGATGAGTGTGATTGGGCATGCTATGAATGTAATATGTAATAAATAGAATGCAAAGAATTTATTGAGTACATATACATGCTGGAATAAACATGAATTGCATTGCATGGTCATGTGCATATGAGGCAGAAGTTTGCCTATAGAGAGAGGAGTAGATGTTGGAAATCTACATGGTAAGGTTCAAAGCTCGATGGCTTGCCTATTTATTTATTTGTCCTACTCATTTATCGAAGGATTCAAACCTAACTAGTCTTTACCGATTCATAAAGAGGCTAGTTTAGGAGCACGACACCCCATAGTTATTAGTATGGGGGAAACTGTGACTTATAAATGAGTGTAGTAGCCTTGGCTGGGCAGCTTCTCATAAGTAGAAGGCTTGGATAGTCTGATTTTGAGGATAAAATCCACTAATAGCCAATAGTTTCATGTTAAAGGTATTAGAAAGGTATAAGAATGGTATGGATCATACTTATCACATAGTTGGCATTATTATGGTCTTACTTTTTTGTGTAGGGCACATGGTTGTTAGTGTTGTGAACCTTGCTTGTTAAATATTCTAACATCACATGGTTATAGTTTTGTGACTATATGAATTATGTGGTTTAATTGATTGACATGCATTTGTATAGGCTATATTAAACTTAGTTATTGAGTAGTTACACTCATCCCTCTCTCTTTAATATTATAGGTACTAGCTCATTAAGTCAGGACCTAGGGAAACAATATGAAGCATAGGATTCTATATCCCAACTTATAGGCCTCAATTATTTTAAGATTTATGTGTATAATTTTATTGAAAATTGCCAACTAGGAATTAAATTATTTTGACCCTAGGTTGTTAGTATGTTAAATATTGATGTCCAAACATGGCCAAAATACTAGTACAAGTATGATATTTGTGATGTGAATGATTGTAAAGGAGAATTGTGACATTTCATAATGAATTGGCTCCCCTTTTTGTTTGTGTGATTAAAGGGTTAATCATTCAAATTGTGATTTATGAGATGTAATTTGTCATGATGTATTACACAAGTTCATTATAGTTCAATAAGTGTCATATAAGGGGTTTGTGTGAGCTTTGGCACTTGGAAATGAAATTAGACACCCTAAATGTGTTTTTAAGTTTGAAAAGAGTAAGTTTGCAAATGGATATTTATATTTTTAATGAGATATGATCTATGAGAGAAAATAGTGCCATTAGCTAGAGCTTAAAGAAAGCTTTATGTAGATATGTAGATCATCTCAATCAGACATTAGATGAAGATATAGGGAGCATTGAAAGTTCACCGAGGGAGCTATCATTTGATAGCTGCGTTGCTGTCAAATTATGTAATGTGCCGTGGCGCATGATGCCTATGACTAGACTATTGCTCACCTAGAAAAATACATAAGTTAACCAACTATAAGATAGTGGCAACCTTTGTCATTCTTCTAAGGAGGTGTTTTAAATCAAGTTTACTGAATCTAAGTACAATAAATTAAGTGACCAAATGATTAATTGATTGTTCAATTATCCTAAAGAAAGCTTATAAAACTAAACTAAAGTGTTTGTGAAGTTTCTTATCAATGGTAGAACCTTATGGTTGGATTTAGTTTTGTATCCTTATCCTTATGTCGAAATGAGTATGTGCTCCTATTTCTCTTTTCCTAACTAAATTAATATGTGGCTAATTAGGAGGATTCTGTCTAGCAACCAAACCTCCCTAAGTCATATCCTCAAGCTTAGAACTCTAGTGCCCAATTTAGTTCGATCCTTAGGTTAGTTTTAAGATTTGATTAGGTTTTTAGTGACTAATTGAAGCTATGTAGTTCAGCCAACACCCATGTAACTCTTAAGGCTATGGTTGATTATGATTAAATCAAATAAACACTTCTTAAGACTATGGCAAAGCATGTAAAGGTCAAAACATCAATGGATCATTCAAGACTATGAAAAATTCAAAGACAGCCGAAAAGTCCAAACCATAATTCTCAATAAATCATTCAACAAATTAATCTACATACAACAATCCTCATAATCCACAACCATGATCTTATAAATCAAGTTAATGGAGAAAGACTAAGAAAAATATTTGACCAAGTGAAGCTCAAAGGATTCAACTCTCCTTCATCCTCCTTTAGGACTCTAAAGTGCTTTGGTGTTCAAACTTCGTGGAAGACCCTTTCTCCTTACAATGGCCAAAATTCCTCATGCTTTCAAGTAGAGATGTGTATCATCCTAGATTCTGAACTATAAAATTTTAAGTGTTTAGAAGAGGTAAAATGGGTAAAATTGAGTGATTAATGAGTCAATAATATTTTCAGATTACTTATATATCTATTGGATCATTGGACAGCTTTGGAAGGAGGCTAAATCAAAGTTTGAGCTGAACAGGGCATAAGGAGAGGCCTAAAATGTGCTGAAATAGAGGGAGAAAACATAAGAATATGAGAAAGGTGACAAAAAAGGGTTTTGGCTCTTCTAAGGCTTCATCTTGGGAGCAATTTGGAGGTACTTTAAGCTAGCTAAATAATTGGGTAAGCTTCTTATGCCCTCTCCTTTCTCTCCATGCAAATTTTCCATAGATTTGGGCATATATGGGGCTTAATTTTGGTTTTTCTTGGGTTTTAACTGAACCCATTGGCTTAGATAAGGTTTTGGGGAGTTAAATCAAGCTAACCTAGATTTGAAGATTTTATAGTGATTTGAGATTCTTGGTTAGGGTTTGGACAAACGCTGAGTAAAATTTGAGCTATTGCAAAAAAATTAGGAGAAGAATTGATGTTACTTAAGTATTTATGTATTAAATGAAATTTATGGAGTGTATTGGAAGTGTTGATGGCATTAAAGTATGATTTTGGGTATAGTGGGTATCTAAAATTTAGTAATAACGGGGTTTAATTAAAGTTATAATTGATGATTGATGTTTAATCTTGTATATTAAATATTGATCGGGCATTGTTACGCAAGTAGACATTGGTAAAGTTGGTAATTTACCACGTCCAAATAGACAATACATACTTGATTGACCATACATATAAATAATATAATACATGTACACACATTTGGCTTGTAAACTACTCATATCACACTTTTGGGCTAAATATCCACATTTTTTGTTCTTAATCTCATACAAGACCAAATTTCCACATACTCTTCAAACACCCCATATTCACACATATACACATTCATCCACTAGCCTACTCAATCATTTCACTATTCACACATATATAAAGGGCTAGGAAGTTTAAAGCCAATAGACACAATATTCAACACATTATGATTTATGCACATGTTTTAAATCCTAAGGCAACTTATACACATTCAAATTTATTGTGCCAAATCCTTACAAAGGCTTAAATGAGAGATCTCAACTTAGCCAATATCTTTCCCCTTTGAACCACTAGTGCCAAAACCTAAAAAATATAAGTAACCACGAGTGAGATAAAAATCTCAATAACTAATATAGTTCATTAAATGCTTATCATCACAAATAACCATGCCAAAGTAACAAAACTAAGGTAATATCAAATATATATCAAAGTATGAAGAAATTTCATATTTTTAAAGTATTTCCACATAAATACATACTAGCGTGATTATCTAGCTACCGAACCTTAAATTCTCTCCAACACAAAACCATAGGTTTTATTGGATCAATCACTTATTGACCTGAGCACACTTTCGGTGGTAGAAACACTTGGCTAAAGGTAATCTAACCCACCTATGAACTATGGTTTCCTTCTTTACATACTTGTGATAAAGGCATTATTAACTCTTAACCGCACCCTAATAAGCACTAGGGAGTTGTCAGACTTCCTGGATGTCCCATGATAAAAATCTCATAATATGCTGTACCGAATTACCCATGGTAATAACTCGTATAATGCTGCACCGAATGTCTGATGGTGCCAGCCTGACCATATGTATTTTTTTTTCTTCACTTACTTCTCCATGCACACACATCCACACATATCTTAAGTGAACACCCACCCCCTTTCTATGTTTTAGAATTAAAGGGGTTGAGTATTGAAATTATAAATTATAAGTGTTTTTCATAATGTGGTGGATTGCACAGGTATATTTTAGTCTTTTATATATGGTAGGAGAGGAGTTTAGGGCTTTTGGCTTGAGGATTGTGTTTTAGACACTTCATGTTGTGAAAAGTTTAAAAAAGTACAAGGTTTGAAAAGAGTATCTAAATTTTTAATGAATAATAATTTGGTTATGAAACTTAAGCCATTAGTTAGAGCTCGAAAAAAGCTTCTCGTAGGCACTTAGTTCACGTCGATCAGACGTTGAATAGAGAAATGGGGCTCATCATAAGTTTCCTCAAAAATTGTTATTTTGACAGCAGATTTCTGCTGTCATGAAATGTGCAATGAACCACAGCGCATGGTGCCACGAGCCACAGTGCATAGCACAGAGACAAACAAGCCATGATGCTTGTTCAATGAGCCATGGCACATATCCCTGAAAATCATATAATTGCATTGTTTTATGATTCCTAAACAAATACACTAATTCTTGAAATAGTCCCATACATTTGCATAGTTGTAAACTCTGACTTGTCTATTTCAAAATTCTTTAAAAATGGTTTTAATTTTAAAAACTTAGTATCTCAACTTTTTCATCTATTGGTAAACTTGGTATTATATCAATTACCTTAAACTAATCTCTTTAACTATGTAGATTTGGAGTTAATCAAGGATGTAAGAAGGAGGATATTATGTCGTGGCACGGAGGGAGGTTTAAATTATGAAGGGGGCTCTTTATGCCATGCATTGTAATAGACATGTCAATATGCCATGGCGCATGTACATAGATTTGCATTTAACAATTCACAAATCAAAATGAAAATCAGAAGTAGGATAGATAGAAAGTGAGAGCCAACGAAGGACAAACTCGTGGTGGCTAAGGCATGATTTTTAGACCATTTTAAAAGCATTAAAACAAGATTTAGCTTTAGGTAAGCTTCCTTCACTTCTCCTTCTCCCTATATTCAAACTTTTATAATGATTAAGGTATTTAGGGGCTTTCATTTCATGTTTTCTTAGGTAATGGCTAAATCCATTGCCTTAGTTAAGGTCTTAGAGAGTTATATCAAGCCTTTAAACTTATATTTATAGATTATATAATTATTTGGAGTTGTAGGTTAGGGTTTAGATGAACCCTAGGTAAAAATTAGATGATTAAGAGCAATGTGGAAAATGTAATGGTGTTATTTATGTGATGGGATGTTGAATAGGATTAATATAGTGTGTTGGAAGGATTATGGGGACTAAATTGAAGTTTTGAGCATAATAGGTACCCCTAGTTGTATTATATATAGGGTGATTAGTGTAGGAATTGACAATTAAGGGTTTAATCTTGTATATTAGCCTTTGATCGAGCATTATGGTACATAATAGACACGTGTAGAGCCGTTGGTTGACCATGATAACCATTTTAGTGATAAAAGGGTTAAGGTAACTAGATTATCTAAAAGTTAATGTTTTGATTTAGTACTAGCATAGTAATAATATGAAATTATGATTTTGAAGTTATGTGAAGTGGAATAAAAAGTTATTTTAATATTCTAGTTTTTAGAGAGTAAATGCTATTTTTATGTATAACTACTTGCAAAATTTTATGTTTTAAGTGGAAAGGAGAAATTATGATAATTGATATGTTATGAATATGTGTCGTATGCATTAAGCATGTTGGCATGATCATTGTGAGAGAGTGGGAGTTGACCCTAACGTGTTGTTGGGACATTGTTTGGAAATCCATATGATACACTAGCACCGTGAAGGCTGCAATGCTCAATATTATATTATTTGGAAATCCCAATACTATGTGAGGTAGATTGGATATTGACACCCTTGGTATTCGTAGACAAGGGGGAATTTGTGGTCCATAGTGTGTAAAGGCACTCTTGCTAGGGCTGCCTCCTATTAATGGTGAGCTTAGGCTCATCCAGTCACATAGACTTAGTCTTATCGAGTTGTCAGACCACAAATTCAGTCGGAAGACATAAGAAGGGTATAAGGTAATGTGTGGATCATGCATTTCATATTACAATCATATATGTATATATATATGTATATGAGATTTGATACCTATTTTGAATGCCACTTCACATATGCATAATCTGTTCTCACACATGAATAGTTGATTAGACTATATGGTTACTGAGTCCTTAACTTATCCCATGGTTACATTTTACAAGTGAAGGCTTTCATAGGGGCAAGGGAAAGGAAGGTGCAACCAAGCACATAAGGGAATAGCTTATAGTTGTATAGTCTCTATTATTTATTTTGGTTTGTAATAAATTATTGAATACATATACCAACTTAGGACATATATAGTTTTACGATGCATTTACATGATTTTTGTTAACTATAGGTATCTTGACCCAGGTTTATTGTATCTGGGTTGTAATGACTGTGAGAGGTCAAGATACTAGTATAAGTATTAGTTTTGTATTGATTCATGTGTTAGACTGGCCATTAGGTTGTTTTTAAGAAGTTGTTACCCCTTATAGAAATTATATTGAAATTGGGGTTTTGGTGGCCAAATCTTGTCTGGGTTGTTATTGTTATGATTTAAATTCTTAGACATGTTATTTGTAATCCATTTGACTTGGTTTAGGTAGTTCCATAGCTATTGGCATTTAGTTTAGGAGTTTAGACACCTTGGTAGTGATTTTGAAAGAAAATGAGCTATTATGAGTTTAGGTGTCCAAATCTCATTTGGCTCAGTGTTTAGGTGTGTGATTGGTGCCAATAGCTAGGTGGCTCTAAGGGCTACATATGGATGCTTGAATCTCTCGAGTTGAACATCAAATGGCAAAATGGTGCTCTTCGTAAGTTGGCCCGGAGAGCTATCATGACAATGGTCGTGTACAATGGCACATTGTCCATCACGCTGCAATGCAAGGCACAGAGGGGGGGTGTTTCCCTCTGTGCAATCCACCGTGGCGAACAACGCTTTATGCTACAGCGCACTATGCCTAAGTGGCTAAAAAGCATTGTTGCTTATTATTCTTGTAGCAAGATGAATTTCCTATGCTTTCGTTGTCTTATTTATTTGGTTTTGAACTATAGTTTGAGTTTAAACGAACTATTAAAAAAGGTTTTTTTTAGGATCTTGTTTTTAAATATTCTTTTAACCCTTAAGTTATAATAACCATATAGGATCAATGAAATCTCAATTATCATAACATTGTTCCTTATTTGATGTTTTGTATGTTTAATAATGTCAGAAATGACATTACATCTCACAAACGGGCTTGTCTATATGATAAGACTACCTTAGCCATTCATGCATGAGAAGTTACCCAAATAAAGTTACTTAACTTACTTATAGATCATAGTTCCCCTAAAGTCCCACATTATGAGGTGTAGTTCTCCTTTAACTAGCTTCCTTATTGAACAAGTATAAACTAGATTAGGTTCAAGTCCCTTATTACACAATGGGATAGTCCCTCATTGAATAACTGGGATGATAAGTATAACATATCGAGGCAAACCATCGATCTCTAATAGTAGCCCTACCACATAGATTTTAAACTCATTACTCCTTTTCCTAGACAAACTCTCACTTCATATATTCATGTGATGTATAAATGCAACATCACTTACCATGCAAAATGCTCAATATATAGGCATGCTTAATATCATCCTTGTACTTACATCATATATGATCATCACATAAACACAATAACAACAAGTCTCTGCTCCACTTTCTATTATTGAACTCCTTACCATACACATTGTTTTAACTCCACAAAAATCATATCATCGAACTTCTTATCATCATAGAACATCTTAATTTCAACATTTCATTCATTGCACAACAATCACACAAATATATCATCTTAAGACTTCCTAACATCATCAAGGAAGACGGAAATTTCATATGCCACACTTGCATTACAAACAATTTCACGATAGACAATATTAATTCACAATTTAAATAATTAATTAACATATAAGAGTATAAAAAGATTTTGTAACGTTCGCCTTGATATTACCAGGACATAGCACACAATGACATTATGATAACCATGATTAATTAATTCCTCATAATATATTACCATAATAGACAAGGATTTAATATAAATTAAGTTTAAAAGTTGGGGATCTCAAAAAACCCTTTTTAAAAGATATTTGAGCTCAAATTATAGTTTAAAACATGATTAAAGAAGTAACAAAAGCATGAAATAAAGTAAAGCACATCTAAACATTGAGAGACGGCAATATGGATATCTCCCAAAATGCCTTATCCACCACAGTGCATGTGTCATCTGCCGTGATGAATGGCATAGAAGAAGAAGCCCCCATGCTATGCAATGAGCTGCAGCGCACAAGCCTTGCACCATAGCGTATTACTGCTATCATGATAACACTTTTAGACTAACTTCCAAAGTGTGTTGTTTCACCATCCAACATCCGATTTGAGTTATTCAAGTGTCCATATGTAGCTTTTTGAGCCACCTATCTAATTAGCACTTTACGTTTAAAAAAGTAGGATACCTAGGTGCAAAACTACCTTTATTTCATTCAAAATTCAACTTAAGTTGTCCAAAACCACCAACCAAGTGCCAATAACCCTAGAACTACTTGAACCAACTCAAATGGACTATATTACACCTAATTGAACAAACAACTACATACGCATATAACTCAAACTCATTTTGGCCAACAAAACTATAATTTTATAAAAAAAAAATCAAGGGGCATTGGCAAAAATCAACATTACCATGTAATAATTATCCATATTCATACATTCATCCCAATAATAACATTTGCACTAGTGTTTTGACCTCTTACATAATTTCCACCTCGTATTGGCAAAAATAACATAACTTGTCATTCAAGTGCACCCAAAATAGTATGCATCCTAAAGTTGGTAATATATATGTAAATATTCAATTTTAGTTACACCATTTACCAAGGAAAGCTATACATACTAGCTCCTTAGATCCTTGGTTGTATCCTCCTTTCCTTTTTCCTTAGCGAAGCCTTCACCTATAAAATATAACTATAGGAGTGAGTCAATGACTCAGTAACTAAATAATCTAATCTATTCATAAGTGTATCAAAATAGCATATGGTTATGTGAAGTGGCAGTATAAAACCATTTAATGGATACATAGCATACATGTATACCAAGTCTTTCACGCAATGCAAGATTAAGCACTCTCCACCTTCTAACCTTAGCCAAATAAGCTTTCACCCATTTTGAATCACAAATTCCTTTGTTTCTCAAATATCTGGGATATCGTATGCTTAATCTACCTCCAGGATATTACTAGGACTTTAAAACAAGAAAGACTGTGATGCTAATGTACCATATGAATTTCATATAATATACCCTAACAACACTAGGATGAACTCCCACCCTCTTACAATGATCATGCTCATAAAAATCTAGTCTTACACATCATATTCATAGGGAATGATCATATAACAAATGCTAGCATTTCAAATTCGTATCCGATTTCTCTATGATTTACAAACAAGTATAAGTAGGTTTCAAATGTAGAAATGATGCTATAATTTAAGACCACTTCACACAATTTTCCAAACAAGTATATAGTTTTTGCAATAGATTATATATATACATATACTTTCACAAAGATCATAACCACTTAAATACATAAGTAAAAGGACTAGATTATCCTATTACCTTAACCTTTTGTCACATAAAGGGTTATCGTGGCAATTTAATCACCCCTCTAGATTTTGCTAGCTCAATGATGCTCAATCAATATTTAATCTACAAATTAAATACTAATAATTAATTATAACTCTAATTAAACCCTTTTTAGCCTAATTTAGGTACCCATAGTACCTGAATTCTCACTTTAGAAAAATTAACACTTCTCACATATTCCATTAATTCCATTTAACACTCAAACACTTAAATAATATCAATTCTTTACCCATATTGGTCCCAACCTTTGGATTTTCAACCCTAGCTCAAAACTTCAAATCAATACAAAATCCTTAAATCAAGGTTTAAAAACTTGATTCAACTCCCTAAAGCTCTATTTAAGCTAATAGTTTGGTCAAAACCCAAGGTAAAACCAAAATCAACACCCATTCTTCCCAAATACTCTTAAATTTTGCATATGGGGGAGGAAGGATGAATAGGAAGCTTATCCAACAATAATCAAGCTCCAAATACTCTTAAAGTGATGTTGAAGCCAAGTCCCAGTAGTCCCAAGCTCTATCTCTAATGCCTCTTCAATTTTCTTCCTCTTCCTCCACTAAAATCATATGCAACTCACATTTGATTTATTTTAAAAATGGACTGTGTGTCATGGCACATGGTATAGCAAGCTAATGTGCCATTTTAGCTGCCCTCTCGAGCTCGGTTAACTCGAACTCCATCCTATTCCACTTCTAAAGCTGCCTAAAGGTCCAATAACATCATTAGTTAGCTAAAAACACCATTAAATCATTAATAATTTAATTTTACCAATTTACCTTTTTAACATTTAGAAATTCACAAATTGAAAATTGAAAATGTTATAGATTTTGCTGGGTTACCTCAAACCTTCAAGAGGTTAAAGGTTTGCCCCTCAAAAAACTCTTCCAAAGCTATTTGAAGCTTAAATGATGCCAATAAATGATTAGTCTATCATTAATTACATTAACAATTATTAATATCCTTGTTAGGATAAATCCCAACTCTTAACTCTATATTTCCAAAGCTTCCAATATGATAGTGTCTCACTTTTAGAAATAGCCATTGGGTTCATTAATTCTCATCCAATCACAATAACTTTATTGAACTCCCAAACAACCATTTATGACATTTCTTAACTCTCATCCACAACATTAATGATGAATTTTCAAGCATTAATGGCTCCCAACTATAAAAAATAGATTAAGCCATAAATGCTATGTTTAAATAACCTAAACAACTCTCATTAACTCTATTTAAGTTAATAGATTCAAACCCCTAGCCTTTATGTACCAAAAATCATCTTTATCAAACAAACCCTAACTCCCAAACTCAAGAAAATGCAAGAAGAAAGAGAATAAATACTTAGGAAATGTACCTCTAATGTTTAGAAGCTTCAAATATCCCTAGCAAAGATCTTGAGTTCCTCTTCTTTTTCTCCTTTTCTTTCTTCTATTTTTAAACTTTGATGCAAAATTATTTCTATAAAATTTCATCTATGTGCCAAGGCACGTGTGGCCACAGTATGTGGCACAAAGAAATCTGAATCTCGTTCAAACGACTCATATGTCGCAGCATCTCTACATCCACTGTGACTTGTGGCACAAAGCCATTACTTCTTGTTTTTCTCCCATTTCAAGGTCCAAGTGGCTTAACTTTACCCCAGACCCAATCTTAAGGCTGAAATCACAACCTAAAACATTTGTTAGCTCTTTATAACCACATACCACATTTATTTTCCTAATTGCCCTCATTTAATTTAGCTAATTAGGGTTTAAATTTCTAGGACGTTGCACTTTGTCTGACACGATTCCCTCTTAAATGACTTGACTTTATTACCATTGAGGCTTTTATAACATCATGAACTTTTCATCCAAAAATTAATTACTAAGGATAAATTAGTAAATTAGTGGATTAATCAAATAATTACGATTTTTGGATGGTGAATTGACATTTTAGCTAGTTAGACTGTTGAATGAGTAAGATCGAGTGAAAGAATGGTAGTTTAGAGTAAGTTGTCTGAGCAGCAATAAGGTTTTCCTTCACGATGCCATATGCTATGGCATAGGCAACATGTGCCATAACGTATTGCATAGAATTTGACTATTAAATATGTGCTAGCTCTTGAATCAGAGAGAAAAACAAAGGAGAAAGCATAAAAGAGAGGGAGAGGAGGTGAAATTCTGTTAGGGTAAGGAAGTGTAAATGACCCCCAGAGTCAATGAATTCAGCTAATTAAAAAATTAAAGAAAATTTGCAAAAATAACAAGAGAAGTGAGAGACAAAATCACCAAACACAGGAGATAAGAGAGAGGAGCTTTGTACATATGGTTTATCCTGATTCAACTCCTATCACTTGAGTCTATGTCTAGTCCTTAGAACCTCTTGAGATTTCTAACTATATCATAAAGATTTAAACCAAGTTCTTGGTTGCCTTAGTATTATAATAACAGACTTCTTAATAAGTTTGAATCTCTCCTTCTTATCAAGGTAATGTCAAATCCCCTTTATCTCCCCAAACTTAAGTTTCTCTATTTTAAAGAAGTAAAATAGAGATAAAAAGAGTAAGTTCAAGAATAAACTACTACTATTATAAAATCTCTCTAAGAGTGGATGCATAATCCATGATTCTCACAGACAACAAATATTTCTTAGAAAGTTGATAAAAAATGAATGCACATAGTTTCGTTCTTATTAGCTCTACTATTCTATTTGTTCAAACATCATAAATGAGTCTATCTATAGTTGAGAGTCATAAATGATCTGTTAGACTCATAAATCTTCTGTTGGAAATTAATTATGCTTTATCTTCTTCTTTTATTTGAGCTTTCCTAGATAACTGAGCTTATCTAAGTTCTTCGGTGGGTGAAGCCTTGTAATAGTGCTTTGTATTAGAGGCTTCTCTTTACGCAATATAATGGCTATAAACATTAAATGCTATGACAAAAGTAGGTGAAGTTTATATACTGGTGTAGCAAAATAACATAGGTGTTATGAATCAAGAAATAGAAACAAAGAGTTTGATCCAAGTAATAATTATGCTTAGATATATTTTAGGAAGGTTATAAGAAAGCATAATTGATTGTAGATGAAAAGAATAGCTAAGAAATGAGTTTCAAAGAGTTTAAGATTTTAATACTTAAAATAGAGCATGAAGAAGAAAAATAGTACCGGTGCTATAAAGGATAGTACTAGTACTATGTAGAAGAAAAACACAGCACATAATAAATAGCACATGTATTGCTCTGATAGTACTAGAGTTAAGCTTATTCATAAAAGATGAAGATCTTTAACATTTTTAAGGAAATAAAGTCATTTTCACAAGAAGCAGAGTAGCAAGGGTGTTAGAAAAAATAAAACAAATGTTAAAACATATAGCACAAAGTCCCTAAGAGTCATGTTTAAAAGAAGTACCAGTGCTATAACTTTACCATAGGTGTTAAGAGAAAAACTTGAGGCACAACACAAGTGCTATTTAGTTAGCACATGCGTTAACTCATCTTGGAAAGGGAACCATTATAGAAGCTAGAAAGCAGTACCAGTGTCATACAAGAAGTACAAGTACTAAGCAAGAAGAGAATGAACAAGATAAAGTCTTTCAGGAAAAGAACAAGGGTAGCAGTGGTGTTAAAAACTCTAGTAACAGTGTTAAATGAACATGGTTTAAAAAGTAAAAGAGAAGAAATGAAGGAATAAGATAAGTAGCACCAGTGTTATAGGCACAGTACCAATACTAAAGGTACTAATTCAAAAAATAAGTTCCAGAAAGCAATTTTTAATATAGGATTCAGCTAGAAATCTTACACAAGGATACTTAAGTATTCAAAAGACTTATAGTTAAGTCAAATACTTAAGTAAGACAAAATTTCTTCAAAAAGAATAAGATGATGTATTGAAATGGATTTTGGGCCATAAGGTTTAGAATACATCACCTACCTCTTAAGTCAGTTTTTAGTTTAATGTTTAGCCAATTACCTTAGTAATGATTAAAAAACCTATGAGACACAATCTTCTCTTTATATTGTAATCATCAAAAATACGGTTCAACAAGAAATTTGGATTATTAGGAGATATTTTTGTCCTGTCCCTTACCAGATTAGTTACGTACCGTCTTATGCTTATATTCTACCTTAATTTCTCTCAGTTTTAGATATAGTGAAATTGAATTAGGGAATTTTAAGGGTTGTTTTCTTACCTTTGGTAATAAAAAGACTATTGGGAGTTAACTAAGGATTTTGCAATTGATTTGGATATAAACGGTTAAGCTTTAAAGCTATAAGCTTGAAGCCTAAATTGAAAGGGTTGAAAAGAGGGAAAGTTTGATGTGGAGTGTGATGAATCTAATGGATAGGATAAAGGGCTTAGAGAAAAGGATTAAGACCTAAGATAGTTAAATGAAAGTAACTGAGTGGCTAACTGCAATGAATTGTGATAATTAGTACTTTTAGTCAATTTAATAATTGACTTATAGTGCTAAATTGTGTAGATATGTGTTAATTTGAGCAAGAGGAAGCTAAGAGCTTGACAAGTACCACAGGTAACCCTTTCTAGAAACAAAATGTAATGTCACTCTTACTAAAATACAATTAACATTAAAAAAATTAAGGCAATCATTAGACGAATCCAATTAGATTACTATGTTTGTAATTTGAAGAAATGGGATCCCAAGTTTTTTATAATTTAAATTCCTTAAACATCATTTAATAAACATCAAATCAGAGAAAAATATTATTTTTAAAAGCATGGGATACCTCATGGGGAGTAAAAAGACTCAAAATAAGTGGAAAATACTAAGTGGAAAATAAGGTGGCACGCCGCAACATGTGCACATGTGCTGTGGCTGTCCCTCTCTATGTCACACGTCACAGCACGACGCCATGCACCGTGGCGTGTTGCACATATCAAACAACATTTTGCAGTCAAATAACAGTAACCCAGGGCAACTTCGATGCGCCCCATTTTTGTGTCCGACGTCTCATTGAAATGATCTAGATGTCTACAAAGAGCTTTTGTATACTAGCTAATGACATGTGTTTTACTTTCAAATTATACCATATAAGGAAGATGGACACCCAAATACATTTTCACAACTTTACATACTTTTCACAACTCAAGGGTGTCTAAAACCTCACACATGCGTCAAAAGGTACAAACAACACCCAAAACACACTCAATGGACCTAAGACTACCTATACAACACGCCACATGAACATAATCTCAATAAAACCAAATTTTCACTCATCAACCCCTTAAATACTAAAAGCAGATGAGGAAGGTTTTAGCATTGTATTAAACTAATAATTTTCATAGTCATGATTAAATCAACATTGCTACACTTATACTAGTATTTTGGCCCTATCAATACTAAATCAAACTTACATGCACATTCTAAGGCCCAAAATGCATTCCAAAATCATAAATAGTAGTAAAGTGCAAGTGTATGCAAATGCATCCTAATTAGCAATTTGTTAACTATTACACCAACTAAATAAGGTTAAGAGGTTATATAGTAGGAATCCCAGACTCTGGAGCCTTTTCCCTTTCCACACAAAGTTAGAGCCTGTAAAATATTAAAAGAATGGGGTAGGTAAAACCACTTAATAACTAAGGTACTCCTATCCTGTGTAATATATCAATTGATTTAAAGCACATAAATGGGAGTTAAATACTCGAAAATTTGAGATTACATAAAACATAAGTTGCACTTTCACAATTTAACTCATTATCATATTTCACAATTCAAATCATAACGTACAGTGCCACAATGCAGACAAACATGTGACAATGACCCAATTCACAATCTTAATGCACATTGCCATAATACAGATAACCATGTGACAATAACATAATCACTATCACAACTTACTACAAACTTATCAACTATAAGACACATCAGATACACATAAGTATAATCAATTCATATGATTTTAATCATGAACATGTATTGTAAATGTGCATGATTTAGCATTAAGTAATATATGAAAATGGTTTTAAAAGTAAACTACTATATGTATGCATGCATAGATTCTTCCTTGAAATAGAATTGTTCCATCAACTTGAGAAAATCCTTTGTGATTCACTTGACTCGACAGGAATGGATTTTTCTATTGAACTTGTTTAATTTGATCCTTTAAGCCACAACCTATTCTTAGAGTACTTAGCCGTACATTGTGAGGCAAGATCATCATGGAGAGTCTATTGTATTTAAATTATTCTAACATCTTAGCTTCTTTTATCATTAAATGGGAAACTTGTAGGGATTTTTTATTGAATGCATTTGCAACCATATTCACTTTCCCAGGATGATATTTAAGCTTGAACTTATAATCTTTAATAAACTCCATCCATCTCCTTTGTCTCATATTCAATTCTTTTTTTATCAAAAAGATATTTAAGGCTTTTATGATCATTAAAACCTCAAAATTGACACCATACAAGTAGTGCCTCTAATTTTTTAAGGCAAACACAACATCAAGTAATTTTAAATCATGCATGGGGTAGTCTACTCCATGTGTCCTCAGTTGTCTAGATGTATATGCAACTACCTTCCCATTTTGCATTCATACGCAACCTAACCCTTTCTTGGATGCATTAGTGTAAACTTTAAAATTTTCTTGGGGGTTAGGGAGAATTAAAACTGGAGAGGTGGTCAATCTTTCTTTTAAAATTTGAAAACTAGTGTCACATTTTAGGGTCCATATGAATTGTTGTCCTTTTCTAATTAATCTAGTTAAGGGTAAAGCTATTTGGGAAAATTCTTTTATGAACCTCATATAATAACTAGCCAATCTTAAGAAACTTCTTATTTCTAACATTGGTTGAGGTATTTTCCATTCAACTACAACAAATATTTTGTTTGGGTCTACTGATGCCCTTTCTTCAGGAATCACATGACCTAAGAATTTAACATCTCTCATCTAGAGCTCATACTTTTCAAACTTTGCAAATAATTGCTTTTCTCTTAAGATTTGCAATACTATACGAAGATGTTACTCATGCTCTATTATGGACCTTGAATAAATCAAGATATCATCTATAAACACTACCATAACTTAATCCAAATAGGATCTAAAAATTCAATTAATATAATCCATGAATACTGTTGGGGTATTGGTTAGTCCGAAAGGCATTATGAAGAATTCATAATGTCTATATCAGGTTCTAAAAGCTATTTTAGATATATCCTCTTTTCTAACCCTAATTTGGTGATATCCTAATTGAAGCTCAGTCTTTAAGAAAACAAGTGATCCCCTCAATTGGTCTAAAAGATCATTTATCTAGGGAGCACATATTTATTTTAATAGTCACTTTAATTAATTGCCTGTGGTTAATACACAATCTAAGGCTACCATCTTTTTTGACAAATAAGACAGGTGATACTAATAGAGAAACACTAGGACGAATGAACTTTTTGTCTAGTAAGTCTTCTATTTGTAACTTTATTTCCTTCAATTTTAGAGAAGACATCCTATAAGGGCTATAAAAATAGGTCTACTTCATAGAATTAGATCAATGGTGAATTTAATTTCTCTATTTAGGGGAAGTATGGTAATTTCTAAAGGAAATACATCAAGGTAATCTCTTACTATTGAAATTTATTTAGGTTTAGGCTTTCCTTCAAGATTTGAGAAAAGAAGATCTATGTCCCCTTGATCTATTTCCATACTCTTAAAATAGGAAGAAAGGTAAGCTAAGTTTATGGATTTGGAAGGAAATATCACAAGTCTTTTAAAACAATCAATGGTTATTCACTTTTTATTCAGCCAATCCATACCTAAGATGACATCAATATCTATCAAGGGTAGGTTGTTTAGGTTGACAAAATAGGATCAATTTTCAATCTTGACAAGGCAATTTACACACATAAGGGTTGTACAAACATTTTTCCCTGTAGGAGTTGAGACTTCTAACTGATAAGGAATATTGGAAACATGTAAGCCTAATTTCTTCACACAATTATTAGCTATGAAGGAGTGGATTGCTCTTGAATCATAAAGTACGAGCAATGGAATATTGTTTATAACACACGTACCTTTTACTAGGTTAGTAGATTGACTAAGATCTTTTCCATTCAAGGTATAAAACCTTCCTTTGGTCACAAGCTTTTGGGTCAGGGATTTTTATTCTGGGACCTTCCTTTTATTCTGTGGGCATACACGAGGATAATGACTAGGGTTTCTACTATTGGATAGGGAGGCACAACGAAAGATTAAAATTTTTGAAGTCCCTTCCTAATATAGACCGAACGAACTTGTTTAAGTTAAGGTGGATGGAATAGTTACCTTTTAATTCTTTGAACTTGGGGCACGTGCTCTTCAAGAGTTTGAATTTCAAGAGTTGACAATGTAGATCTGCTCCCTCTACCGGTACCTATATGAACAGCTCTCTAACTCGAACAGCGTGCTAGCGCTCCTAGCGTTCGTTCTTCTTTGAACGTTAATTTTCTTTCTATAGAGTATTTCGTGGTTCTCAAAGTGTTTTTGCTGTCAGAACTTTTCTAACTCTCTCATCCTTCATAAAGGACATCCTTATCTATATATAGTCTATAGATAAGGGTTTTCATCTTCTACTTAAAAGCCCATGAAAATTTAATTAAATTTATCTCATAAACTTAATCCATGATATCATATCTAATTTGAATTTATCTTATAAATTTAAATTATAAAATTAACAGCATATTCTCTCATATCATGTTAGTTATTAAATTTAATCTATTATATAAAATTAAATTTAAAACTAATATAATATAATATAATATAATATATATCACATATACATATTATATTATATACATGCACATATATAATTATAAAATATATATACATATATATTGTATTATATATATTTAATTTTATATATCATATACATATATCATTTATATATACATATATCTTTGATACACACACACATATATGAATATATATATATATATATTTTTGAATATATATATAATTATATTTTAAGTTTTATATTTTATATAAATATATATATAAATATTTATCAAATAAATACTCAAATATATATATATATATATATAAAAATTTATTCATCTTATATTACATTCATTGAATCTAGACATATTTCAAATTCAATGAACTTGGACATTATAGCTCGAGTTGGGCTATTCTTGTGTGCGATCTTATAGGCCTATATGAAATTGGCAGTAGGCTAATTACTCTATTAGCCCACAAGTCATAAGTGGCTTCTAGCAAAACATTGCAACTACCTAATTTACATGAGGATCGATGATCTAATATAACCTATCATGCAACTGTATCATATCTCTTTTGTCACACGATATTTCAGTCAAGTATGAGACATGAAATTGTCATTCTCCTTTACCTGATCGTTATTTTCTTGATCTTTGAGTGGATTAACAATAGTAATGGAAAAACTCTTTTCATTGTAGTATAGCCATACATTTTCTCAATCTTACTCATTGAGGGGCCCAGTAATATCTCTCACTTAATGTGAGGGACAAATTCCATCTTGACTACTCATATTCCTCTGTATAAATATCACTAAACTCAATCATAGCCTTTATGATCACCTGGTCACCTTGACTTTTGACTAGGTTAAAGTTTAGTGGTCATAATGTAGGAATCCATGATGATCTCAGGTCAAAGGGTTTAGTTATATAATTACATATGAGATAAGTTTATGACATAACCATGCAGCTTTTTCATAGTGAGTCGGTCCAGCACCTTGCACTCTTTCAAATGCCTATGACTTTGATTTGTATCTTATAATTAATTAAAGTCATACTAGTCTTGTCTCATCTATGATCCCTTATAAATGATCGATGAGAGACATTTAGGACAATTACTATAGTTTGTCCAAAGATACAGTTATGATATTGAACATGCAATTATATGATAACAAAAGAGAAATTCATTAAATAAGTGTATAGTATAATAATTGGCCTTAGGGCATAATTTTCAACATCCTCCCACTTGCACTAGGTACAATCATTAATTAGTCTAATTCCCATTGTCATGACATGACGCTTATGCTTCGCCTGTGCAAGAGGCTTTATAAGAAGATCAACAACATTGTCTTCTCCTACTACTTTACATATTTTATATCACTTCTATCATTTATCTCTCTAATAAGGTAGAAATACTTGAGTATATGCTTGATCTTTTAGTGTGACCTTGGCTCCTTGCTTTGTGCAATTGCACCACTATTGTCACAAAACAAGTTTATTGGATTTGAGATGCTAGGCACCATTTCTAGTTTAACAATGAACTTCTTAATCCAAATGGCTTCCTTAACTGCATCTGATGCTACTATACACTCATCTTCTATTTTAGAATTAGCTGTTGTGCTTTGCTTTGAGCTCTTCCAGCTTACTGCCCTACCATTTAAGGTGAACACATATCCTGATTATGATTTAAGGTTATCCTGGTTAGTTTAGAAGCTTGCATTTGTGTAACTTGTTACAACTAGCTCTTCATCCAATCCACTATATACCAAGAATAAATCCTTAGTCCTTCTTAAGTACTTTAGAATATTCTTGACAGCAGTCCAATAATCCTCTCCTGGATTTACTGGTCATACTTAAGGCAAATGAAACATTCGATCGAGTGCATAGCATGGCATACATGATAGATCCAATTGTCGAGGCATATGGAACCTTACTCATGCAATCTTGCTGATTTTGTGTACTAGGACACTGGTCTTTACTAAGATGAATGCCATGAGATGGGGTTGAAACCCCTTTTTGAATCTTGCATACTAACCTATGCAATATCTTGTTTATGTATATGCTCTGACTTAGGCCTATTAGTTTTTTAGATCTATGTCTATAAATCTTAATCCTAAGGATGTAAGTGGCTTCACTTAAGTCCTTCATAAAGAAAGATTTTCCTAACCATGACTTGACATTTTGCAAGGTAGGAATGTCCTTCCTAATGAGTAGGATATCATCTACATATAGCACTAGAAATATAATTGTGCTACCATTAACCCTTTTATAAACAAAAGATTCATCAATGTTTTGAATGAATTCAAACTCTTTGATTAGTTCACCAAAACGTTGATTCTAGCTTCGAGATGCTTGCTTCAATGCATAAATGGATCTTTGAAGCTGGCACACCTTTCTAGAGTCCTCTGGATGTATAAGACCTTTAGGTTGTGTTATGTACACTTCCTCAAGTAGACATCCATTAAGAAATGCTATTTTAACATCTATATGCCATATTTTATAGTCATAATATGCTACAATGGCAAGGAGGATTTTAATTGATTTAGCCATTGTGATTGGTGAAAAGGTTTCATCATAGTCTACACTATGAGTTTGGCTGAATCCTTTTGCAACCAATCATAACTTGAAGACATTTACTTTGCCACCCATATCAGTTTTCTCCTTAAAAATGCACCACGATCTAAAAATAATGTATTGGTGGCCAAGAATGAAGAAGGAAATTGCTAAATTCATAAGTAGATGTTTAACTTATGTAAAAGTCAAAATAAAGCATCAAAAACCCTTTGGTCTTCTTTAACCTTTAGAGATTTCCAAATGAAAATAGGACCATGTTACTTTGGATTTTGTAATTAGATTGCCCCAAATTCAATTAGGCAAAGATACTATTTGGGCCATGGTTGATAGGTTAACCAAATCAACTCATTGCCTTCCCATAAGGATTGGTAATTCCTTAGAAAAACTTGCTCGATTATACAATCAGGAGATAGTAAGATTACATGGAGCACCGCAAGTATAGTTTTAGATCATGATCCTAAATTTACCTTAAGATTTTAGGGAGCATTACAAGAAGCTTTTAGTACTAAATTACATTTTAGTACAACTTATCATCCTCAAACAGATGGTCAAATAAAAGGACAATTTAAACCTTAGAGAATATACTTAGGTCATATACAATAGATCAAGGTGAAAGTTAGGAGAAATACTTACCATTAGTAGAATTTGCCTATAATAATAGTTGTCAATCAAGCATAGGAATGACACCCTACAAAGTTCTTTATGGTAGAAACTGTAGGTCACCTCTTTTCGAGTTTGAGGTAGGAGAAAAAGGGTTATTAGGACCTGAATTAGTGCAAAAAACCATAAAGCAACTTGAGTTAATATGAAAAAGAAGTTAATTGCTTAAAGTAGACAAAAAAACTATGCAAATCAAAAGAGAAAATCCTTAGAATTTGAGGAAAGAGCACATGTATTTTTTAATATTACTCCTATAATAGGGATAGGTAGATCTCTCAAGTCCTGAAAATTGAGCCCAAGATATATTGGACCTTTTCAAATTTTAAAAAATATTAGGCCAGTTGACTACCAAATTGCCTTACTACCTAGATTTGTAAATCTTCACCCTATATTTCATCTATCTTAATTTTGAAAATATGTACTTGATACTTCAAACATATTGGCAGACGAAACAGTGCAAGTAAAAGAAAATTTAACGTACCATCCTAAACCAGCCAAGATATATAGTGAATTTTGATCAAAAATATTTGAGGAATAAAACTATTCCACTTGTCAAAGTAGTATGGGAATGGTTAACCCCAAAAGAAGCAATGTGGGAAACAGAAGAATACATGCTACAAAAATTTCTAGAAGTATTCAATTAAGGTATATCATGAATTTTAGTGATGAAATTCATTTGAAAGAGGAATGAATTGTAACATATAAAGTCCCATCTCACATTCGGGCTTTAACATTCCACATTACAGAATCAATAAATTAAAATCAAAGTAATAGCCCTTTATTTGTTTTCAAATTGTGGGATCCCAACTTCTTAAAATATATATTCAAATAAGAGGGCTAGTGAAAGTGTAAACATATCAAAAAGACTCAAAATACTACAATTCTCAAACCTAAAAAAGGCCATACGCTACGGCATGTGGCATTGAGCCACATGCTCTATTTTTTACTGTGTCATGTACCGCGGCGTGTTGGTCCAAAATTTTTACTGTCATTTGATAGCAAAAATAATTAACTTTTGATATGCGCTGTTTTCACACTTGATGTTTGATTAGAGTAATTCAAACGGCCACACGAAGCTTACAACATATATTAGCTAATGGAATAATTTTGGACCTAATCTGACTGTCCGATCTAAAATTGGACATCTAGGTATAAAAAGTCACTTTTCTTTTAAAAACTTGTACCTTAAGTGCTCAATTCTCATCCCTTGTCCCATTAGACCATTTCAAGCCTTGAACCAGGTCCAAAAAGACCACATACACCTGATTGACATCACAATACACATATATCACATCAATAGCCATTTTGGCCTCTTAAAGCTACATTACACAATAGTGGTCTTATATGAGGAAAACACATATACAATACATATTCACATATACGACTAGACTTGTTCTACTTTCAACCCTCTAATCTTACATATGGGGCTCCACCTCACCATATGGTTGGGAATTACAAGTGTACTCAACTCTTCCAAATGGGGCTCTACCTTATCATTTGTGTCAAGTTCTTACCATTTGTGTTAAGTTCTCAAATCACAACATAAGTCACATTTAATTCACAATCAACACATATATACACAAGTGGAACAAGTTTCAACACAGCATATACTTACTTGATTCGCATTTAAGCCTACCCACGTACCCTCTATTAGAGAACCCTCAGCACAATGCAACATCATATACATATATACAAGCAAGTTTCACAATACAATCCACTACCAATCGAGCTACTCCTTCCTCGCTTTCTTTTTCGGCCTTATTGCACTCTCTTCACCTGTGTTCAAAAGCAGTGAAGTGAGATATACATCCTAGTAACTCAAAGGTAACCCTAATTACTAGTTAGTAAGCGAAGTCATAAATAAGCGATAAAGTAGCATGTGTATCTGTAAAAATAATATCATATGTATATATAGAAATTCATTCTCATCAATCTCGTTATGCTCATGCAATGCATTCCTGGTTCTCCCTGGTAGAGTAATCTCTACGCCTGGACTAGGACTTTTAGTCACAAGGAATAAGGCCCACTATACCATTATTCAGATTGGATCATTTTCTTTTTGTATGGGTGGTCTCCTAGGTCCATCATAGCAAAGTCAAGCTCTATGTTCTGGATCATCAGGTACCCTAGCCTTATATAGAGTAGGACCACGACCCCCTACCCTAGTCTAGGGTAACCTCGTGGATCATTTAATATCCTAAGTCCGTTATAGCAGAGTCAAGCTCTACGCTCTGGATCATCAGGATTTTTTCTCCTAGGTTTGTCCTAGCAGAGTCAAGCTTAACGTTTTGGATCATCAAGACTTCTTAGACCTTTTCACGGTAGGACCATGTCCCCCTACCATAATTTAAGATATATCTCGCAGATGTGATGTATGTCAATACACATGCTGCTTTAAATTTATTTCAATCAACATTCCCACATATGCATGCATACTCTTTCACAATGCTGCTACTCTATTAGTTCACAATGCAATGTACATAGTTATATTAAAATACTTGTAAATAATTTTATAAACAAACAGGTAAAAATTTTACTCTAGTTACCATTAACCCTTGCTATTAAGGGTTACCAATCACACTAAGCTCCCAAAGGTGCAGATTCTCATGAGAAACTTCATAGGTGCTCAATCTATATAACACAATGCCTCTCAGCCAATTTCCATCACATTTCATAGGTATTGATTTGGCTAAACCAAATCCCTTAACGTATAAAACAGTTCAATTGAACCCTTTACAATTCAAACAACCATAACAATCTCCCAACACATCACTCAACTAAAATTTTGCCATTTAACCTAACTTTTTGGCCATTTTAAGTCTAAATCCTCAAAGCTCAACCATTCAACTCTATACTAGTCATAAAACCTTAGTTTGTATTTGATATCTCATTTTAAACCTCCTTTTTGGATTACAACACCTTAGAATCTCATGATTCGATTTCTCAACCAATGAAATTCAATGAAAAGAGGTAGAATTAAAGCTTGGGATTACACGATATTTACCCAGCAAGTTATTAATCGAAGCAGACTCTCGAGCTTCAAATATTGCTTGCCCTAGTAGAGATGGGTTCCTCTACCCCTCTAAATGTGTCTCTAGCTTTCTCCCTTCTATTTTCATGAGCTGTTCACGTTAACTTTAAGTGATTCCTAGATAGTGCGCCATGACGTGTGGCACATTAAGAAAATTCTCACTTGTGCTTGCACATTATGCCTTGAATTGTCTTTTTACCCTTTAATCCTATCAATGTAACACCCAAACAATACAAAATATCAACTCAACATCCAAATCAAAATCAATCTGCTAATTACTAATTTACCCCTGATTAGCAACTAGTTCCTAGGATTGAAATTCAAAATGTTACATAATACCCTCCAATATATATATATATATATATATTTATACACTCCAAATACAATTCCATTTTGATACACATAATGTACATAAGATTTTATAAGTAAATAGGTATCGTATGATGTAATAAAATATATATAAGTAGTAGTAATAACAATAATAATAATAATAAAATAAATATATACATAAAGAATAAATATAGGATTCCTTTAAGAATTTTGGAAGATTTATATGTTCCTTGTATTTTACAGAATACTGATCAAGATACTAATTATTTAATTTCCAAGTTTTAGTATTAAAAAAAAGAAAAGGGGGTGGATGCCATATAAAAAAAAAAAAAGGGAAGAAAAAGAAGAAGAAGCATATGATGTGACCAGAAAAAAATATGATAAGATAAGAAGTTAAAACAAAGGAAAGGAAAAAAAACATGTGAAAGAAGATAGCCTTGAGATTTTGGATGAGGTCAACCAAAAGGAAACAATAGTATATGGTAATTTAACTTTGCCCTATCTATTCATTTGAGCACGATAACCACTCACATCTTGCCTATAAATAGCAACCTGGGAGAAGGAAAAAAAATGAGAGAGTGGGAGAGCTGGGAAGGAAAAGAAAAGGAGAGAGAAGAAAAGAGAAAAGAGAAAATACAATAAAATCTTTCCTAAAAAATATTTTATATCTTTTAATTTGTATTGAAATAATATGTTTATTTTTTAGCTAATATGTTTGTTCAATATCTATCAAAATTCTCTTATTTGTTATCCTGGTGCTCTTATATATATTTTAATTACACAACCACACACATATTTAGGCTAATATATATATATATATATATATATATCTTCTTTATAGGCTTGTTCCATTATTTTCATAATTTTTTTTGGACAGTTAGGTGATATATGTCTTAATTTTTCATAATTGCAACATTTATATTTTTTGGGCCTTTTGTTATAATTTATTCTTCTTTTCCCTTTTCTTTTAAAGAATTTTCTTAGTTTATATCTCCTATATTTTTTATAATATTTATTTTTTGGATATTCTTTAAATTTGATTTTTAATCTTCTTTTCCTTATCATAAATTAGGAGGAATAAAACTATCATCAGGATCAAGAACAATAAGTATTACAGCTATGATAGGATTAGTATTTACAAACAAACATAAAATTTATAAAATAAATAAAGAAAAATTAACAATTGATAAATATTTGATGCCAGTATTACAAGAAATTGAGTTAGATCTAACAAAAATAACTATACCTGAATAATTAAGATTAGAAATAGATAATACTATACATTATTTTGAAAAAAATAATTCACAAAGATTAATAACAAATGATATTATAGGACAAAAATCATTAAGAATAGATACACCTACTCGAAATATAAAAATAATGGAACAAGCTTATAAAAAAGATTTAGAATCTATAGGATATGATGAAAAATTATCTAAAATAAAAAATAAATTAGATAAATTAGATACAAAAATTTTTAAACTAAAAATAATAAGTGAAACTGAAATGAAAAATAGTGAATTAGAAAATGAAACCTGTTATATGTATATGATGAATAGGATAGAAGATGAACCTGAAAGTAGTAAATTAAAAAATGGTGCCATTTTTCTTTGTTTTTCTCACTTTTTGACATTTGGGTAACCCGACTTCACTTCGAACTCAATATCCTAGAACTAAAATTACAACCCCAAACATTTGTTAACTCTCTGTAACCACACATCGCGTTAATTTACTTAATTAATCTCATTTATTTAGCTAATTATGGGTTAAATTCTCTAGAATGTTAGAACACCACTCTTTGTGCCATGGCCTCCACTATTTATGCAACAGCCACCACCATTCATGCAACAGCCATCTACGTTGATGTCTTTGCTGCCGTCACCTTTTTATATGTAGCTCACTTCAATGAGGATGATACCTCTAAACATGCCCAATGGGCATAATTAGATATTTTAAAAATGTATATATGGATTTTTTTTTGGTGTATTATGTTAGGGGATACTCTGGTATATTTTTAATGTAAGTACAAAATCCCCTTCTCCCATACTTGTTAGGAATGCCTAGAAAACCCACAAGTTGACCCGATATAATTTGACTATATGTAAATATATATATATATATATATATATATGATATTCCCTAAATGTGTGCAGGAATAGTCCTTCATGACTTAATTTGTAGTTTAATTTTTGTTCCTTTAAATATGGTATTATAAAAAAAATTGTACAATCCCCTTTAACTTTTAGATAAATCTAATTGATGATAATAACGTCAAAACAAATACAAAAATATTCCAAACTTGCTAACCAATCAAACCATCCTGAGGGGGAGGGGGATATATAAGGGAGAATCTATAGTTCATAGGTGGGACATAATACCTTCGACTGGGTGATACTACTACTAAAGATGTGCTCAAATCAATATACACGATTCATCCAGTGGAGCTTATGGGTTTAGTTAGGGGATATGGAGGATTGGATAGATAGGATGATCATGTGAGAGTGTAAAAATTAATTTAAAAGAAAAATGGATGTGTATATGTGAATATATGAATGAGAATAATGATATAATAGTTTTGTTTATTGTTTATAGTTATTCCTGTTAATAGATAATTTTGAATTATTTTGGTTATTGAGATATTTATCTCACCTGATGGTTACTATTTTACAATACCTATGACTGGAAGCAACTAAGGGAAAGATTGAGGCTAGTGGAAGGATATTCACTATATAGCCTCTTGAGTTTGTGTAATGAAATTATTTTGTTGTAAATATAGTAATGTTTATAAGTTGCCATAGATGCATTTACATATAGCGTTTGATGCACTTGTGCATTCATGTGTGGGTTTTAGCCATGGAGTGTGTAAATGTGTGAAATGATACAAACTATGAAAAAGGGGTTAAGATGCTAGTGCAAGTACATGATTGTATAGTCTGTATTGATGAGTATGAGGAATTTGGTTATATGTGAATTTATGAAAGAGGGCCCCACCATGCAAAAAGAGCGAATTAGTGGCCGAATGGTAAGTTAGAAGTCTTGAGGACTTCTAATTACCAAATGTGGTATAAATCGTAACGTTAGGGAGGACATTATTGCTTTCCACATAATTCTACATGTATCTATGAGATTGAGTATGAAATTATGTTTGCTCATTTGAAATGGAGTATTTGTTTCCCTCCTTTTCCTGCTAGAATTCTTGTATTTTATATATTCATACGATTGAGTCCTTGGGCTTCCAAAATAATAAAAAGAAGTGCTTCAAATTATTGTTTTTTGACTTAGATCGATTTTAAAAAAGTTGAAGCATTTCAAATTGTTTGTTGACACAAAAAAAATTAAAGAAAACCTTTGAAATCATTTCATTATTGGATCTTGGACATATTATAATTTTAAATTGAATCTTTTTAAAAAGAAGATCTTTTACCATGGCCTATTTCAATTTCCTAATAAAATTTTAATTATTGAATTAGCCATGCACTTTACGTGTTTTTAGCCATTTACATGGCATCATCAAATGATATAAATTTTAAAAAAAAATTGTTAATTTAAAATAAGAATAATCACATCTAAAAAACTGACAACAAAATTATTTATCGATAAAGATCAATATAAACTTGTTTCTTAAATGGAAGTTTTTATTCCTTCCAATTTCCTGGAATGTCTATCTCCCGAGGCATTTGTTCGAATTCTCAAAGTGACCAGGCCGCTCATGCCAATTTTTGGTATTGCGTTCCTCTTAGTCGCATGAAATGGATGAATTGATTGATTGATTGTTATTTTTCCCAAGTCCGGGAGGGGTAACAAGAAATCTAAGGCTCCTCCTAAATCAAAATTCACCGGCGGCTCTCAGGATTTGTATTTCAGAAGTTCTCTTCTCCGATACTGCGGTGGGGAGAAAAGATTGATGGAAGTTGACAAGAGAAGAATGGGTGGTGGCAACAACATAAGCTCAGTATTCTATGCAGACTCATACCATCCCATTCAAGCTGGCAGCATAGACGGGACAGATATTCTTCCTCACGATAATGCTGTTTATCGAGCTCTTCTCTGTTCCTCTGCTGGCCTCTGTATTATCTATCTTCCCCTTTCTTCTTCTGAATTTTCTCCTCCAATTTTCCTTATCATCTTCCTAATTCGTTTTTGCAGACGACCCATTTGGCGATCCCAAGGCCACGGGCGACCCATATTGCACTGTCTTCGTAGGCCGCCTCTCTCGCCTCACCACAGAAGAAACCCTTCGCAAAGTAAACATTCTGCTCTGTTTGTGCCCCCCTTGAAAATGGTCATCGCCAACTACTAATTCTGAAGACGTTCGATTTTTTGTTTCTTTTAGTTTCGAACAGAAATTAATATGTTCATTCAAATTAAGATAAACTAGAGCGACTCCGTGCATTAGTGTGTTTTCTTATAATTTTTATAGATATCTATATTGATAGAAATAAAACGAAAATTATTGCAACTAGATTGTGCATTATCAAGACGTTGGTTTGTTCCTTCTAAAGCAGTAATACAAGACAATAATATTCACTTCAAGCATGGCATCACTCTCACATTCTATGATAGTGAGTTATCTCTCTGATGAACCAGGATGTGCGTTGGGCCTGAGTGAGCATCATGGACTCAATTGAATGTTTTAAATGTATGAGTTTCTTTGCGGAACTGACCTTTGTGGACTGCAGAAATTTTAGACATTAAGATTTTATGACATATTAATAATGGAAAATGAACGAGACTGGTAAATATTTCTCTTACCTGGGAAGTGGATGATCAATTTGGGAATATTAGAAGAGTGAAAGAGACTTTCAAGGGACCAAATGATTTTATATAATTCTTTGTGCTACTTAGCTAGAATGCAAGCTCCCATGGAGAAATAAGAAGATTTGCAATGTAATGCTTCCTCAAATATTTTTTATAAATGGTACAGAATGGGCTTGGTGAGATTAAAGCTTTATTCATTAGATTCATATCACTCTTAAAGACTAAGGTTGAATCTGTGTTAGTATTAGTTCAATGGCAATGAGTTTGATTAATTCTCACCCTGGGCTATGCCTTGAATTCCTTGGCACTACATGTTTTCCAAACCAGATTTAATGGCCAATGTGCATTGCTCAGAATCATGCATTGATACCTTCATTTGAGAATTCACATGACGTGTACAGTCTACTGGGTCATGGTGAATTGGCTTTTAGCATGCCTTCTTGGAACATCTTGTGGTTCAAACTTCTAAATGTGTTAAATGTGCTATCTTGAGCAAGTCAAATTATTTCCACAACTAGTTTCTCGTTTGAAAGTCTCACAAACGACTGATGCATTATACATGGGTTAATCTCTTAGCAGTACATCTCATATACTGGTGCTTTTCCTTTTTGTTTGATTAATAATAGTTCCTCCGATGTACATCTACTAGTGAATTTTGGTTTTCCTGTCATAAGTATGATTGTAAAGATGACTTAATATATGCGTACATGCCAGAATAAGTATTGGACATTTTCTGTCTTTTGTTTAAACAACTCAGCCCCTCCCTGGGTTTGTTTGCTTTGTTTGGTTTTTATGGTTTTCTTTTTTTGTCATAAAAAGTTGAGCCTTATATATATATATATATATTTAAAATATTTCCCTAGAAGTTTCATTCAGGCAAGTTACCTTATAAATGCAAATCAGGTTATGTATTTAGCATTAGGATGTTTGCATTTGTGTTTTTTATTTTCTTAGTTGCAGATTGATTATCCTCAACATTTTTTCTGTCTAATACAATTTCTTCATCTGAAGGAAATATATGATTTTGGCCTTTCAGGTTATGAGCAAGTATGGTCGGGTGAAGAACTTACGCTTGGTTAGGGATATTGGTAATATTTTATAACTATTTTAGACCCTCTTTGGTTGTCAATATTTTGTAATAAATTATTGTGATTTTAGAAAATAGCATTTCAGATTTGAGGACATCTTTTATCATTGCTATGCCATTTGAGAACTAGTTAATATGTAAAGTCTCTAAGGAGATAATTATTTTGAAATTAACATAAACTACTGTGGATAAAATTAGTGCATGCGAATTTATCAATTATCATACATGAGTGGGAGCTTTTGATGTGTGCTTGTCTTTCCCTTTCTTCAAATGAAGTTGATTAGTTAGCAAAGATGGTGGAGAAGGCTGCTTCTTACTCTGATGTTCAGTTATCGAATGATTTATGCTTGATCAGTGGTTTATTTATTTGCAGCATCTTGTTTAGTCAAACTTTTGTTTCAAACTCCCACCAATTGTTTATTTGTTTTATGCATTTGTATTTGGAATATGTAGGTTGTGATCACTCTTTTAGAAATTCTATTGTCAAGGCATTGGAATTTTACCTTCTTAAATTTCCTGGCTTTCATTGTAGTAACTGGAGCCTCCCGTGGCTATGCTTTTGTTGAGTATGAAACTGAAAGTGAGATGCGGCGTGCTTATGAGGTACTTTAACTTGTTACATCTTATCAAAATTGAGCAATCAATGAATGTTTACTTTTAATCTGAAATATGTACTGCTTTATCAATGTTTTTTTGGGTAGTTCTAGCAGAAACAGAATTTCAATTTCAGAGCTTGTCTCCAACCATATTCATTTTGTGGTAATATCCTAAATAAGTCAACACATGGAAGAAATGAGATTGAAGAAAAAGGAAATTGCATTAGTGGAAAACGTGCATGAATCTTTTACACGATTAACTCTGATAACAAGTCCTCTTGGAGCGGACTAGGCTTCAGATACGAAGTAGTTAAGTTTTTCTAATGCTTTGTACACTTCGTAGACTCCTATTTATAACATTAAATAAAATTAAAATGCAATTTATAAAATTGAATACTAAAAGCAAGGAAAGCATAAAAGCAGTGTGCAAATCATGCTACAGAAGATAGCTATTTACCCAACCCCTCCGGCCCTAAAAAAAGAAAAATACGCGATATTTCTTCAACTGAAATGTAACTGCTTTAGCCCACTGTGTCGGTGCTGGAAACCCCCCTACTCTTATTCCCACGTTTCAGCCTCAAGTCTTTAATAATTGTTGCTGTTACGGGCTTGTATCATATTGGCTGGGACAACCACGGGTGATGTGCAGTGCATGTAGAGACTTGTATCAGTTGATACAATTTTGACCTTCCTTTTTCAATAAACAAACTCAAACTTCTTGATTTGCTGTATAGGCTCTTTGGAGCTTCCAGTAGATTTGGAAACTGTAATGGAATATATTAATATTACACTTAACCACTTCAAAACCCCAATGCTCATGCTGCTTTTAGCCTTCTTTTCTTCTTTTGCCTTCTTTAATGCGAGATTCTGCCCCTCAACTTGATAGGCAAAATCCATTAACTGTTTCAATGTTTTGGGATTTTCCAACCGTACTTTTGCTTTGATTTCTTCACTCAAGATATTTTTAAAAATATGCATCAAAACCTCTTCTTGAATATTATTAAGTGGTGCAGGGGGCATTTCAAATTGCTCCCTGAACTCTGATAGAACCCATTTGCTTCAGGGCAGCCAGCTGCTCATAGTTGTCTCCAGTTTGGTGACAATGAAAACGCTTTAGTACCTCCTGCTTAAATTCTCTCTAAGGATGGATAGGGGAGCGAGCTCCACTTATTGAAACCTGTTAAGAGCTTTCCCTTCAAGACCCACTATAGTACCATCCACCTTTTCATCGTCTACTATGCTATTAGCTGAGAAATAGTGCTCCCTTTTGAATTACCACCCAATGGGATCCTCACTCAAAAACAATGGTAGCTCAAGATGCCTGTGGTTCTGCCCCTCCTTTGTTCCCCCAACTTCATGAGTCCTTCTAGTGGCATTTTCTTTGGCTATCCTTCCTTTGTTGCTGCTTAATTAATTTGAAACATGTAATATTGTGGTGAATATTTTTAGGCAATGCAGCATCATACTGAACTATTGATTCCTGAAGTTTGTGTTTTATAATTATATATTTATTATAACCTCAATCTTGACCTGCAGCTTTAATAGCTTTGGTCAACCTGGGCCAGTAAATAAGTGACACAAAGTAGCTGATTGGATAGCCATATATCAAGTACCTCTAAATCATTCTTCTACCCTGTAAAGAGGGGTAGATGAAGACAAAAAAGAACACTTATAAAAGTTGATTGAGATCTCTTAGTTAATAATATTTCTAAAAGTTTGGTTGATGATAGAGCACAATGCCATGTTGCAATCCATATAGCCAATCCCACCTAGTGGGAAAGGCTTCTTGTTGTTTTAGGAATGTTAATATCAGGGATTTTAATTTTCTTCATATGCAGGATGCTCATCATTCTATTATTGATGATTGTGAAATTCTAGTTGATTATAACAGACAGCAGTTGATGCCTGGGTGGATTCCTAGAAGGTTAGGTCAGTTGAAGTAGTACATTCCGTAAGCTTTGATGCTTGTACAGTACTACTGATCCATCTGATTACTTTATGTTCTCTGCTGCAGGTGGTGGCCTTGGTGGTAAGAAGGAATCTGGACAACTTCGTTTTGGGGGAAGGGAAAGGCCATTTCGAGCTCCTCTGTACATTTCGGTTCTTTTTATGTTTAAGCTCTTGGATTCAATAGTTCACGCTATGAACTATTAACACATATTTTTTAGTAAGGGCAAGACTTATATACTCACTCTTATATATTTAATATACTTTCATCCAATCAAATCAAGGCATGTGGATTTTAATTTGTTAATATTAATAACAAAAATTTATTATAGAATAAATAATCTATAATAGATACACATGTCTTGATTTAATTAGAAACAAGCACTTTAAATATATAAGCTTAAGTATATAAGCTTTCCTTTTTAGTAATTAGCTCTCTCTCTCTCTCTGAGTAACTCATTACATGATGGTGTTATATTGAAGTAGTAATGACACTAATGTAACTTAAACATTCTGACACTACATTTATATAATTAGGAGTCAGTGTTTAACTTTAGTTAAACTTTGTAAGAAATGTTTAAATAGTTCTAATATTCATTTTTTATCAGAAAATATATTGAATGCCACCTGTCAAAGGGAAAAAAAAAAAAGGTATAGGCTAGGCAAGTGGAACTTTAGTTTTTTCCTCTTGTAATTGATAGAATCAAGTTCCTTTTATCCTCTAGTTATGGGAACAAATGCTAGAAATCATAATTTATCTGAAGCCAATTATTTTATATTTCTCTTGATACTCAACTAGCTCAGACATTTCATGCAGTTTATTGTTAAGTGTTCTTGGATATGGATTTAGAGGCCCACACGGCCATAGCCAGTATTGCAAACCCAGTTTACACTGAATGCGTGTTTGGCTGGTTTTATTAAAATGGGTTTGGCATCTCAAATCTTAAGTTTTCTCAACACAAGTAGGTTGCTTTTGCTAAATTGTATTTTCGACACTAAGTTTTCCCTCCGCCATTTTTTACAACTGATACCCAAACATGCACCAAGTCTATAAGAAATAATGGAATTGACATGCATCAAATAAGTGCATTCCGAGGCTTTTTCTTTTCATAGTATTTTGGTCCTGTATATACTCTTCAAGTATTTTGTATCCCTATTTGGGTTTATTTCCAGTTTTGAAGTCATTGGTCAAATTAGAAGATTTACTTGTTAAATAAAAGAACTACTTCATAGTGATTCAAATATAAAAATACAAATGGAAAGATGAAGTCTAAGAATGAAATGGGTGGAAGGGAGGAAAATGATTTTTAGAGGTGGATTGTGTATTGAAGGATTAAGCTCCTTACAGTGATTAAATGGTGCAAGAAAACTCGGATATTGTGAATCTTGGCTTTATTTTATAGGGATTCTTATTCAAAAATACCTCACTTATTGATTGAACCAATAATTTTCGAAACAATTAAGAATATTTGTTCTCAATCTAAAATGTTTGATTGGTGTGTACTTGGGTAGGATATAGCATCATTCTGGTCAAATTAATCTCTATAGCCTTTATTCTGTTGATTGACTTGTGGCTTTATTGATTTAAATTATAAATTCATTTCTTCAATGTATCCAGGAGACCAATACCATACAAGGATTTGGAGAGGCTTGGCATTCCACCACCTCCTGAAGGAAGATACATGTCACGCTTTCAGGTGATTTTATTTTGCAATTTGTATATAATCTTTTAGGATATTGATCCCCAAATGGATAAATATTTGACCCAGCATTATCATTTGTCTACTAGTATTTTTATTTTTCACATTTTTGTTTTCCTGTTTACTGTTACTGCTGAAAAACCAGTGGTTATCGATAGTTTGTTCAATCAATATATAGTTTTCCAAACCAAAATATCCAAATTGTAACTTCCTCGATTAATTTCTTTCATGTCTTGTATGATTGAAGATCCCATCACCTCCTGGAATTAAAAAGGGTGATCTAGACAGGGAAGAAGGCTCTCGTAGAAGGAGTTCAAATAATAGGATCGAAGGTGCCATCAAATCTCTTGCTGATGGGAATTGTAAGGGTAATTCAATTCACCGAGAGGACTATGCTCATCAAAGGAGCTATGTGGAAAGGAGAGAGGAGAGAGATGGGCATTACTATTGTAGGAGTTTCTCTGACAAGGAGCGTCATTCCAGGAGATCTGATGAAAGGAGGGAACACTCTCGGAAAAGGAAAGAAAGAGACGAACACTCTACAAGGAGGCCAAAATGTGGCCGTCATTCTCATCGTGACGAATAATGGTCAATTCTTCATCATCCAACCTCTGTACAGTTCATTCAAGGTGAGATATATGGTGCTGAGTATGGAAACTTAGGTTAACCTATTCAGCTGAACCAATAAGCCGTTACACTATCACTTTGACCAGTTTAATAAAATGTTTTGTTTACAACTAGTTTGATCATGATTCAACTACATTTTTTACCATTAATCCTTGAATCAGTGTGTTGACTGATTTTATAACCAATCCAGTGTCTAGTACCTTGATTACAGTGTCTCTGTCTTTGTTGGGATTGCATGGTGGGTATCTTCCAAAAGTCTTCGATAGAAGCGTGAGTGGATCAGAAATTTACAGTAAGATAGAAAACATAAATAATCAATGCTTAATATCATTCTTCTGAGCTCAAGAAGGGCATTATTAGGAGTAGCGATGACTTATTGATGAACAACAATCTCAAGAGTAACAACGTCCGTGTTGAAAGTGAGTTTTGAGGTTCTTATTTATAGTGGGAGGCAAGTTGGTATTATGTGCATCTAGGATTGAAATGATATGTCAATGTCATGTAGAAAATGAGCATCCATTTACAAGCGTCAATTCTTACTGTTAGTTTGACCGAAAATAGATTAATTTTGCTTAATGGGAACTTCAAAGTAGCTGCTCATTCACAAAAATCTCCCATTTTGAAATTGACTGTGGATGAAAACAAGTTTACGTGTGTATGAGGATTTGAACATTTGAATATGGATTAGAATGTATGTTTAAAGCTTTATTTGCTTGGGATATATTCAAGGGTAAAATTTTTGAATAATGTCAATGGTTTCTAGGAATACATGTTCAAGCTTGATGGTTCCATAGTTATGCCACCTCATTCTGAAAAAGTCAATAGCCAAAATAATTATCCTTAAAAAAGATGGATCCCCATCTTTTTTTATGGATTCCTATTTTGACTTTGACTTTTACCAAAAAAATTACCAGAACAATTTTTTTTTTTCCCAAGATGGAACCATCATCTACATTAGAAAACATGTATTCAAAAATTTAATGACCAAATGCACTCCAAGCGGATGACTTTGTACACCAAGCTCATGACCTTACATCTCAAACTTTTGGCCTTACATTTTAAACTTTATTACCTCGCATCTTGTTCACTAAGTTCTATTACTTACATACCAAGCTTAGGGCCTTGCACTTTAAGCTTATGGCCTCACACCCTAAGCATATATCATCTTGCATCTTGTGCAACAAGCCCTATTACCTTGCACATTAAGCCTTTGACTTTGTACTCCAAATCTATTACCTTGTACCTCAAGCTTATGATTTCGCACACCAAGCTTGTTTACTTTGCACATCAATCCTATGACTTTGTATAGTAAAGTTACATGTTAGCCTTTGAAAATGTAATGTAATTTTTATGTTTGTGGCTTGAATAATTTGTTGTCCATATTATTATTTTCTTGTAAACCGTCATTTTCAAAATAGTAGGTTATATTTTTATGAAATTTGACATTTATGGTGTGTAAGGTGATAGGCTGAGGGTGTAATGTGATAAGTTTGGAGTACATTCGGTCCTTAAATTGATCTTGTTCCCTCAAAACAATTTCCTTCAAAACGTTTAAGAGATTTTATGGCAATATTCCCATGAAAATACCTCAAACGAAAAGGTTGAGAGGGAGAAAAATAGTTCTCCATTAATGGAGCATGCTGATTGGCAGCTCTGTATCAGTCGGACCAAGTCATGATAACACCAACTCAAAATAACCACCTGGCATCTCCTTCTCTAATTTACTGATTTTCCTGTACCATCATCATTCGGTCTTGCAGTTATAAATAGCATCACTGTAACAACGACCACCCATATATGCCAACTAACCTCGTAAAACCATAGCTACACCCATTTACTATATAATAGCATCATTGTACCTTTGTTCAAAATGATGATTACAATATCATGTCCTTACGAAACCATCAACTGGCTCTCTCTCTCTCTCTCTCTCTCTCTCTCTCTCTGTATATATTGTGTGTATTATTGCCTAGCTTCAAATTAATATCATTCTTGGTGCTGTCATCATGACCCTAGGGCCGTGTATGACATAAAATAAGCAGTGCCTCAAATGGATTGTGGGTGTAGCTTATGACGTAGAAGGTGGAAATTAAACATGGATTATGTGGGATTAAAGGAAGAAGTGCACCTAACAAAATTTTTCAATTTGAAGTCACAATTTATAATTACACATTCAAGTGCGTAATGTTTTGAAGGAACCAAGTAAATGCTTTATATTCCTAGGGCTTGCATACATACATAATACATATAATATATATCTAAACATATCCATTACCATTATCGCGTGTATATGTATCAATTACCAGATTCATTAAATAAAAGCCACCAATCAACAACAGCAAAACTTGATTAATCAATTCAGAGTCATTGAGAGCAGCTCAATCTACGAAATTGAAGCCCTAAGCAGTTAAAACCACCGAAAACTCCACTATCGGATCGACCGTGGACCAACCCTTAGATCCGCCACCTTTGATCTCGATGCCCACAGATAGCTAGTTCATCTTCCGCCCATAGTTCACCAGAAGAAGCTATGGCTTCGTCCTCCTGGCTATTCTAGAGCTGCGATGAGAGAGATAATGAAAATTTAAAGAAGTGGTAGGTTACGAGTCCGTGTGGTTTCAGAGAATGACCAAACTTCATGAATCTCATGGCGTCCGAAACCACACCAACTCGTAATCTGCCATTGCTTTCATGCCTTTACTCTTTGGTTCTAAGGAAACTCCTAGATGCCCAACGCCATTTATAAGACAAACATGTTCCCTGACTCGGGCATGTTCATAGTTTTTTGTTATTCCCGTGTTTATGTTTTCTTTTTAACCAAAAATAAAAAATAATAAGGATTGGAATCCAATAAGTAGACTAAATTTACTGATTTAATGACTGTTATAAATAAATTATCAAAGTACTTTTCCTCCAAAAATTTATACTAATAGAATATTTTTTATATGCGTCATTTCTTTTAAAATACTCATTGAGAGAGTCATAACGACTTATAATATGATCTTAAAGTTAAAAGGTGTAAAGGTAAGAATGTAATTTTAAAGATAAAAAAGGTCATGAAAATGAAATTTGGGTCTTGACTTAATCAGGCTGTATTTTGTTGGTGCATTTGGGGATGGTGGAGTTATAAGAATTAAGTTTTAAAGTGATGATTTTAATAATGCGAGTGGATTTAATTAAAAAAAAAAAAGAAAAGAAAAGCTCAGATACATCACACTCCAAACGACTTCACCAACGTCCAGCTTTAGAGGTGCCCCTCCAAATAAGCTTTTCATTTTTTACCCCTTTAGATAAAAGGCAATATCATTATGTGGAAAACAACTTGACCTTTGGCCAGGTAAATAATAAGTTAGGAAATCTATAAGGGAAAATGGCAATTATATGAAGCTGACAATGATATTAATAACAATTGAAAATCTCAAAATATTGAAATGTCAAAGAAGGACTATAATCTTTATTTATAATTAAAATATTTTTAATTATTAAAATAACTAATAAAAGGTTACACGTGAATTTAAAGAAAGTTAATTGTGAATTTATAAAATTTAATTGTAAATAGATATTCAGAAACATAAAAAGGTCCCTAAATTATTGATTCACAATTAAGACTATCAATATCCATTCATAAATAATGTTCTTTATATTCACAAGTTACATGTCTAAAATCACAACCGCCCCTAAATCATAGATAATCATGAGATTTTCTATCATTTACAATTGAATTTTCACAAATTTATTAGTGACTTTTCTAAAATTCGCAAGTAATTATCTTTAAATTCATAAGTGATAATATATAACTTCATAAAATTTTTCATTTATTTATAATTAACTTTCCATTGATATAGTAATAATATTATTTAAATTCACAGTTAACTTTACTTAAATTTAAGAATTACATTCCATTGGCTATTTTAAAAATTATTTATTTTTAATTACATAAAAATAGTATAATTCTTTCATGACATTTCAGTTATTCGAGGTTTTCAATTACCATTAATGCCTTTACAAAGTGTCATTTTCTAAATCTGTATACCTCATTAACTATGTGCAAAGAAAAAACTGAAAATTTTTATAAGAGAAACAAGGATTGAAACTTATAATATCCACCACTAGACGGTCTCTATTTGGAAGAAAAGTCCACATGTGTTAAAGAAAATTGAAGATCCAAGATCTCTCCAGGTTTTTCCCATTTCCTTTTAATCGAACGAATGATGTTTTCCTTTCACTTTTAATCTTACGAATCCAAATAGAACAACCTTCAGATACTAATGAAAATTCCAAGCCCATATATATATATATATATATATGTGAAAGAGCTGCAGCAGTATGCCCAGAAAGTCACGATGAATGCTATGCTCAGTAGAAGTCGAGTACCCTGTTTGGGCTTTCATACTTTAGGACATAATTTATAAAAGAAAACAAACTTAGATCCCAAAAGATCGACAGAAATGTTTTAAAATATTTTTTTAAAAATAAGTTATAAATATAAATCCAGACAGTCACAAATATGTGAGTGTTACCTACACATGAAGCGTTTAATTTTCTCATAAGTATATGGGATTAATATTACAAAAAGACAATTAAATTAATTGAAATGTTATGCATAAGAAACAAGTTGGATAGTTAAAATGGAGGAAGGCATCAAGAGTTTTTAACAATTGAAAAGCTCCTTTTAAACTTTAATGAAAGTTTTACCAACTATAATAAAACTAGCAATGTTATATGGTGATAAATTTTTAAACATTGAAAGGACAAGGGCATCAATTTTGGGCATTGAGATGAAAATATTGAAATGAATGTATGGTCATATAATTAACTAAAAAAGATAAGATTTTCAATGATTATATAAGAAAATAAGTTTGCATGGCACCTACTAAGAAGCATATGGTAAAAAATCATTTAAGATGCATGATTTTGTCACATGCAAAACAAGTTAATAAGGGCATTAGTGGAGATTGGGAAAGGGGTGTTGGAAATTATGCCGTAGGGCCAATCATTGTCATATGCAAAACAAGTCAATAAGGACATTAGTGGAGATTGGGAAGGGGTGTTGAAAATTGCGCCCTAGGGCCAATCATTATATTATGCATGATTTTCTCATGTGCAAAACAAGTCAATAATGGCATTAGTGAAGATTGGGAGGGAGTGTTGAAAATTGTGCCCTAGGGCCAATCATTGTACTATACACATTATTATTTAATGAATTTTTCTTTTGTTATCATAACAATTACATGTTCAATATGATAATTATATCCCTGGACAAATTATAGTGATTGTCCTAAATGTCCTTGGTCGGTTGTCTTTAAGGGATCATAGATGAAACAAGACTGGTATGATTTTGATTAATTATAGAGATATAAATTAAAGTTATAGGTACTTGAAAGAGTACAAGGCGCTGGACCAACCCACTATGAGAAAGCTACATGGTACAAGTCATCAGCTTATCTCATATGTAACTATATTACTAAGCCCTTTGACCTGAGATCATCATGAATTCCTACATGATGACCACTGAACTTTGATCTAGTCAAAAGTCACCTTTGACCAAGTGATCGTAAAGGCTATGATTGAGTTTAGTGATACTCATGCAGAGGAATATGAGTGGTCAAGATAAAATTTATCCCTATATTAAGTGAGAGATATTACTGGGCTTTCGATGAGTAAGACTGAGAAAATGTATGGTCATACTACAATAGAAAGGGTTTTTCCATTGCTAATATCAGTCTATTCAGAGATTGAGAAAGTAATGGTCAGGTAAAGGAGAATGACAATTTCATGTCTCATACTTGATCGAAATATCGCGTGACAAAAGGGATGTGATATGGTTGCATGATAAGTTACATTGGATTATCGATCCCCATGTGAATTGGGTAGCTACAATGTCTTGTTAGAGGCCACTTGTAACTTGTGGGCTCATAGCGTTATTAGCCCACTGGCAATTTCATATGGGCCTACAGGGTCGCAGACAAGAACAACCTAACTCGAGCTATAATGTCCAAGTTTGTTGAATCTAGAATATGTCTAGATTCAACAAATATAATATAGGGTGAATGAATTATATATATATATATATATATTTAAATATTTATTTGATAAATATATATATATATTTATATGAAATATAAAATTCAAAATATAATTATATATATATGATATATGTATATGATATATAAAATTAAATATAGATAATATATATATATATTTTCAAAATATATATGTGTATATATATATATATAATATAATATGTATATATGATATATATTACATTATATTATATTATCTTATCTTATCTTATGTTAGTTTTAAATTTAATTTTATATGATAGATTAAATTTAATAACTAATATGATAAGAGAGAATATCATGTCAGTTTTATAATTTAAATTTATAGGATAAATTTGAATTATATATAATATTATGGATTAAATTTATGAGATAAATTTAATTAAATTTTCGTGAGCTTTTAAGTGAAAAACAAAAACCCTTACTTATATACTATATATAGATAGGGACGTTCTTATGAAAGGAGAGAGAGAGAGTTAGAAAATTTCTAATGGCAAAAACACTTTGAGAGCCACGAAACACCCTATAGAAAGAAAAATTAATGTTTAAAGAAGAACAGATGCTGAGAGCGCTAGCACGCTGTTTGAGTTAGAGAGCTATTCATATGGATACCAGTAGAGGGAGCAGATTTACGTTGTCAGCTCCTAAAATTCAAATGTATGCCAACTTTAAAGAATTAAAAAGGTAACTCTTCTATCCACCTTGACTTAAACAAGTTTGTTCAATCCATATCAGGATAAAGACTTTAAAATTATAATCTTCTGTTGTGCCTTCCTATCCAAAAGGGGGTTGATGAGAACACAAAGATTTTGAGTAATACAAAATTATATTTCTCGAGCCTCTTTAGGCTTATATTTTCATACAATATAGAACCAAGCAAGGAGCCAAATATATATAGGAAAGCCGACAAGAGCATGCAGGCTGAAAAGAAATAAAAGGCACGCAGGCCCAAGCAAGCTCAAACTAATTCTCATCTTGACCCAATACTAATTCTCAACACTCCCCCTCAAATGGGACCCAAAAATATTTAAGGTACCTAACTTGGATAACAATCACTCATGAGTATTTTTCCCAAGAGATTTAGTCAAAATATCAGCTTTTGTTCCTTGGTTTTGACGTGTCTAAGAGTGATCAACCTATCTTGTACTTTCTCTCATACAAAATGACAATCTATCTTAATATGTTTTGTCCTCTCATGATAGGCTGGATTTGAGGCTATTTAAATGACAGCCTTACTGTCACAATGCACAAGGATTAAAGATATGTAAATATGTGAGCAATCCATTTAGCCAAACTAATTCAGAAACTATACTACCTATGGCTCGATATTTTGCCTCAGCAAAGACCTCAAATTCGTGCTTTGCTTTTTAGACTCCATGAAATTAGAGCTCCTCCTACTTTAACCAAGAACCCAGTAACAGATTTTCACGATTCAAGACATGTAGCCTAATTTGAATAATAAAAACCTTCTAATTTTATGTCTCCTGTAGAGGGAAAAAATAAGCCTTGCCTAAGATTTTTCTTTAAATACTTAATAGTGTTCAAGGCAACTCTTAAGTGAGATTTTTTGGGATTTCCCATAAATTGACTCAACACCTAAACTATGTAACTAATATTAGGTCTAGTAGTAGTAAGATATAAAATTTTTCCTATTAGATGTCTATATATAGTAGGATTTTCTATTAAATCATCTTTCTCCCCCTTTCTGTGTTTACTAAATAACCTTAAACTAGGGTTCATTAGACGTTTCTAAGTTTGGAGGCTCTTAAACCTATAGTGCCTATTAAGTCCAGTGTGTACTTTCGCTAATTAAGGACAATTCCCTTACTTGACTTTACTATTTCAATCTTGAGAAAGTATTTTAATAATCCTAGGTCTTTCATTTTAAAATGCTTGTGTAGATAACTCTTAGTTGTCTCCATTCCATCCACACTATTTCCTATTATAACAAGATCATCTACATAAGCTAACACAACAATAAATTCATTTTCACATTGTTTAGTAAATAAAGAGTAATCAAACTTGCTTTGTACAAAACCACCAGCTATTAATGCATCATAAAGCTTAACATTCTACTACCTGGCAGCCTACTTTAGGCCATATAATGATTTTACAAGCTTACAAACCTTTTTCTCCCCTTGGCTACTAAATCCTAGAGGTATTTTCATATATACCTCCTCATTTAAATCTCCCTGTAGAAAGGCATTATCAACATCTATTTGAAAAAGATTCTAATTATATTTAATAGCTAAAGCTAAAACAAAATGGATAGTGGTCATTTTAACAACTGGATAGAAAGTTTCTGAATAATCTATTCCTTCTCTTTGACTAAAATATTTTTCTATTAATCTAGTCTTTAGTTTATTTAAAATGCCATCAGCGTTATATTTTTTCTTGAAAACCCACTTACATCCTATACCTTTCTTCCTAAGAGGTAAGTCAACTATTTTCCATGTATTGTTTCTTTCTACGACACTAACTGTTAGAAATTGTACCCTAGGGCTAATCATTGTACTATGTACATTGTTATTTAATAAATTTCTCTTTTGTTATCATATCAGTTGTATATTCAATATGATAATTGTATCCTTAGACAAACTATAGTGATTGTCCTAAATGTCCCTGGTTGGTTATCTTTGAGGGATCATAGATGAAACAAGACTGGTATGGTTTTGATTAATTATAGAGATACAAATTAAAGTCATAGGCACTTGAAAGAGTACAAGGTGCTGGACCGACCTACTATGAGAAAGCTAAATAGTACAAGTCATAAGCTTATCTCATATGTAAATATATCACTAAGCCTTTTGACCTGAGATTATCATGATTCCTACATGATGACCATTAAACTTTGACCTAGTCAAAAGTTACCTTTGACCGGGTGATCATAAAGGCTTTGAATGAGTTTAGTGATATTCATGCAGAGAAATATGAGTAGTCAAGATGGAATTTATCCCTCACATTAAGTGAGAGATATTACTGGGCCCCTTAATGAGTAAGATTGAGAAAATGTATGGCTATACTATAATGAAAAGGGTTTTGTCCATTGCTACTGTCAGTCCACTCAGAGATTGAGAAAGTGATGGTCAGGTAAAGGAGAATGACAATTCCATGTCTCATACTTGACCGAAATATCGCGTGACAAAAGAGATGGAATACAGTTCTATAATAAGTTACATTAGATCATCGATCCCCATGTGAATTGGGTAGTTGTAATGTCTTGCTAAAGGCTACTTGTGACTTGTGGGCTAATAGCATAATCAGCCTATTGCCAATTTCATATGGGCCTACAAGATCGCATACAAGAACAGCTCAACTCGAGCTATAATGTTCAAGTTTATTGAATCTAGAATATATCTAGCTTCAATGAATATAATATAGGGTAAATGAATTATATATATATATATATATATATTTGAATATTTATTTGATAAATATATTCATGTGTGTGTGTATCAGAGATATATATATATATATATTTCATATGTATATATATATATATAATATGTATGTGTGATATATATTATATTATATTATATTATGTTAGTTTTAAATTTAATTTTATATGATAGATTAAATTTAATAACTAACATGATATGAGAGAATATCATGTTAGTTTTATAATTTAAATTTATAAGATAAATTTGAATTAGATATGATATCATGGATTAAATTTATGAGATAAATTTAATGATATTTTTGTGGGCCTTTTAAGTAAAAGACAAAAACTCTTATCCATATACTATATATAAATAGGGATGTCCTTTATAAATCAGGAGAGAGTTAGAAAAATTCTGACAGCAAAACACTTTAAGAGCCACGAAACACCCTATAGAAAGAAAAACTAATGTTCAAAGAAGAACGGACGCTGGGAGCTCTAGTACACTATTTGAGTTAGAGAGCTATTCTGTGGATATCGGTAAAGAGAGCAGATCTACATTGTCAGCGCCTGAAATCCATACTTTTGAAGAAAATGTGTGCTAAGTTCAAAGAATTAAAAGGTAACTCTTCTATTCATTTTGACTTAAATGAGTTCGTTTGATCCATATCAAGATAGGGACTATAAAATTTTAATCTTCCGCTGTGCCTCCCTATCCAATAGTAGTACTAGAGCTAGGTCAAATTTCATTTAAGTTGGGTTTTAATTGATTACGTTCTTAAATCTTCATATGATGAACTTCTTTAGTTGGACATTACTTTAAGATTTTCAAAATTTATATGTGATATTTTTGAAATCTATATATATTTTTCATGTGATGTTTTCAAAACATATATTTTATATATATTCGAATTTATATGAATTTAAACAAATTAATATGATTAATATTTAGCTATATGATATGCGTTCTCAATATGACTAATGTGCGTTCTCAATGTCATTATTCTTCGTCTACGTTCTTATATGGTTTAGGTTGGATTGTCAATATGATTGATGAATGCAAAGGGTCTAAGGCAGCAACTCATTCAAAGAGAATAAGCTAATTCACAATTTATAGCCTTTCACTATATATGAATTATTTGTTTGTTGTGTTTTCTTTGCCTTGAAGTTATTTAGATATGGTGACATATATGGCTCTAGTTTTACAAGAATTGTAAATTTTAAATACGGCCTGTGTGTTGTGCCTCTCTCTATAAACTTTGAATGTACATTTTCTTCTCATCTCAATCCCCTCATATGTATAAATGAGTTTTCTTGATGTAATTTATCTTCTTAAAGAGGTCCTCTCATTGGCTTAGGATGGACATAGGTTAGGTGAGCCATATTATGCCATATTTAATTATGCTTTTGATTAGATTATAATATGTATGATTTTGTATGAGATGCAACTGCTTTCACTTTACATGGTTATTAAATTAATAAATCAAACCCTCTAATTAAAATCTTAAGTCATAATACTATCAATTAATGAAAACTTGTCAAAATCTAGATTACTCAAATGTAGGATCCACCAAAGTGGATACATTTGGGTTATCTTGGTGAGATAAACGTGAGTAATGGTGCTAGTCACAAAGATTCATTATTGTCTGACTTAATTAAGATTATTAAAATGATTTTGGATCTCAATCATATGATGATTGAATCTTATAAATATCTAAGAGTTACATGTGATGTAATTGGTAAATGAGTTACCTACCTAAATAACTTAATTTTAAGCGTCCTGCTAAAGCAGACTTAAATTTAAGTGAAATATGAGTCTTAGCCCACTAATCAAATTTAAAGGTTGTTAATTTTAGTGGGAGATATAAAATTAACTTTGTGTATTTTATTGTAAAATCATGTTGACTAATAACACTGCTACACTATCATTGCGATTAGTCCTTAAGAAGGACAAACTTAATAAGACAAACTTTCTTGACTAGTTCAGGAACTTGAGAATTTTTCTCAAGCAGGAAAGAAAGGCTTATGTCTTGGATGAACCCATTCATGAGGAGCTTATGGCCAATGCTCTAAGAGCTCAAAGGGATGCTTATACAAAGCACACAAATGACTTAGTGGATATAGGATGCCTAATGCTAGCTACCATAGTTCCAGAACTTCAAAGAGATTTGAAACACATTGAGGCTTATGAAATAATTGTACATCTTAAGGAAATGTTCTAGTAACAGGTAAGGCAAGAGAGGTATGAGACCACAAAGGCCTTACACTCCTGCAAGATGGCTGAGGGTACATTAGTTAGCACTCATGTTTTAAAGATAAAGAGCTATATTGATTACCTTGAGAGGCTTGGATTTCCCTTAAGCCAGGAGTTAGCTACAGATTTGATCTTGAATTCACTCTCGAAAAGTTATGACTAGTTTGTTATGAACTATAACATGAATGACATGGAGAAATCTATTTTTGAACTGCATGGGTTGCTTAAAACTACTGAGCAAAACATTAAGAAAAAGCCTAGCATTGTTTTGATCGTTCAGAAAGGAAAGGGTATGAAAAAGAAAGGCAAAGGCAAGGGCAAGGGAAAGGGTAAAGGCTCAGATGATAAGACTAAAGAGTCAAACAAACTCGAAACCAAGCCTCCAAAGGAAGGAGTTTGCTTCTTTTGCAATGAATTAGGTCATTGGAAGAGGAGCTACAAGTTCTACTTGGAAGATCTAAAAAAGAAAGATAGCGAGGCTACTCCTGTAGGTATTTATATTATAGACATTCACCTTTCTACTTCTTCTGCATGTGTATTAGATATTGCATATGGTTCTTACATTTGTATAAAAGTGCAGGGTCTTAGATATAGTAGAAAGTTAGTGAAGGGTGAAGTGGACCTATGAGTTAGAAACAGAGTAAGACTTCCTGCTTTAGCTGTAGGCACTTATAAATTACTTTTTCCCAGTGGGATTTTGTTTATTTTGAACAATTGCTATTATGTTCCTGCTTGAGTAGTAACATTATTTCTCTTTCTTATTTGGATAAGGAAGGTTTTACTTCCATTACTAGGAATGATAAATGTTCTATTTATCAAAATGACATTTTTTATGCTAATGGTGATTTGCATTTTGGTCATTATCTTTTAAATTTGAAACATTCTAGTGATGAAAACATCTATAACATAACTACCAAAAGGATCAAGTCAAATGATTTGAATCCAACCTACCTATAGCATTGTCGTCTTGGCCATATAAATGAGAAATGCATTTCCAAACTCCATCAAGATGGACTTCTCAACTCATTTGATTTTGAATCTTATGACACTTGTGAATCTTGTTTATTAAGAAAGATGATGAAAGCACCTTTTACTGGGCATGGTAAGAGAGCAAATGACTTATTGGGACTCATACATATAGATGTATGTGGACCAATGAGTACAACTGCCTGAGAGGGTTGTCTGTGCTTTATTACCTTTATTCATGACTACAGTAGATATGGATACATCTATCTAATTAAACATAAATCTGAACCTTTTGAAATGTTTAAAATATTCCAAAATGAAGTACAAAACTAATTAGGTAAGGCTATTAAAACTCTTCAATCTGATCGAGGAGGTGAATATTTAAGCCAATAGTTCATTGATCATCTCAGGAGTTGTGAGATAGTCTCACAATTAACTCCTTCAGTAAAACCAAAATGGAATGGTGTTTCTGAGTAGAGAAATCAGACATTATTAGATATAGTTCAATCCATGATGAGTCAAGTAGATCTTCCACCATCCTTTTAAGGCCATGTGATAGAATACATTTATTACCCACTTTTATTAATCAATTAGGACCCTTTTATTAATAATTTATCACCTTCAAGTGCACACATTGCATTATATTTGAAATTTTGCCTAAGTTTTTAGGTTCTGTGCACTAGGGGTATTTTGGTCCAAAAATTAAAATTTTGAGAAAATGTACAAGAAAAATTGACAAAGTGAATTTTATGTCTATTTGATGAGTGGTGAAATTATATTTTTAAAATTCATTTTAGTTTGGGAGTAATTAAATAAAAAAAGTCAAAACTTTCTTAAGTGTCTTAGTTTGACCTAGTTTTCGGTTTGCCTTTGTGTGAAAATTTTAATATAATTTTGTGCAATATGGAACTTGGTTAATTTAATAAATTCTCCATTATAATTATGAATTTAATTCTATACATTAATTAGATTTTATTATACCACATGCCATTTAATTGAATTATATGATTTATGTGATATAGGTGGCATGTGACTTGTGCATCAATTAGGCAAATGGAGTCAAAAGTCTGTGGGGTCAAAGGCTGATGGTTTGGACGTGTAAGGGCTTCTATTTGGTGGTTTAGATTAGCTAAAATTGTGGATGACACATGTGTTGCTCACCGCAAGTGCACGGGTCGTAGCAAGTAATATAATGAAAGTAAAGTATCGTTCCCTCGAGGATTTGTTCAAAAACAATGATCAAGCAAAAGACTAAGTAAATTTGATCAAGTTGAGCTACACAAAGTTAGGTGAAATGGTTTTTCAAATGAAACTAACACTAGAAAATAAAAAAAAAAGAGTGATTCACAAACTTCCAACACAATTTGAGACCTAGGATTAATTGTCCCCCTTGCATCTCATAACACCAAAATTACCTCCTCTCATAAATGCTTTTAATGAAAACCACCTTATAACCTAGGGTTCTAAAAATACTTGGACAAGCTCTCTCAAGTCATGAACAAGTGTTTAGTTAAATTAATTGCCCAATCTCTTGTTACAATTAATAAAACTCAATTTTAAACACCAACCCTAATGTGGCTATGCAAGGCTAGCAAGTATATCTCTATCTTACTAGCAAAACCATCCATTCAACATGCAAATATCAAGTTCTTGTACAATTTTACCCAAGTTCTACACTCAACCTAGCCCTCTCAAGCATCAATTAAGTGAACCCAACATCTAAATGGTGGCCAATCAAGTAGAAGCATTAAGGAAAGAGTAAAATAAATACATTTATATCATTAATCACAAAAAGAGAGGAGAAATATGGTGTTAATCCATACAAGGGTTCCAAATAATCCTAGAACAAAGGGTTTAGCTACTCATAATCATCCACAAGCTACAAATATACAAAATAAGTGGACCCATTTCAGATTATAAGAGAGGAAGGGAAGAGGAATAGAAAAACCAAAGAAAATGAGCTCCAAATGTCTTCAAAGCTTCAATCTCTTGATCCCAACTCTTCCAATGCCCAAACCCTAGCACAACCAAGCTCCAAAAGTGTCAAAAAGTCTGAAGAATGCGTTCTGGGTCGAGCTCTCAGCTTATATGTATCCTAACCAACTAATTTCTGATAAATGAAACGCAGCGTTTTTCTAACAGCGGTGAAAGTCGCGAACGAAAGTCACGACTTTGGGATGACTTTGACAGTTTTGCACTGTTTTTACAGCTAACGAAAATTATTCAATTAGCTCTTGATTTCTTCATCCAAACGCCTTCCAAAAATATCCACAAAGCTCCAGAAATGCTTCTAATCAAAATAACATGAAATTAGGCGAAAAATATCAAATTAAAGCCAAAAACACAAGCCCAAAACAAAATGCACATTTTCCTAATTTGGGCAATAAAAACATATACAATTGAACCAAAATGAATTAGAATCTAAGGAAAATGTGATGAAATAACATGAACTTCTAGAGGTTAACAACATGGGATTAATTGTACACACATTGGAATCATCTACAAGCCAATAGGAGGGTGCCACCTTATAAGTGTAACAAGGCTTCCATTTTCCATTCATTTTCTTTTCTTATTTTTTAATTGAGCTTTCTGATGGAGAAACACTTAGAGCATATCCCACACCCCCAAAATCAGATCCAACACTCATATCATTCATCTTCCACATTTTCTCTCTCTTGTTCATAGTGTTCTTCATTTTCTCTCTTTTGTTCTTCATTTTCTAGCACCCTAACCTCCATTTTCAGCCACTAAACCTCCACAAAACTCATACCATTCTTCTCCTCTCTTTATTTTCGTTCCATCCCTTCCTATTTCACAAGTTTCTAAGCTCATTTTCTTTATCCCAAGTTCCATGAATTTCCGTCAATAAGCTTCCAACTTAGGGTTCTTGAAGATGATGAAGATTGGCTATTTTCTTTAGTGGAATCCTAAAGAGATAAAGATGGAGGATGAATCTTGAGCTTCAAATTAGCTAAGTTCTTTTGTTTCCTATCCTCTTCTCTTTTTACTAGATGGTTAGATTCCTTAATCTAGGGTTTAATCATCTTAGTTTGTAAATTCTAATTTAAATTTGATGTTGATGTAAAGAGAGAAAATTGTTTCATTTAATTTCTTCCTTGGATAGCCATGATTGAATTTTGCCACTCTTTGTTTGGCACATAATCTTGTGTTTTTTAATTAGTGAATTACTTGTGTTAATATTACATAATCTTGTGGTGTTAATGCTTGTGTTGTTGAGTAGCTTGACATAATATTGTGATTGCCCAATTTATATGTTTGACCATGGTTGTTGTGAGAGGATTTTGAGTGAATCACTTGGCTAATTTCTTCACCAATTGGTTAATTGAATTAAGGACTTTAATCTAAGACCTAGGAAGGTTAGCTAATTAGGTTAATTGGTTTAGGTTAATTTTCTTAAGTCATGACAACTTTAGTCAAGAGGAAAGGGAAGCTAAACTTAGCCTAATCATGAGAAGATAATGAGTCAAAAATCAACTAATCTCTAGGGTTCCACTCTTGTGAAAAGGGAAGTGCATTTCACTCACTTTATTTAGCATTTTAATCATTAGGTAATTAGTTTAGATAATTAGATAACTAAATTCTTACAACTTTGGGTGATTTATTCCATAGATAACTTTTAATTAGATAAGACCATTCCTTAGAAGATGACCTAAGTTTGACCTTATATTACATTAGGGTTACCTTTAGTTTAAGTTTGAAGATAAGCAACTAATTTTCTATCACCATGCATTAGAAATAGTTGTGTTCACACTGAACTGTGTTCCATCTAAGGCAATTGAAAAGACACTATATGAGATATGGAGTGGGAAGAAACCTAGTTTGTTTTTCCTCAAGATTTGAAGAAGTGAAGTTTATGTCAAGAAACAAGCCTCAGACAAGTTAGTACTTAAATCCATAAAGTGCCTTTTTGTGGGGTATCCTAAAGAAACAAAGGGATACTATATTTACAATCCCACCAATAACAAAGTGTTTGTAATTCAAAATGGTATCTTTCTAAAAAGAGAATTTATCTCTAAAAAAACTATTGAGAATAAGATACATATTGAAGAAATTTGAGAACCACAAAATAGCACAGAATCACAGATAAAAAACTGAGAAGACTCACAAAAAGTAAATGAGCCTACTCAAATAACACAAGGCCTATGAAGGTTTGATAGGATACAGCATCATCCTCAGAGATACAGATTTCTGATTAATGAATATCATGATGTGTTTCTCATTGAACAAAATAAACCAACCACCTACTAAGAAGCCATAGTGGGACCAAATTTCGAGAAATGGCTAAATTCCATGAAGTTTGAAATGCAATTCATGTATGATAATAAGGTATAGACCTTAATCGATCCACTTGAAGGAATAAAAACCATCAGGTGCAAGTAGGTTTTTAAGGAGAAAACTGACATAGATGACAAAGTAAATGTCTTCAAGGCACAATTAGTTGCAAAAGGATTCACCCAAACTTATAGTGTAGACTATGATAAAACCTTTTCACTAGTCAGAATGGCCAAAATAATTAGAATTCTCCTTGCCATTGTAGCATATTATGGCTATGAAATATGGCAGATGGATGTTAAAACAATATTCCTTAATGGATGTTTACTTGAGGAAGTGTACATAACACAACCTAAAGGTTTTATGCATCGAGAGAACTCTGGAAAGGTGTGCAAGCTTCAAAGATTCATTTATGAATTGAAGCAAGCATCTTAGAACTAGAATCAACATTTTGATGAAGTAATCAAAGAGTTTAGATTCATTCAAAACATTAATGAACCTTGTGTTTATAAAAGGATCAATAGCAGCACAATTATATTTCTAATGCTATATGTAGATGATATCCTACTCATTAGGAATGACATTCCTACCTTGCAGAATGTCAAGTCTTGGTTAGGAAAATCTTTCTCTATGAAGGACTTAGGTGAAGCCACTTACATCCTTAGGATTGAGATCTATAGAGATAGATCCAAAAAAGCTGATGGGCCTAAGTTAGAGCACATACATGGACAAGATACTACATAGGTTTAGTATGCAGAATTCAAAGAGGGGTTTCATCCCTATGTCTTATGGCATTCATCTCAGTAAAGACCAGTGTCCTAGTACACAAAATCAGCAAGATTGCATGAGTAAGGTTTCATATGCCTTGGCAATTGGATCTATCATGTATGCCATGCTGTGCACTCAATCAGATGTTTTATTTACCTTAAGTATGACCAGCAAATACAAAGCAAACCTAAGAGAGGATTATTGGACTGCTGTTAAGAATATCCCAAAGTATGCCATATTGTGCACTCAACTGGATGTTTCATTTACCTTAAGTATGACCAGTAGATACGAAGCAAATCTAGGAGAGGATTATTAGACTGCTATTAAGAATATTTTAAAGTACTAAGAAGGATTAAGGATTTACTCTTGGTATATGGCGAATTGGATGATAAGCTAATTATAACAGGTTACATAGATGTAAGCTTCCAAACTGAGTAGGATGACCTTAAATTACAATCAAGATATGTGTTCACCTTAAATGGTAGGGCAGTGAGTTGGAAGAGCTCAAAACAGAGCACAATAGTTGATTCTGCAACAGAAGCTAAGTATATAGCAGCATCGAAGCAGCTAAGGAAGCCATTTGGATCAGGAAGTTTATTGTTGAACTAGGAGTGGTGCCTAGCATCTTAGATCCAATAAACTCATTCTGTGACAATAACAGCACAATTGCACAGAGCAAGGAGCCAAGGTCACACCAAAAGACTAAGATATATTTAGGCGTTTCCACCTTATCAGAGAGATCAATGATAGAGGTGATATAAAAATATGCTAAGTAGCAGGAGAAGATAATGTTACTGATCCTCTTACAAAGCCTCTTGCACAGGCAAAGTATGAGCGTTATGTCAAGACAATGGGAATTAGACAAATTAATGATTGTACCTAGTGCAAGTGGAAAGATGTTGGAAATTATGCCCTAGAGCCAATCATTGTACTATACACCTTGTTATTTATTGAATTTTTCTTTTATTATTATATCAATTACATGTTCAATATGATAACTGTATCCTTGGACAAACTATAGTGATTGTCCTAAATGTCCTTGGTCAGTCATTTATAAGGGATCATAGATGAAATAAGACTAGTATAACTTTAATTAATTATAGAGATACAAATCAAAATCATAGGTACTTGAAAGAGTACAAGATGCTGGATTGACCTGCTATGAGAAAGCTATATAGTACAAGTCATAAGCTTATCTCATATGTAACTATATCACTAAGCCCTTTGACTTAAGATCATCATGGATTCCTACATGATGACCACTGAACTTTGACCTAGTCAAAAGTCACCTTTAACCAGATGATCGTAAAGGCTATGATTGAGTTTAGTGATATTCATGCAGAGCAATATGAGTAGTCAAGATAGAATTTATCCCTCATATTAAGTGAGAGATATTTTTTGGCCTTTCAATGAGTAAAACTGAGAAAATATATGGCCATACTACAATGGAAGGGTTTTTCCATTGCTACTGCCAGTCTACTCAAAGATTGAGAAAGCAATGGTCAAGTAAAGGAGAATGACAATTTCATATCTTATACTTGACCAAAATATCACGTGACAAAAAGGATGGGATACGGTTGCATGATAGGTTATATCAGATCATTGATCCCCATGTGAATTGGGTAGTTGCAATGTCTTGCTAGAGGCCACTTGTGACTTGTGGGCTAATAGCGTAATCAACCTACTGCCAATTTCATGTGGGCCTATAAGGTCGCACATAAGAACAGCCTAACTCGAACTATAATGTGCAAGTTCATTGAATCTGGAATATGTCTAGATTCAATGAATGTAATATAGGGTGAATGAATTATATTCATATATATATATATATATATATGATATGTATATGATATATAAAATTAAATATATATATATATAATATAATATAATATAATATAATATAATATAATATATAATTTATATATGTGATATATATTATATTATGTTATGTTATGTTAGTTTTAAATTTAATTTTATATGATAGATTAAATTTAATAACTAACATGATATGAGAGAATATTATGTCAGTTTTATAATTTAAATTTTTAAGATAAATTTGAATTAGATATGATATCATATTAAATTTATGAAATAAATTTAATGATATTTTCGTGGGCCTTTAAATGGAAGACGAAAACCCTTATCCATATACTATATATAGATAGGGATATCCTTTATAAATCAGGAGAGAGTTAGAAAAGTTCGAACAGCAAAACACTTTAAGAGCCACAAAACAACCTATTGAAAGGAAAACTAACGTTTAAAGAAGAACGAACGCTAGGAGCACTAGTACACTGTTTAAGTTAGAGAGCTATTTGTGTGGATACTAGTAGAGAGAGTAGATCTATATTGTCATCTCCTAAGATCCAAACTCTTGAGAGAACGTATGCCAAGTTTAAAGAATTAAAACATAACTCTTCTATCCACCTTAACTTAAATAAATTTGTTCGATCCATATCAGGACAGGCACTATAAAATTTTAATCTTTTATTGTGCCTTCCTATCCAACATTAACCTCATCTTTCATAGCTCTATCCTTCTTTCATCTCTTATAGCCTCTTCAAAAGTATCAGGTTCAATTATGTTATCAGTTTGACCAATAAATTCCTTATATGCCTGTGATATGTTAGCATAGCTTATATTGTGCTACATGGGGTATAAAACCTTCTTATTTCCTTTGCTATCTATTTTGTTAACAAAATCTAAACTAGAATGATCATAATCAGTTAGCCAAACAGGTACTTGTCTATTTCTAACAAGTCTAGTATGTTGTAACTCTGAATTATTCTATAAATGATTATCATTTGAATTTACCTCATTCACAGGATCAGAAATATCATTTAGAGAAGGACAAGTAACATCATTAAATATGAAAGGGTCAAAAGGTCTTATCGGTTCCTGTGGTAGTATGGTAAAGTTTGCATCTATAAAAGGAAAATGACTTTCAAAGAATACAACATCACAATTAATAAGCATTTTATCATTCTCAATGTCATACAAAATATAGCCCTTTTGATTGTTAGGGTAACCCAAAAAAACACATGCATTATAATAAGTCTCAAATTTGTCCAGCTTGCCCAAGATCTTAGCATAAGCAAAACAGCCAAAAAATTTCAAATTAGATAAGTCTGGTTTATTATAAAGGTTTTAAATGAAGGATGAATGGGTTTCTCCATGACATATAAACCAATGTTAATCCTACCAATCATCTTGGTTCTGCCATTGGAGAGATCCTGTAACAAACAAACATCAGGGAAAGATGCAACAGCACAATTATGTTCTTTTGTAAGTCTAGAAATAGAAATTAGGTCATAGCAAATCCCTGGTGCATATAAAACATTATCAAGCATTATGTCATTAAATAACCTAATACTTTCAGTATGTGTCACAGTTAATTTTGCTGCATTTGGAACCTTAATTTTTAATGTAGGTCTAGTATAATTTCCAAATTGGTCTAGAAATGACAGATTACTTACTATGTGACAAGTAGCTCCTAAATCTAATAGCCAATATGCACAGGCTTTGTATGTGGATGATAAGGAAGGAAAAATCAAACCTGAAGACTTGGGTCCACCTAAGTCATTTAAAGTAACTATACCTACCGTAGATGGTTTGACAGAAAGTGCCTTAATTTCTTTATTTAGATTCTCTATGATTTGCTCGTATTCCTTTTGAGAAAGAATTTGGTGATAGGATGAAGCTTCATGTTGTGACTTAGAGGAATTAGAAGGATTGAGAGTTTTTGCATGATTAGTTAGCTTGAATTGAATGCCACTAGTATGGCCTCTACCCTTTTGGAAATTTAAGGGGAAACCAATTAAATGGAAACAATTATCTCCGGTATGTCCCCTTTTATGGCAGTATGAGCATTCATCAAACCGACTTCCTCTCCCTCTTATTATCATAGTAGAATATTCAGGTGTGGAAGAAGAGATTGAACATTGAGCTTCTTCCTAGAAAACCATTTAGTATGCTTGATTGAAGGTAGGCAGAGGCTTTATAAGCAAGATCTGACTTCTTACATTTTGATATGAGTCATTGAGACCTATAAGATATTGGAGAAGTCTTTATTGTTGCATGTTTCTCCCGTATTCTATAGATAAATTGCATTTGTAACTAGGAAGGGGGATCAGAGTTGAATATTCTTCCTATAATTCTTTAAGCCTTATAAAATATGTTGATATGATCATGCCTCCCTGATCGAGCGAATTGATGAGGCGGTGTAAATTGTAAATTTTTATTCCATCTGTAACATTAAATTGCTCACGAAGATCTTCTTAGACAAGATGAGCTTCTTTAGAAAAAGTGATGCTTGCAGTGATTTCCTTTGAAACTAAGCTAATCATCCAAGAAAGGACAATAATGTTGCATTTGTCCTACTAAACTTAAAATTGCTCATGAAAATCTCTCTTCTACAAGACCCATTAATTATCCCAATCTTGCTCTTGGCTTGAAAAGCCTTCCTTATTGCTTGGCTCTAGGTTGCATAGTTTGTTACTCTAATAAGTGGTTGAGCGACCAGGGTTACTGCTTGAGTATTGGAAGGATGAAGGTAGAGTGGGTGATTAATGTTGATAGCAGAAACAGAGGATTGGTAATCTTCTTTATCAGACATAGCGATCGATGATTTCATTGGGCAAGAATTGGGTTGAAAAGATTGAAGGTGGTCAACAGAAATAAAGAGTGGAAGAAATAGATAAAAGGCTAGATGAGTAAGAATCAAAGAAAAATGATGTGGGAAAGGGACGAAATGGTGACTGAGGAGAAAGATGAAAAAGAAAAGAGAAAGGGACGAATTGGTGATTGACGAGAAAGATGAAGAAGAAAGAAAAGAGACGAAATGGTGGCTGAGGAAGATGGTAAAGGGCTTTAATTCAAGAATGAGGAAAGATTAGGGTTAACTTATGATGTTGATTCGGATAAGGAAATATTTGCCCTACTCTGGTACCATGATGAGAACACAGAGATTCTGAGTAATACAAAATTATATTTTTGGAGCCTCTTTGGGCTTATATTTTCATACAAAATAGAACCAAGCAAGGAACTAAATATATATAGGAAAGCTGACAAGAGCACATAGGCTAAAAAGAAATAAAAGGCACGCAAGCCTAAGCAAGCCTAAACTAATTCTCATCCTGACCCAATACTAATTCTCAAAAGGGTGAGTAGAAAGTGTTTAAATAGAATATACTAATATTCTCCTTGCATCATCAACAAATAAGACCTAATCAAATTTCTCTTGGTTGGCTATAGCTTTTAGAGGGCAATATTCTTGAGGATAAGCTATAAATAGCTGAGCTAGAAATGTTCTTCGATGGACTCTTGATGGCTTGTACCATGCTTAGCTAAGTTCCTTGCATTCACTTACCTTTTGTTTGGGGCGAAAAATCCTAAAATAGTTTAAAAAAATTTAAATTTTTATCTCATAATTTTCTTTCCTTATTTTTTTCCTAGTTTTCCCTCCTTTTAAGTCAAGCCTTAGAGATGGATCTTCACTAATGAGCTTTAATTTTATAAACATCTCTTCTCCCTTTTCTTTTGTATAGGTAGATTGAGACTTTGAATTTATGAAACAATGATATTATATTTTAAAATCCATGAATATTGTAACATCCTAAATTTCAGTCCCAGGAACTAGTTGCTAATCAGGGGTAAATTAGTAATTAGTGGATTAATTTTAGTTTGGGTGTTGAGTTGATAATTTATGTTAATTGGGTGTTATAATGATAGGATTGAAGGATAGAGAGACAATCCAGGGCAAAACATGCTAGCACAAGTGAGAATTTTCTCACTGTGCTACGCGCCGCGGTGGAAACCGCGTGTGCCGCAACTCACTATCTAAGAATCACTTAAAGCTAACATAAACAGCTTGTGAAAATAAAAGAGAGAAAGCTAGAGACACATCTGGAAGGTTAGAGAAGGCCATCTCTGCCAGGGCAAGTGATAATTGGTGCTCAGGAGTTTGCTTCAATTAATTACTTGCTTGATACGTATTGTGCAATTCCAAGCTTTAATTCTACCCCTTTTTCATTGAATTTCATCGGTTGAGAAATTAAATCATGAAATTCTGAGGTGTTGTAATCTAAAAGAAAGGGTTAAAATGAGATATTGAATACAGAACTAAGGTTTTATGACTAGTATGGAGTTGAATAGTTGAGCTTCAAGTATTTAGGCTCAAAATGGCCTAAAAGTTAGGTTAATAGTAAGAAATTGGTGGAATGAATGTGTTAGGAGGTTGTTATGGTTGTTTGAGTAGCTTATAGGGCTATTGACCATAAATAATGGATAAGTGGATTCAAAAGGGTTCAATTAAACTGTTTCATGTGTTAATAGATTTGGTTTAGCCGAATCAATGCCTATGAAATGTGTTGGGAATTGATTGAGGGGTACTGTGTTATGTAGATTAAGCACTTGTGAAGTTGCTCGTAAGAATCTGCTCCTTTGAGAGCTTAATGTGATCGATAACCTTTTAAGTAATAAGGGTTAAAGGTAACTGGAGTAATCCTTTTACTTGTTTGTTTATGAAATTGTTTGCAAGTATTTTGATATAATTATATGTATTATGTTATAAAATGATAGAGTAGCAGCATTGTGAAAGTATATGCATGCGGGTGTGTGAGTGTTGATTGAAATGAATTTGAAGTGGCACGTACATTGACATGCATCACATCCATGAGATATACCTTGGGTTATGGTAGGGGAATGCAGTCCTACTGTAAGGAGGTTCAGGAAGTCTTGATAATTTAAAGCGTAAAGCTTGACTCCATCAAGACAGACCTAAGAGAAGAATCTTGATGATTCAGAGCACAGAGCTTGACTCTATAACGATAGACCTAGGATATTGAATGATCCACGAGGTTACCTTAGACTAGAGTAGGGTGTTATGGTCCTACTTTGTATGAGGCTAGAAAATCTTGATGATCCAGAGCGTAGAGCTTGACTCTGCTATGACAAACCTAGGAGACCACCTATATGAAAAGAAAATGACCCAGTTAGAGCAATGGTATGGTAAGCCCTATTTCTTGTGACTGGAAGTCCTAGTCTAGGTATAGAGATTGGGAAATTAGGAATGTATTGCATGAGCATAATGAGATTGATAAGAATGAATTCTTATATATGCATATGTTATTGTTTTACTGATACACATACTACTTTATTGCTTATTTATGATTTTTCTTACTAATCGATAATTAGGGTTATCTTCGAGTTACTGGGATGTATATCTCACTCTGTTATTTTTGAACACCAGTGAAGAGAGCACGAGAAGGCTAAGAAAGGAAGCGAGGAAAGAGTACTCTCGATTGGTAGTGGTATGACTACCATTTGAATTAAATGAATGTATAATGTTTTGATAGAGTTGAGTTACCAACTAGGATGTATAAGTATATGTGAATATGAGAAAGTTAATTGTGTTGTGAAACTTGCTTGTATATATGTATATGATATTGTATTGTGCTGAGGGTGCCTTAATGGAGGGTACATGGGTAGGCCTAAATGCAAAACAAGTAAGTATATGTTGTGTTGTAATTTGTTCTACTTGTGTATATATATATTGATTGTGAATTGAATGTGACTTGTGTTGTTATGTGAGACCTTGACACAAATGGTAAGAACTTAACACAAATGGTGAGGTGAAGCTTCATTTAGAAGAGTCAAGTACATTTGTGATTCTCGATCATATGGTGAGAGAGAGCCCCATATGTAAGAGTCAGAGGGTTGAAAGTAAAACAAGTCTAATTGTATATATGAGTATGTGTTACATATGTGTTTTCCTCATATAAGACTATAAGTGTGTAATATGGCTTTGAGAGGCCAAGATGGGCTATTGATGTGATATTTGATATGTATAGTGTTAATTAGGTGTAAGTGGTCCTTTTGGACTTAGTTCAAGGCTCAAATGGTCTAATGGGATAAGGAATGAGAATTGAACACTTAGGGTGCAAGTTTTCGAAAGAAAAAGTGGCATTTTACACTCGGGTATCTAATTTTAGATCAGACTATCAAATCAAGTCCAAACTTATTCTATTAGCTAGTATATCTTATAAGCTTTGTGTGGCACTTGAATCACTCTAATCAGATGTCGGATATGAAAATGGCGCACGCTAATAGTTCATCATTTTTGCCATCGAAATGACAATAGAAATTTCAAACAGGCGTGTTGCGATGCATGATGTGCCTGCCACAGCATATGACACAGTTAGAAATAGAGCATGTGATTCTGTGCCACATGCCATGGTGCATGTGTTATACGCCATGGCACATGGCCCCTTTTCAGGGTTAAGAAGTTGTGATTTTTTAAGTCGTTTGATTTTATTTATGCTTCCACTAGTTCTCTTATTTGAATATATGTTTTAAGAAGTCAGGATCTCACAATTTAGAATAAGTAAAGGGCTATTACTCTAATTTTGAGTTATTGATTGCGTGATGTGGAATGATAAAACTCAGGTTGTGTCGGGACTTTACAAATGTGTTGCAAATGTTGTCATGTTTGGAAGGTACTTGTTGAATTAATTTTGAATGGCTAGGTGATGGAAAATTGAGTTTGATTCTAATCCTTTGTTGTTTTAAATGATACTTACCAACTAGATTTTAGCTAACATTTTACGGCTCATTTGAATTTCAGTTTGATATAATTGATTATAAAAATAATTAATTAAATGTTTGATTTTAATGATAATTGATTATGCTATAATACAATCTATTTGGATACTGTTTTTTTAAAATTAATTTTAACAGAATTGAATATGTTTAGATAATTTAGTCAAAATCAATTTTAACTGTATAAATTACTATAAAGGACATTGCTTTTCAAAATTAAATTATTAATATATTTTTATCTAATATTATTAAATTTGTTAAATTTTATTTAAGAAGTAAAATAGATTATTTAAATTACATATCCGATTAATCACAATAATATAAAAATTATTAATATTAACAATTTAATTTACATAAATAAATAACACAATGTAATCTTAGTTCAAATAAATTTAATAAAAGAGAAAGATTTAATTCTTAAATGCCAAACATTAATTTTATAATAACTAATGAAGATGATACTATATAAATTGATCTCTAATCACATTATGGATATGAGTCATATATGATAAAGATGTTAAGCACTACCTTGAAATTTTGGCAACATAAAAATTGTAGCAATATAACAAATGACATAAAATCTCTCTCTATCTCTCTGGACCTTTGCAACAATCTTTATAATGACTCTAAATTTTAAATTAAATTAAATTAATTTTTCTCTACCAATTAACATTTTATTTGAATTAGTTTTATTGCAAGTACTAAGTGGAGGGTGGTAGTTGACAAAAACTTATGCTAGCAATTTTTTTTGAGGATCCAAAGTTTGAATTTTATTAAAAAAAAAAAGAGAAGAGAAGAGAGTTTTGTTTTATTTTTATTAAATTTTGTGTCTTTTTTATAATTTTTCTTGGGCCTTTCTTTGTAATTTTCCTAATACCTTTGATCAGCTTTTTCACAGAAGTTGGTTCAGATAGATTATAAGAAAATGCACGTTTTGGTTGATGAATCGATTTTTGGCTTTATTTGCTATTTGGATAACTTGGCCCAAAAAATCAATTTTGGGCTAATTAATCAATTATGGGCCTTATCCAAACACATACTTATTTGATTTGAAGACAATGGAAAAAAGTATGAGGAAGATTTTAGTAACATTAAAAAATAAAAATAAATAACAAAATATTGCAATATAATTTTTGAAGTCCTTTTTTAATCAAATAATGATTAAAGTTAACTTTTATTAACAATAAATATCAGATTATATCATTTTTAAAAGTTGAAGAAAAATATTGCACAAAAGATGAGTTTACCTAAGAATTTTTCTTATAATTTATAGTTTTTTATAATTTTATCTCCACATTAAAAATTCATTTTGTTTGGGAGATATTAAATAAAAGTCATATTTTAGGGTTATTGACTTTTGACCTTATTAGGGGTTTTTTTTTTGTGCATGTGCATGCTGGGTGTTTTCACATGGTATTGCCCTTGGATTTTATTTCATTATTATTCTCTCATTTAAATAATTAATTTCATGTGCAAAAATATAAATATTATTTCACATATATTATTTGATTTAGTTAAATACTAATTTTGTGACTTAGGAGAAACATGTACACTTAGACTTGTGTCAATTGGTTAAGGAGCATGTAAGGAGGCTTATGGATGCATTTTGGCATGCTAGGGCATATGTGTGTAAAGTTTTCCTTATTAAACCACATCTTTATAACACTCTTGGGTGACCATAGGATTAATTCTGACAGGTTACCCTATCATGGTTAATCAATTAAAAAAAATTTAAAACTTCAAGTTGTATTCTTTCACAAATTGGGATTCCACATTTTTAAACCATTAAAAATTATTTCTAAGGACATCAATTGGTCCAAAATAGAGAGTTTAAGATTATCACAAAAGCATATGATACCATTTAGTGATCAAAAGATTTAGAAATTAGTTGAAAATAACAAATGAGACTACATAGAGGGATGTATTGCAGCACGTGCACATGCACTATGGCATGTCCCTCACTGTGCCTCCTCGCTATAGTGCATTGTACAATTTGACAGCAACTATGCTCAGATTGATGGCACAAGGGCAAACTTCTATCATGCCCTATTTTTCTGTCTAATATTTAATTGAGATAATCTAGGTGTCTACAAAAAGATTTTCTCATACACTAGCTAGTGACATGTGTTTTACTCCGAAATAATTTCACACAAAAGAATTAGACACCCAAACTTATTTTTACACTTTTCACATTCCACAATACACAGGGTGCCTAAAACCTAACTCTTGTGCCAAAAGCTACGACCAATACCTAGGTTACACTCATTGGTCCTAGGATTGCTTGTGCAACGCACCACAGGCACAATATAACTCACAAATATCATTCTCAACCCCCAACCCTTTAATATCAAAATAGATGGTGGAGGTCTAGTATTGCATATAACATGCTCAAATAGTACATTCCAATTAATTCAACACTTGCGTTAAAGTTCTAGCCCTATAGGGAGCTTACTAAAACTCATACAATTGCTTTAGAGCCTTAAAATATAATAAATTTCCTCATGCAAATCACAAAGTGCAAGTAAAGAATTAAAACATGATCTTAATTGGCATTATCATCATAAATTACATATTATAATATAAAATGGGAGGGTTTACAATAGGAAATAGATTCCTAAACCTCTATAGCTTTTTCCTTTTTAACACCCAAGCTAGAGCCACTAAAATATTAAGAAAGGGGGATAAGTATAACCATTTAGTAACCAAGGTTCCTCTATCTTATGTAACTGCATATTAATTGACATTTTTAGAACCATTTAAATATAAGGCATACAATCACAAATCTTGCAATTACACAAATATCTCATTTATTTTCATATAAATCATCATATTTTTATCTTTCCATGAATCAAATCACAATGTACATTGTTACAATACTAACAACTATGTGACAATGGCCAAATCAAATATACAATGCATATTGCCACAATAATAACTACTATATGACAATAGCCAACTCAAATATCATGACTTGCCGTAAACTCAACAACTATGTGATACGTTGGATAATGTGCATGATTGAACCAACCTTATATCCTTGTTATAACTTTCGACTGAAATCATGGGCTATCAATCAAATAGGGCTTCGTCTGTGTGAATGAACTATCCAAGCTCACCAATTGTGAGAAGCAACCTAGCCAAGGTCACCACCCTCACTCTAAAACCATGGCTTCCCCTCATTTTCAAATCTTTGGGGTGTTGTAAACAATAAGCTAGTCTCCGCAATAAATAGGTGGAGATAACTAGGTTTAAGTCTAACAAATAATGAGATAGTTCCTTGATAAATAGTGGGATAGTGGCTACTTCCTGATTCCAACGGCAGGTAGCTAGGTTAGCTTTCAATTTCAATGATAAGCTACCAATACTATGTGAATTTTTATCTCTACTCCTCTCTTTAGGTAAACTTCCACCAATATGATCGTGCAATCACACATGCTCACATATAGCATGTTATCAATTTACAATAGCAAGCTCATTTACAAGTTTTCATCAAGCTATAAAATGTGAGTATCATGTACAAATACACATCATATCATAATAACCAACACATACCTCCACATATCATCATATATACCATTTCACATTTTCCCCTTCTCCTATCACAATTATTATTATCAATTAGTCATTATAAATTTCTCATTTATCATAATACAATATATGATTTTGTTCATTTCACTACCACAAAATTTTAGATATAAGATGCTTAAAAATATGACAATTATAAAAATCCATCATATAATGATGAGGCGGCTGATAGCTGACAAATATATGACGAGTGTTTGAAATACCTGTCACATATATATATTACCATATATAATGAATATTTAAAAACCCATCATATAATAATTTAATTTTTAATTTTTTAAAAAAATAAAAAATAAAAATACTATATATGATGGATGTTTCAAACACCCGTCATATATAATAAAATATATATATGATGGGTGTTTTTAAACATTATCATATATAATAGTCTAGTTTTAAGGCATTTAAAAATAAAAACTAATAATAAGATATATGATTAGTATTGCCGTCATATAAGGCAATTTAGTGCCCTAGCCTCTTGTTTTTGGATTTAGAAGCCTCTTCAATTCTCCTCTTAAGCTTACCAAACCTTAAACACTACATCCTCATTATCATAATTTGAGTCATGATTGCCAGAGTTGTTCCAATCACCACCCACATATGCTATTCTCTGCCTCAGATCTTCGATCCACTTCGTTCATTGCTAATCACTACAACTCTCCTGCTCATCATGCCATTTCATAAGCTGATCTTGGCTATCGTTTTTGCTCTGCCGATTGTCACTACCACTCGATAGATTTAGGCTTTGAACTGTGGTTGGGGATTTTGTTTCATTTGCTTATCTTTTCATATACCTTTACTCTTTTCTACTCTGTGTCAAAATTAGTTCGTGTATTGATAGTCTGTGATGTGTTTGATCTAATAATTGGATCACTTCTCTCTAAAATTTTACCCCTTTTACTTTATAGTTTTGCGTGTCCATCTTCTATGAACTAGTTTTAGCTTCAATAGATGAAGAGCTTCATTTTTGAAAATGATTTTAATTTAGTGTTTGTTTTCAAATCAAGCATCTTATAAATTCGCAAATATTATAATCCTAGAATTGAAATCCCCATTTGAAATTCAATGTTGATATATGAAATTGCATTATATTGAGTTGTAAAATCTAAATTAAAGCATCATTTTCATAAAAAGTTAGACATATATGTATTTAGGGGAAAAAAGGGAAATGATCTTTACTTTTTCGATAGTTACGCAGTCCTAAAATCTTTTTGCAAATTCATCTTATCTTTGAACATTTCTATGACCTAATTTTATTTTTCATTTTTCTTTTCACTTTTGTAGGAGGAAATATGATCAAGCAACTCTTCTAATTAATATTAATTATGCCTTCCCTAGAGCGGCTTTTTTTTCTTCTCTTGGAAGTAATTAAGCAATGTTCACAAGCTGTTTGTGAGTTTGTCAAATTGAAGATAAGTATTCAACTAACATAATGATGGAAATTCCATCCTTAATTTTTGTAGCCATCATGTATATTCCTGTCTTTTGTGCATGCTTAGGTTTCATTAACTATCAGATCTTAAAGACTTCAAATGATCATTACCTTTGTCATCCTTAGACCAACTCAATCTAGGTATGGAAGGAGGGACCCCCTTAAGGTAAATCCAAATTTCATTGCACATATAAACACAAACGTACATATATGTTAGTATAACAATCATGAACACATAAATATTGGCTTAATTCTTGTGTTTTGTTGAAAGTTTTGTTGATGCACCTTTTTTTTACTGTGGAATGCTTTAGTTTTTTTTTTTTGTTGAACTGCCATCATTTTACTTGCTTTATTTGAAAAAAGAAAGGGAAGAAATATATTGATGAATGGATGAACAAGTACAGGTTGGCATTATTTGAAAATATCAAACAATCTGAACATGTTTTATCAATCATAAATCATTTTATAGTATGTTGAGTATGTTTTTATATTTACTATATATAAATAACCTTGCAGGAAGCTGGATGAAACATTGTTGCTAGTTTGAGGGGAATTTTCCTAATATAATGAAGCAATTACCTTTAGATAGGCCATTTTGCCAATGATTCCCAAGAGCATTACTTAACTAGCTTACTCTTTATATTACCTATTGGCACTGAAATTATTTTCACAAGAAAGGAAGGTATATATACTATTAAATTTTGATTGATTGGTTATTTTGATATATCCTTGGTTATTTTTAAACTTGTGTTTATGATGAGTTTTGATTGCATACTTGAAACTAAGATGATGTGAAATGTTATACATGTTATTCTCAGTTGTAAGGAAACCAACTATCCTAAAATATTTAATAACTTGATTTACTTTTCTATTGTTTCAGGTTGATGGTGCCTTAAGGAACTTGTTCAGTGCCCAAAGTTTATTAACCTTGTTGGTACTACATGCTTTACTTATTGGGATTTGTACATTGAATTTTCAACTATAATGTTTTTTCACATTATATTTAAATTAAACCATTTTGTACTAGTTACTCTCATTGAAGTCATGTCTAACTTTTAAGTAAATATATCAAATTTATATGCTTTTGGTTGGGTAAAATAATTTGTATATGTGCTATTGTAAGGACTGTTTTTGGCACTGTCAAATTAAAGAAGCCTTGTATTTGCTTAAAAAAGTCCAAAATGAAATATGACGATTACTAACAATAACCTTCATATTTGATACCCAATATATGAAGATTATTTATAATAACTGTCATCTATTGAGGGTCTCCAATATATGACAGTTATTATATAGTAACTGTGATATATTAGGGTCCAATATATGATAGTTATTGACAATAACCATCATATATTGTCACAATATATGACAGGTATTTACAATATCCATCATATATACTTTGGTACCAATTAGTAATATTATAATTGGTAACTTTTATATAACGAGTTATATAACCATCATATATAGTCATGAATATATGATGAGGATTTAACTGTCCTATAAAAGGGGGGAATTTAAATAACAGATCAATAAATGATGGCTGTTAACTATCATTTATAAGTAAAAATAACATCATTTGTGCCTTTTTGTATAGTAGTATTTTCTCATCACATCATAATTTACAAAATCATTATACCCTTAATTGTACTTAATAAAACATGTTACATATAAATTCAAATCAATTAGCACACAATTACACAAAATAGATTCCTTTGGTTATCTCAAATATTTGAGCTGTCAAGAGTTTACCCCTTGACAAATGTTTTCAAAGCTTGACCTCAAGTCCAATTCAGTATCGGGGACAATTAATCTACAATTAATCAAGTCTACAATCATCAATGTTACTCTTTACAATCTTTTAACTTCCTATTTCAACACTTTAAGAACTAGATAATATCAACCTCTTGAGTTTACTCGTTACCAATGTGTACATTAGTTCTCATAAACTATAATTAACTCATATGAACTTAAGTAATATTGATTTCAACATCTAACAATCCAAAATCACCACTTATACAATTTCAACATCAAAATGTCCAAAGTTCTTATTTATACCATTTAGACTTACCTATTGGGTTTATCCACTCTTTTTAGCTTCAACTATCATAAATAAATCCATTAAACACCATTAATGGAGTCTAACCTCCCTCTCAACCAAAGTAAATGTCATTTTTGTCTATAATGAGAAGATCAAGTTCAAGGACACTCAAAATCATTAATACTAAGTTGAGACAACTTAAACAACTTTTATTAATTCTATTTAAATCAATGGGTTCAGACCCATCACCATATAGATCCAAAAGCATTTCCCATAACCAAACCCTAACTAAAAATCTTTAAAGAGAGGAAAATAGAGGAAGATTAGGGCTTGAGAAACTTGCTTAAGTAATTGGTAACCTCCAAAGTACTCCTAAATCTTTGAGTCTATAAGCTGTAGCTGTAACATCTAAAAAATTATCTCCTTAATTAATTAAGCAAATGAAGGGTAAATTTATAAATTTAAGTATAAATGAGTTTGATATGATTAGAGATGGCCAATAGGCCTATTGGGTTTGGTTTTAGTCATTAGATTGAGTTCAGAAATGAATTAGGCCACCTGGGCTCAAATTGAAAAGAGAAAATCAGAAGTTGGCTAATTGTGTGTTATGATGCAACATAATGCATTTACGTTGCAGCATAATGTTGTGAATTTGACTTGAAAAGGCATCTGTATGTGCAAAAAATAGAGGAAAAATAGGAGAACGAAGGGGCTCGTGATCCTCTTTGCTAGGGCATGATTTTTCTGGTGTTTTGGGAAGATTTAAAGCTATTAATCACTAAGGCAAGCCTTCCCTACCATTCATGTTTCTCTCTACACCATTTTTAAATTAGGGTTTATAATAGGAGGATGATTTTTGGACCTTGGGAGCTTTAGGTTTGAACCCATTGACTTAAATGAAGTTAATGGGAGGTGTTAGAGTTATCTAAGCCCAAAGATAGAGGTTTTATGCATCCATGAGAATGAGCTCTCAATTATAGATGAATTTGTGCATTTAAATACCATAAATGGTGGTGCTTGAGGTATGGCTGCCATTAATGTTGATTAAAGATTTTGTTAGTGTTAGTTAGAGCTAATGGAAGTTAATAAACTTAATGTGGTAATTAAACTCAATAGTTGAGAGCTTTGAATTATTAAAGTGTTGAAATTTAAGAGTTAGAAGTGAGTAATTTGTGACATTGAAGATGATTTTGGGTTATTGGATGATATATTAGTAATTATTTAAATTGTTGAGAACTAAATGAAATTAATGGGAGTTAAGGAAACTCATTGAATGTGAGGTTGATCTTGTAGTTAGGAATTTGGTTATTAAAGTATGAAATTAGATGTTACAAGTGATAATTTTAATAATTATTAGTGATGGATGTTAATGTAACTGTAGACTAACCTCACAAAGCACTGGTGAGCTTGAATTTAGCTTGGAAAGCAAGTTATAATTGAGGGGTAACCTTTAACCTCTCAAAAGTTTGAGATAACTGAGAAAATCCTAGTTTGTATAGTTATATATTAATTAATTACTTGTTGAAATTATTGGTTTGAAACATGTTTGATATGATGAATACTTATAAGTGCAAATTTGGCATGCATGAAAGTTGTATTAAATAGTTGTAAACAATGTGCACGTTTTACATGTGTGAATGATGATGATGATTGAGAGTATGTGACTATATGTTAATGGAATGTGGAAAATAGTGGAGATAGAGAATTTTATACGCATGATATAATTGAAATAAAGTGTATTAAATGCATACAACTTGTTATATGTGCATGGCATGATTATTAACAGGAATTCGCTTAGGAAGAGAAGTATATTAGTAAATCCACGTGGTACTAGCAACTTATCATTGGAATTGAAAGCTTGCCTTGGCACCAACCGTTAGAATTGGGAGGTAGCCTTTGTCCCATGATTGATTTAGGATTATCCCACTTATTTTATGAGAGATTTAAACCTAACTAGTCTCCACTGGTTTATGAGAATGCTAGATTGGGGGTATGACACCCCATGGTTGTTAGTATTAGGGAAAACTATAGTACACAAGTGAGTAAGTTAACCCTAGCCCTGTAACTCCTCATAAGTAAAAGACTGGATTAGTCCATAACTGACGTAGCCACTTAATAACCACCGATTTTATGTCGAAGGTAATAGGATGGTATAAGGCTAGCATTTGATCATACAATTCAATTTAGCCACATGGTTTTTATTATTGTGGTTCGGCATGTGTTAAGGGTGCATGGTTATTAGTTTTATAATCCTATATTGTGCATGATTGGTATAAATATGATGATATGCGTTTTATGCCTGACCGCATGGTTGTTATTGTTATGATTATGGCTATATTTGTCGTATGTGCAAGTATATATTTTTATTGCCAATGCATCTATTTTTAATTAAATGTAACTATATATATTAGGTGGACCTTAGTTATTGAGTGGCTATACTCACTTCTCTATTTAACATTTTATAGGCGTTAGCTTTAGTCAGCACAAGGGAAAGGCATGAGGTTTAAGAATTAAATTTCCTACTGTAATACCCCAATTACTTTTGATTAATGTGTAATTATCATTATATTAATAGCTAGGATGTTCATATTTTATTATACTCGCACCCTTGAATAGTAAGTATTGAAATGTGCATTTTGGGCCCTAATATGTGTGGTATCTTTTAGTTGAGATATTTGTACATGGCCAAAATACTTGTATAAGGAGTGAGTATATTTGTGAATGATGGTGATTTAGATGTGGAATTACATGTTTTGGCTCCCCCTTATATTTTTGTAATCATAGGGTTGAGAGGCAAAAATGTGATATAGGTGTTATTTGAATGTTGCGGTGTTTTACACGAGTTTGTTATAGTCCATTGAGTGTGGTCTAAAGGTTGATATGGATTGTTGGCACTTGGATTGAGTTTTGGACATCCTAATTATGTCTTGAAAGCATAAAAGTATGAGTTTGCTTTTTGGTGTCCAACTTTTGATTGATAAATGATTTGAATGTGAAACAAGTACCATTAGCTAGAACTTGAAGAAAGCTTTTTATAGACACCTATATCACCTCAATCGAATGTCGAACAGAGATTTAGTGTGCGTTGGAAGTTTGGTCAAGAAATCTACCATGACAGGGTTCTATAGTTTATGTCGCAGCATAAAATTTTATGCTACAACATAATTGTGCCAAAATTAGTTTTTGCTATGTTGACCTCAATTTGATATTATCTTACCTTGTATGATATCCATACTTCCTTATACATGTTTTGCTTCAATTTTAGTTTATGAAATAATTTTATATCATTTTAAGTTTTGAAAATTTGGGATCCTATTTATGAAAATTTTACAAACTTGGTAATTCATTTGGATTATTCCCACGATTACCTTATTTTATAGGTTAATTGTAATTTAATAAGGGAGACCTTACACTAGCAGAGCTCTTGGAATTCTCCTTTGTCCTCTTGCTCAAACCTCTCTTCTCTCTTTGTTTTTTTTTTGACATTTGATTCACAACTTATTATTGTCAGATTTGGTCTGTGTTCACTCACGTTTATGTGACTTGTGTGTCAAAGCATGCAGTGCATATGCCGTGGCATGTGGCATAGAGCCACTTTCCCTTGTTTTTCTCCTATTTTGAGGTTTGGGTAATCCATCCTCACTTTAGACTCGTATTTAGAGTTGAAAACACAACCCAAAACACTCGTTAGTCTTCTCTATCTGCATGCCGCACTAATTCTCACTTAATTATTCTTTATTTATCTTACTAACATAAGGTTTAATTTTCAGGATGTTATATAATGTGGATGGGGAAGATCAAATCCAAATGATGCAAACAATAGGAATATTCTTAATAGCATTAGATATTTTCCTATAAGGGTTTGTGCAAAACAAGAAATTCTATCATCTTTTTAATTTCATTTTGACTTATCTTTTTAGAGGGAATTAAATGGTAATCACGCCTAGTTTGCCCTTTTTCTAGGGAGAATCAGATTTCATGCCTCCATGGACTCTTCTGTTGACATACACACTCATCTCCTTCATGATTTGGCTCTATGTCTTCCATAGCCTTTATCTTTCATAACCAAGCCAAAAACACTAATTCCATATCCAACTATTGGATCATCACAAAACCACCACCATTCTTCTTGTCTCTTCATTTCCTATACATCCTTACCACTTGATGATCCATCTAACGCTTACATTTTCTTAACATTACCTAGACATAGAACATGAGACACATAAACCTTTATGATAACTAAAATTAATTAAATTCCTTTTATAAGGTTACCATAATACAAGGGTTTAGAAATTAGTTTAAAAGATTGAGATCCCCAAAAAACCCTTTTTAAAATATTGTTTAAGCTCAAACTATAGTCTGATTAAATAAAGTAGTAGAAGCATAGAACCATAAACAAATGCATATATTGAATAAGAGATGACAATTGGGACTCCTTCTAAATTGCTCTATACACATGCCATCTGCTGTAGTAGATGGCATAAAGGGATAAGTTCCCTCACTGAGCAATGTGCTATGGTACAGGGTGCACCCTTACTATCATGGCAACACTTCAAGGAACAACTTTTAGAGAGTGCTATTTTACTATTTGATGTCTTATTTGAGCGATACAAGTGTCCACACGTAGCTCTTTGAGCCATTTAACTATTAGCACTAGTTTTACAACCATACACTTCATCATTCAAAAGGCAGACACCCAGACACAAATTTGTCCATTTTCCTTACAAAACGCATATGAGGGTGTCAAACCTCACCAACCTAGTGCCAATAACCTTGAAACCACTTGAACCAACTTAATGAAACTACTTGAACCAACTTAATGAAACCACTTGAACCAACTTAAATCTATGTAGTAGGACTCCCATCCGAGTGATGGCTTGCTTGAATTGCTTATATCTATATTGTCCTATTTATTCAATGAGGGAATGTCCCACTGATTCAACAAAGGACTCAAACCTAGTTAGCTATCCACTGGTTCAATGAGGAAAGCTAGTTTAGGGAGTATGACACCCCATAGTGTGAGAAATGAGGAAAATCATATTTCACAAGTGAGTTGGGTGAGCTTTGGCTGAGTAATCCCCTCACAAGTGTTTAGGCAAGGAAAGTCATGGATTATGGACTATCCCATTGTGTTACAGTCTATGGTTTCATGTCAGAGGAATAAGGAGAATATAAGGGAGGTGTGATTATGTATATAATGAGTAAGGGCAGATGATTGTCTGTACTGTGACCCTAATAAGAATACTCATGAATTGAGTCTTAATCACTTCTGATTACATGTCATTGAATCATGTGACAAACTTTCTTTGATATGACAATTGTTAAAAAGCATCATTTCCCAAGTATGTGCTATTATTCTTGAAGTGTGAATTTATAATCTCAAATGTTTTACATGGTAAGGAGAATTGATTATATTTGCCACTTGCATTTAAATTAATTGACATGCATTAGTATGAGTTAGTTGGACTTTAGTTACTGAGTGGTTGTACTCACTCTATTATCTTCAATATTATAGGGAATAGCTCAAGAGGATAGAGGAAAGCAATTAGAGGCATAGGACTATGATCCTATTTTAGTAGGCCTCTTTATTTTGAACCTTTATATGTATTTGACAATTTAAATTGCCAACTAGGATTAGTCCATTTCTTTTATTCTTACTTGCATTATGCATGTGTGGATTGTGAGTGTATTTTGGGCCCTAGGAAGTGAGTTTATGAAGTATGATATATATGATAGGGTTAAAATACTAATGCAAGTGAGAGTTGGACATGATATGCGTTGATTATGAAATATTTATTAGAAAATGACATGAACTCCCCCTTCTATGTCTTTAAGATTAAGGGGTTGAGTAGTGAAATTGTGATCTATAAGTGTTTAATGTGATATGATGCATTACACGAGTTAATTTTGATGTTTTGCATGTGGTCTAATTGGTGTTAATAACTATTAGCTTTTGGTGATTGAGTTAGACACTTAGTTTTCAGAAAAATGTTAGAAAAGTGTAAGTTTTAAAAAGAGTGTCCAAATTTTGACTGAGTAGTAATTTGATTATGAAACTAAAGCCATTAGTTAGAGCTCGGAAAGAGTTTTTCGTAGACACTTAGTTCACGTCAATTAGAGTCAGATGGAGAATTAGGGCGCAATGAAAGTTACCCTAAAAGCTATCAAATTGATAATAGAATTTATTATCAAAAATCATGCAAATGTGCTGTAGCGCAAGGTGCCACGAGCTGTAACACATGGCACAGAGGCAAACATGTCGTGGCACATTGTTCGATGAGCAGTGTATTTTTTTTTCAAATGTTCTTGCAAATGCACTTATGTTTAAAATAATCTCATACTTCTGCATATTTGTAAACTCTAATTTGTCTATTTTAAAGACTTGGAAAAATGGTTTTGGCTTTGTAAACTTGGGATCCTAACACTTCCACTAATTGTAACTTGGTCTTATATTAATTATCTTAATTCAATCTCCTTATTAATTGAGATTTAGAGCTAATCACGAGTTAAAAAGAGGAGGATATTACAATATCCACTTTTAGCTAATTTTTCACTAGGAACTCAACACTTCTTCATACTCAAGATTCATTTTCTACTTGTATAAAAATATCCATAAAGTTTCTTAGCTTTCTTTAACCCTTATTAACATCATTAAGCTTTTAAATGGCCATTAATGGGACCACATTGTTCCCAACTAACATATTGATGAGAATTTTGCATATTTATTTCTTCTCAACCACCAATCAACAAAAACAAATAAATAACAAGTTTCATTATCTCAATATACTCCCATTAACTCTATTTAAGTTAATGAGTTCGGACTCATAGCTTCAATGGTTCAAAAATCATCATTATTAACTAAACCTTAACTTCTAACATTAAGGAAATAGAAGAAGATAGGAAGATTTGAGTGTAGAAAGCTTACCTTTAATGTTTATGAGCTCCAAAATACTCCCAATAGTTGATTTCCTTAAGCCCTAGCATAGCTCTTTAGATGCTCTCTCGAATCTCTCCCTTTCTTCTCATTTTCGTGAGCTGCAGAATAGACTTATTTTTGCATAAAGGTGTCCACAAGTCACAATAGATGCACAATGTGTCATGGCGCATGGTGTAGAGAGCATCCTTCCAGGCATATCAGGACACACGCACCATGGCAACCTGATCTATAAGCTGCAGCGATCAGGCCATCACTACGCGTGGCATAGAACCTTGCCTTTCAGATTTCTTCCTATTCTCATTCTTGGGTGACCCAATTCTCCTTCAAACTTGCTTCTAGGGCTGGAATTAAAACCAATCACGTTCGTTAGGCCTCTCTGGCCACACCTCACTAATACACTTAATTAATTTAATTTAGGCTTAATTAATGTTGTTTAAAATTGAGGATGTTACACATGACCCATTCGAACTTCAATCTAGCCCTCTTCTACGGCTGTCCAATGATCTATAAGCTCTATTAGTCTCCCAAAAACATCATTAAGCAAAAATTCATTTAATTTGACTAAAATACCCTTATAAACATTGGAAATTCTCAAAGTTGAAATCCAAGATGTTATATGAAATAGCCCACATTTTCATGTCAGAGGCATAAAGAGGATATAAGGAAGGTGTGATCATGCATATTATGATTAAAAAGGGCACATGATTGTCTGTGTTGTGACCCTTATGATGAAAATCATGTGATTAGTTTTGTATTAATATGAAAGTGAGTTATTGTATTACTAATTTCATGAAAACATGTTTTTAAATGCAAAATGCAATTATGTGTCTTGAAAATGCTATGTTGACATGAGTATGATCATAAATTGCCATTTACATCTAATTTGACATGCATTAGTGTAAGTTAGATGTACTTTAGTTATTAAGTAGTTGTACTCAACCTTCTCTCTTTAATATATGAGCTAGCTCATTGAGATAAGACAAGGAAAACAATCATAAGCTTAGGATTTTTATCTTAAAATTGTAGGTCTTGTTTTTATTTTGAATATTATGTGTATAATTCTATTTGATATTTTAAACTAAGAGACATCATATTTTTTCTTACTTGCACTATGTGAATTGGAGTTAAGTTGTGTATTTTGGGCCTTAAATTGTATATGTATTAAATTGTAAAATCTAAAAAGGGCCAAAATACTAATGCAAGTAAGAAGTGAACTAATATGAGATGGATGTTTAATGGCATGATGAGTTATGAAATTAAGGCTTCCCCTTTTGCTTTTACAATTAAGGGTTTGAGTATTAAAAATATGATAGATATGTTATTTGTAAAATGTGGTGCATTGCACAATTAGTTTTAAGGTTACTTAAAGTGTTACAAGCTAACAAAGTGATGGAATTCAAGTTCTAAGACTACTAAATGCACTAGAACTACTATAGCAATTAAAGTGTTTTTTGTTTCCCTTATGAGATGATGAAGATCCCTAGGATTTAGATGGTGGAGATGTCCTTGTCAGATTATGAAATTCCATTATTAGTTCCTCTCATCAGCCTAGTGTTAACCTAGGTTCATTTAAACATAATTCTCTTGCTAGTTAACCTCTTCTAGTTCTATTAATTAAATGAACATAGCCTTGGTCACTCTCCGTATTAGTCACAGCCAAGCTTTAATATTTACTTGATTTCTAAATTTGGAATGGTTTTAGTCATATCTAAACTTAGGATCCCATTGAGTCAAGAAGTTTTAATAATATTGTGTTTCAACCTTTTATTTTATACTAGAATTTAATTACTTGGTTTCAAACCTTTTTAACATGGATGAATTTCTACCATAATAAGGACCTTATATATATATATATATATATATATATAAAGATTTATTTTAGTAAATTAAATTCTATTAATCATAGTAGATCTTCGAGTTAACTCTTTATAACTTTAGTTAATTTATATTTACCATAGTAAGATTAGTAGGATGGTCATTCCTTAATTATGATGGTAATGTGTAGTGATATGGTTAAGTATTTGCAGTAATTTTGGCAATATTATAGGCTGCACAAGTGTGATATGATTGATCACATTGGAGTGAAGGCAGTAGCTTAAGTGGTTAAAGTTCCATCCTCTTCTAGTCTTGAGCAAATTTGAGACTTTAGCACGAAGAACATTCTCAGCTCTAGGTGCAAGAAGTTTTCAACTTTTGGTGATATTTGTGCATTTTAGAGATAGTTTAGTTAAAATATTTTTTTTAAAGATAAATGAGCAAATTGGCCCTTAAACTATAGGTTCACAAGCATGTAAGACCCTAAACTCCTCTTTCATGGAATGTTTCCCTCCCATTCTTGAAAATGATATAATCTAACCCCTATCATTAACAAAAGTTAACTTTCACTATTAGTTGATAAAAAAAAGATAGAAAATGACCTTAAAAATTATAAAAAGAACCCAAAAATTACAATAAATGACTCAAAAATTGTCAACAATGACCCACAAAATTACAAAAAAGGACCAAGAAAAATTTTGGTCTTTTTATGTAATTTTTGATTTTTTGTTATCATTTTCTAGTCAACTAATCATTAAAGTTAATTTTTGTTAACAATTGAAATTAACTTGTATTTTTTTGAAAAGTTAAAGGGAAACAATGCATAGAAGATGAGTTTAAGATTCCAGATGCTTCCAGACGTATAGTTTAAAGGTTAATTTACTCATTTATCCTCCTTTTATCATAGTCTTTAAATTCAATTTTAGAATTCTTTAGTGCTTAATCATTATTGTCGGTATTTCTAGATCCTTGGTTGCAATTTTCCTAAATAATAATAATAATAATAATAATAATAATGGGATGGGATAGACATTGTTTGTAAACTCAACCTGACAAAGTTGACCGTAAATCGGTGAACTGGTTGCCTAGCCGGTCTAATTGATTGAGGAAATTAGTCACCCATGACCCGACTTCAACTCGGTGAGTTAATAGGTTGACCTAGGTCAGATTTTATAATTTTTATTTTTTTTGTTTTTTCCTTTCTTCTTCTGAATATTGAACCTTAAATCAAATATAAATTTCTTAATTAATAATTTTAATGCTATTGTGTTTTATTATTGTCAAAAACTTATAATTATTATTTCTATAATATATGTAAGATTTTATGGATAGTTTTTTCTTTTACTCAAGAATTAAGGACTTTTATTTAAATATTATAGCCTTTCATATGAATATTTTTGTATATTTAATCAAATTATATTATTTTAACTGTGATCGGTCTGATTATAGGTTGAACTTTGATTGGACCATTAACTCTCAAATCACTATCTCGATCGGTTTAATAATTGATTCAATTTTTAGTACTTGAGGATATGCATGTGAAAAATTTTAGGGTAAAGAGGCAAATATACCTATAAATTGGTCAGCCAGGGACATCCAGTATTTTAAAGTGAGAAAAATGATAAAAATACCTATAACATTACATGAATAGGTGCAAAAGTGACCAAACTGTTAATTTTGACCTAGCATAGTTAACTTTGATAGTTAAATATTGACTGTGTATGTTACGTGTCAACCTTTGTTGACGTAGACTAATAAATGAGCAAAAATACCAACGAAGTCATCGGCTAGGAGTAAAAATACTCATAACATTATTAGAGTTGGTGTAAAAGTGACTAATCTATCAAATCTCTTAAATGTTGACCGTTTTGTTGACATCTAAGCAGAAGTTAACTACTTTTCACTGATGTAGACCAAAAATATTTTTAAATAAATTTTTATGAATGTTGATCAATCATCATATGAGTATCCATAATTAGCGACCAATCGATCAAAATTCATGCCACATGGTTTTTTCCATCACCACGTATCTCACCCCCTTTCTTCCTTTCTTTCCACTCATTTTTTTGTCTACAAAACTTGATATTCAACATAGTGAGATATGTTGTACACATTCAAAGATCAAGACTAAGTACACTTCCTACTTCGCGCTATCTTAAAAACATTGTCACAACTTTAAACAATTTCATTTATGATAGGTTCAAAATTTTTAATTGGTTTTTGCCACTGTTACAAAGAAACAAGCAATTTAAGATAATATTCGGTCAAAATGACATTTTTTCACATGATATTCATATAATAACCGATTAACCTCCAGAAAATTTCATGTGGAAATAATTTTTATACATGTCAGTGAAAAATGGTCAACTTCTGTTTAGATATCAGCTAAACGGTCAATATTTAAGGGATTTGATGGATTAGTCATTTTTGCATCAACTCTAGTAACATTATGAATATTTTTGCTCTTGACTAACGACTTTATGGATATTTTTACCCCTTTATTAGTCCACATCAGTAAAAGCTGACACGTGACATGTATAGTCAGTATTTAATGGTCAAAGTTAATAGCGTTAGGTCAAAATTAACAGTTTGGTCACTTTTACACCCGCTCATGTAACGTTATGAGTATTTTTACCATTTTTCTTACTTCAAAATATTGACTGTCCCTGATTGATCACTTTATAAGTATTTTTACCTCTTTATCCGAAATTTTATTTAAATGCTAAAAATAGATTAATATGAACTGCGTGGATGTGAGTTGTGAAGTGTGAACACATCCCTGATAGCAGTCCAAGCAATGTTTTTAAAACTAGACCAGACTAGCCGGTCGGACCGGTCCGACCGTCGAGCGGTTTGGTTCAAAGGGAAAAGCCGTTTTAGGGGTTGAGTCGGGTTGAGCCGTTGCAAACCGGTGGTCGGATCGGAAACTAAAATCAAGCCAGGAACCGAATCTGATTTTCAAAAACCGAACTGTTCAAAAAAACTTTTTTTATTTTTTATCAAATTTTTTTAAAAAATGACTAATTTTTTTAATCATTTGATATTATGTTGTATCATGTGGCTTGTTAAGCCATAATAAACTTAAAATATTTGATTTTTTTAAGTTAAATAGCAATTCTATATATATTTCTTATATTTAGATTATTATATATATATATATATAATTTTTTTAATTTAATTATTACATCACTAGTTAGATCAGTAGTCCAATTCAATTGAACTATGTGAACTATAAATCGCTGATTTTTTTGATTTAGTGTTCGGTTTGGTTCTGCAAACATTGGTCCAAGTGATCCTTCTTGTTTCAATTTCAACGTTCCATTAATCAAAAGATTTGATTTAATGGCCTGCTATAAATAAACGGTTTCGACTCTGACTGTCACCTGCTGGCTTATCTCCGTCGCTCCCCTCTCTTCGCTTCCGTTCCGATACTTATCTGCATCTCTCTCTTCCTTCTTCGCACATGGCTGAACAAAGTTCCAAATCCGTTTACGACTTCACTGTCAAGGTTATATTTCTTTTTCTCTTCCGTTCTCCTTCTTCCCTTTACCGTGGGTTTGCTTTAGTGTTTTGTTTCTCTCTTTTAGTGAATCGATGAATTGATAGAGAACATTCATAGGTGGGAGTAGGACTAGCTCGTAGACGTAGGAAACTAAAACTTAATTAGATAGTACGCTATTGTATCCTGTGTGTGTGTGTGTGTGTTTTTTTTTTCCCTCTGCGTGTTAATTATTTATCGTCCTCGTTCTCTATATACAGCTTCCGCTGAGTCTAGCACTGCGGATTTCACTTTCTTATTTATCTTTTACTTTTCATAGCATGATTTGGATCCAGGGCTTGCTCGTTTATAATTGGTTTGCTTATGCTTCACTCCAGATCAATATATTATGACCAATACCATCTTAATCTCGCCTCATAATTAAAGGTTGAGTAATAGGTAATGATACAAGCCATATGTAATGAATCCCACCTTCGCCCTGAAGTTGTATGGCCTGTTATTGGAGCCAATTTGCTTAACCCTAGTTGTTAAACAATTCTAGTTTGACCAACGAAAAGTCATTTTTAAATGGAAAAACTTAGATGCAGACCTACAGTATTTTGGTGTTAAAATGACAAATGTATATTTTCTTGCAAGTTAGCATCACATCATATGTTTCTTCTAAAGGATGTGGCATAGCACCACATGATTTTGTACTGATTTTGCAAGTTAGCACCGTATGATATAGTTAACTTAATGCTCTCTAAATTCCACAAACGCAGGTTTACTTAATTGTTGTATTGACATTATTGTTTCTGCATAATGTGCTATTGCAGGATATCCGTGGCAATGATGTGAACCTGAGTCAGTATAGTGGAAAGGTTCTACTAATTGTGAATGTTGCCTCGCAGTGGTAATTTGATTTATATGGATTGCTTGTTCATTATCTAAACTATATAAATCTGATCTTCTCTCTCTTTTTTTTCTTTTGTTTTTTTTTAAACTCTGGTGTGTGCCCACCTTTTAGTCTTATTTATGGACTCTGCCTGTGTTGCATCGCTTGTTTTTCCCCTCTTGCATATGAAGTAAGAAATCATTTGTCTTTCAATCAAACAGTTGTCGGATTTACAACAACAAACAACAACAAACAAGCCTTTATCCCACTAGGTGGGGTCGGCTACATGGATTGCAAGACGCCATTGTGCTCTATCATTTATTAAGCTTTTAGAAATATTATTAATTAAGAGATCACGTTCAACAACTTCAAGAGTGTTCTCTTAGGCCTTCCTCTACCTCTCTTAATCGGACTCAAAGTTATATGTTCCACTCTTCTCACTGGTGCCTCCCTTGGTCTTCTTTGTACATGCCCAAACCATCTCAACCGATTTTCTACCATTTTTTCCTCAATAGGTGCCACCCTCACTTTTTCACGTATGTGCTCATTTCGAATTTTATCTTTACGTGTATGTCCGCACATCCATCGTAACATTCTCATCTCTGCTACTCCAACTTTATGCTCTTGCTGTCCCGTTAGAGCCCAGCATTCACTACTATATAACATTGCCGGTCTGATAGCAGTACGATAAAACTTTCCTTTAAGTTTATTAGGCACCTTACGGTCACAAATAACTCCTTTAGCTTTTCTCCAATTAAACCACCCAGCTTGAATTCTATGTGAAATATCTCCACTGATTTCGCCATCATTTTGAATAATGGCTCCCAAATATCTAAACTTTTCCACTTGAGGTATAATTTGATCTCCCAATTTCACTTCGAAATTATTTTCGAATAGTCCTTTACCAAATTTACAATATAAATATTCCGTCTTACTTCTACTCAGACGAAAACCTTTCGACTCCAATGTCCTCCTCCATAACTCAAGTTTGCAATTAACCTCTTCTCTTGTCTCTGCTATAAGAACTATATCATCCGCAAAGAGCATACATTTCGGGATTTCCTCTTGAATATGTTCCGTCAAAACATTTAAAATCAAGTTGAACAAATAAGGACTCAGAGATGATCCCTGATGTAGTCCAATCTTTATAGGAAAATCCTTTGTTTGACCACTAGGCGTTCTTATACTAGTTTTTACCCCCTCATACATATCTTGTATGGCTTTAATATAAGCAATCCGTACTCCCTTTTTTTCCAACGCTTTCCAAAGCACTTCTCTTGGTATACGGTCATAAGCTTTTTCCAAATCAATAAAAACCATGTGTAGATCTTTATCTTTACAACGATACTTTTCCATTAATCCCCTTAGTAGATAAATCGCCTCTGTAGTTGATCTACCTGGCATAAAACCAAATTGATTCTCAGAAATACTTGTCTCCAATCTCAACCTGTGCTCAATTACTTTCTCCCACAATTTCATTGTGTGGCTCATGAGTTTAATCCCTCTATAGTTAGTACAATTCTGAATATCTCCTTTATTTTTATAAATAGGAATTAATGTACTTCTCCTCCACTCATCAGGCATTTTCTTGGACCGTAAAATCACATTAAATAACTTAGTTAACCATCTCACCCCTTCTTCACCTAAACATTTCCACGCTTCGATAGATATACAATCAGGTCCGTTAGCTCTACCATTTGCCATTTTCTTAAGAGCTTCCTTTACCTCCTTATCACGTATTTTTCGATAGAATGACAAATTTTGTTCTCCTTCACCAGTTACTAAATCCTCCAAGTTACTAGATGAATCCTCTCCATCATTGAAAAGTTTAGAAAAATAAGTCTCCCATCTATTTTTAATTTCATCATCTGTAACTAAAATTCTTCCCTCTTCATCCTTAATACACCTTACCTGTTCTAGATCTCTTGATTTTCTTTCCCTACTCTTGGCAATCTTATAAATATTTTGCTCTCCTTCCTTCGTCTCAAGGTTCTTATAAAATTCTTCAAAAGCTTTGGAACGAGCTTCACCCACAGCTCTCTTAGTTTCCTTCTTAGCCATACGGTACCTCTCCCAATTTTCCTCATTGTTACACAAATGTATGGCTTTAAAACAGTTCTTCTTATACTTGATTTTGTCCTGTACACTATTATTCCACCACCAAGACTCCTTATCTCTCGGACCAGAACCTTTCGATTCTCCCAAAACTACTTTTGCAACCTCCCGTATCTTTTTAGCCATATCCTCCCATATGATGTTAGCACTTCCCTGAGAATCCCAAATTCCTTTATCCAAAAGATTTTGCTTGAAAATATCTTGCTTCTCACCTTTTAATTGCCACCACCTAATCCTTGGTGTTACTACTTGTCGACGTTTTTGGCTTTTACTCATAATACACACATCAAGGACTAGGACCCTATGTTGTGTCGTTACAGCATCTCCAGGGATCACCTTACAATTTTTACAAAGTTTTCTATCTGTGTTCCTAACCAAAAGAAAATCAATCTGCGACCTTGAGGCTCCACTTTTGTAAGTGATGAGATGCTCATCTCTCTTCTTGAAACAAGTGTTGGCAATTTTAAAATCATATGCCAATGAGAAATCAAGAAGAGTTTGCCCTTCATTGTTTAGCTCTCCAAAACCAAAACCACCATGCACCCTCGCATACTGACCAGCTTCCCTCCCGACATGCGCATTAAAGTCTCCTCCAATAAAAATCTTTTCACTCTGTGGTATGTGTCGAATCAACCCCTCCAGATCCTCCCAAAATAATTCCTTAAGACTGGCTTCTGTCCCGACTTGCGGCGCATAAGCGCTAACAATATTAACAGTCTCACGTCCAATTATCATTTTTAAAGAAATAATTCTGTCTCCAATTCTGCTAACTTCTACAACGTTCTTCTTCCACTCCTTATCTATAATGATGCCTACTCCATTGCGTGCACTTACTTTTCCTGTATACCAAAGTTTGAAACCTTGAATATCCTTAGCTCTTTCTCCACGCCATTTTGTTTCTTGCAAGCAAAGGATATTGATTTTCCTTTGAATCATAACCCCTACAACCTCTACAGATTTACAATTTAATGTCCCAACATTCCAAGTACCAAATCTAATTTTGCTCTTATGGACTAACTTCTTTAGCCGCGTGCGTCCAGAATGACGCGGTAGCCCTTGCTCATTTAACACTACATCCGGGCGCCGATGCAGCGGCTCTAACTCACTTATCACTGTACTCGAGCCATGCAGCGCGTTACTTACGGGCAACGACCTAGCATTAACATTATAACGTCTATTGTCCATGTTCATGATAGATTCAACAAATTTTTACATTGGCTGTTGATGGCCTAACACAACCCTCCTCCTTTACCCGGGCTTGGGACCGGCTATAAACAGTTGTCGGATTTATGGCTCACTTTTTTGGTCATCAACTTTCCCTGTTGATAGGCTTTGTAAAATCAACACATGAAATTTACATTAAAAGTTCTTCATTGATATTTTTGTTCTGATAATTGTCTCAAGAATTTTTAAATTTTCGAGTTAGTATTATGAATTTATCATTAACATATATATACCTGATTATTTCTTATTATGTTTGATGTTGAGAAAATAGTATTCGCCTGTTGAGTAGAAGCCTTCTTGGTTTATTGAAAATCATGAAACAAGAAAGATCTTTCATGGAAGATTTTACCAAATTACCCTTTATATTTTCAGTCAACCTTGTCATAGAATAGTTTCCCAATTAGAAACACGGAGCTTCATTCGTAACCTTTTGAAGATAGGACTTTGCCTGGTGCGTTTAGAGTGAATGTTGGCCTAATGAAGTTGGAAAAGCCACAGGGTACAACTCTAAACAGGCAATTAACTTCTTACAAATTAGAAACAATGGACGGAGAAACCCCTACAAGCATTTGCATTGTAAAAAGAAACCTTTGATTCGGCCACAAGTGAAGGCTTCTATAATTGTATTAATTGTGTTAATAGGAATGCTGTTTGTCACGATTCTCTAACAATTTTTTTATTTTTGATAATGCTTATTTGACATTGTTTCTGTATTGCTGCAGTGGTCTGACACAAACAAATTACAAGGAATTGAATGTATTGTATGAGAAATATAAGAACCAAGGTCTGTCATTTAATAAAAGAAAAAAAAAATCTCTATTACATACCCCAAAAAAGAAAAAATCTCTAATGTTTTGTCTTCTCAGTGAGCTTTAAAAATTTGACACCAGAACTTGTGAGTTCCGCAGGTTTTGAAATATTGGCATTTCCATGTAATCAGTTTCTTGGACAAGAACCAGGAACCAATGAAGAAATTCAGGAAGTTGTTTGCGCAAGGTTTAAAGCTGAATTTCCCATCTTTGATAAGGTAAATCTTTTAATACCTATTGAGGAAAAAATGGTAGAAAATCGGTTGAGATGGTTTGGGCATGTACAAAGAAGACCAAGGGAGGCACCAGTGAAAAGAGTGGAACATATAACTTTGAGTCCGATTAAGAGAGGTAGAGGAAGGCCTAAGAGAACACTCTTGGAAGTTGTTGAACGCGATTTCTTAATTAATAATATTCCTAAAAGCTTGATAAATGATAGAGCACAATGGCATCTTACAATCCATGTAGCCGACCCCACCTAGTGGGATAAAGGCTTGTTGTTGTTGTTGTTGTATACTTGTAGTTGAGGAAAATGATTCTAACATGCAGCATGGACTTCTAAAAATGGAGTTCAGTTTATAGTTCTAGGAATCCTCATATTAGACACAGCATGACATATCAAATTATATTCGGAGATTTCAGGCCCCCCCGGAATGTTCAAGTTAAATGAAATGAATGTTCTCTATTTTTTCAACTTGATTTTAAATGTTTTGACGGAACATATTCAAGAGGAAATCCCGAAATGTATGCTCTTCGCGGATGATATAGTTCTTATAGCAGAGACAAGAGAAGAGGTTAATTGCAAACTTGAGTTATGGAGGAGGACATTGGAGTCGAAAGGTTTTCGTCTGAGTAGAAGTAAGACGGAATATTTATATTGTAAATTTGATAAAGGACTATTCGAAAATAATTTGGAAGTGAAATTGGGAGATCAAATTATACCTCAAGTGGAAAAGTTTAGATATTTGGGAGCCATTATCCAAAATGATGGCGAAATCAGTGGAGATATTTCACATAGAATTCAAGCTGGGTGGTTTAATTGGAGAAAAGCTAAAGGAGTTATTTGTGACCGTAAGGTGCCTAATAAACTTAAAGGAAAGTTTTATCGTACTGCTATCAGACCGGCAATGTTATATAGTAGTGAATGCTGGGCTCTAACGGGACAGCAAGAGCATAAAGTTGGAGTAGCAGAGATGAGAATGTTACGATGGATGTGCGGACATACACGTAAAGATAAAATTCGAAATGAGCACATACGTGAAAAAGTGAGGGTGGCACCTATTGAGGAAAAAATGGTAGAAAATCGGTTGAGATGGTTTGGGCATGTACAAAGAAGACCAAGGGAGGCACCAGTGAGAAGAGTGGAACATATAACTTTGAGTCCGATTAAGAGAGGTAGAGGAAGGCCTAAGAGAACACTCTTGGAAGTTGTTGAACGTGATCTCTTAATTAATAATATTTCTAAAAGCTTAATAAATGATAGAGCACAATGGCGTCTTGCAATCCATGTAGCCGACCCCACCTAGTGGGATAAAGGCTTGTTGTTGTTGTTGTTGTTGTTGTTCTCTATTTTTTCAAAAATTATACTTCGCACTCTGGAATAAGAGGATATATATTACACTGACCTGCTCTATGACAAAACATAAATTACGGTTACATGTCATTATATCTATTATCTATGTGAAATTAGCATATACTCTGTCATATCCAAATTGTAAAACAATTTGCAACCATATTTCACATACTGATAAAAGTAATTATTTCCTTACTTCCATAAAAAAATGATATATCTTTTGCATTTCGCCCTTAACCCATTTTATTATGAAGTGTGAGAAGTATTTAATTAGATTATATTTCCCATGCCCACATTAATTAATAAAAGGGTAAATTTGAAAAGTAATTTTGAAAAGTACCAAGTGTCCTACATTTTGACCAAGATTGGCCGAGAAAAATGTCTTATAATTTGAACCAAAGGGAATATTAAACATGTATACAGGCATCTTGTAAGGAAGGAGAGAATTATATGCCCTGAATTTAAATTTTTCAGGTTGAAGTGAACGGGAAGAATGCAGCACCACTTTACCAGTTTTTGAAAGCTCAGAAAGGTGGACTATTTGGAGATGGGATCAAGTGGAACTTCACGAAATTCTTAGTAAATAAAGAAGGGAACGTTGTGGAGAGATATGCTCCTACCACCTCGCCCCTGAAAATTGAGGTAAGGGAAATTTTGGCAGCTTTATTCTGATGAAGATATCAGGGTTGTACATGTATCATGTTTCATCTTAATTAATATGCTATATATAAATGCTACTTCTTGCAGAACGACATTGAAAAACTCTTTCAGTCGACTTGAGCTTGAGATTTGATTTTATGCTATATCCCATTTGTAAGAGCCAAGAGGTTAGTATTCTAGTCGGATTGTTGATGATCTTATAATAATTATTATTATTATTATTTTAAATTTTTTTTTCACTGTTCAAGTTTTTGCAAGTCAAAGTAGTTCACTTTACAGCCAGAAGTGTTGCGGGCTGGTTGGCTGGTTGAGTATCCATGTACACTAGTCTGCATCAACTTATATTCCTTTCCATGCGGCTTTTTTTTTTTTTTTCGGTGCAGGACATTAATGAAATCGACCTGGTGCTTTCAGAGGATTAATGGCTTACCTAAGCATGTGATTTGTATTTGTATACCCCTCTAAATAAACGGTTTCATAAAGCATGTTATTTGTCTTCCCTGCTCATTCTATGGTTTGGTTGGAACACAATTAGGCAATCATATACATAAATTTACATAATATATTTATATTTATATAGAGTCCTTGAAGGTTTCTAGAGTACAGAAATATACTTTTGGTGACGATAATACTTTCCTTCTTTCACATGGGGATCTTAGATTACAATGACGACAAACATGGGATTTTGCTTCATGGTAGATATACCAGACCCTATAGAGAGAGAGGGGGGGGGTGAGGGAAGCAGAGGAAGTAGTTTTTGATTGTTTGTTGAAATGCAGGAAACCACATTCCAACTCACAGTAGGGAAATAGATATGCATAATATCTAAATCCGAATTCTTATGCTCCATGAATTTTACATGACATCAATTTAGAAGAATTTGTAATTTGGTTGTAAGTATCGTTTATGTGGAAATCCATTTATAAGAATCATACATGTGCGTGCGTGCGTAGGCGGGCAGGCGGGCGGGCGGATTGCTTGCTTGTAAGAATGTGTGTGTGTGTGTGTTTTTTTTTTTTTTCCTACCAGAGCAGTGCTCTTGCTACCTCTTTTTTTTGATAAATAAGAAACAAACAAAACAAACAGCAAATGAAAACTAAAACTCCTCCATGAATGAAGGAATAGAGTCACCAGCCACTACGTGAAGACCCATGGGGAGAGATAAGGCACGTTTCGCTAAGGAATTAGCTTCTGAGTTGAACTCCCTTCCAATGCATCTCATATCAACCTGCCAGTCTCTTTGAAGTATTTGTTGAATTTCAGCAATAAGCTCTCGTTCTTCATGAAGGTCGTAATTATTGGCTCTTAATAGAGACAGTGCTTCATGACAATCACTATGGATTCTTACATGCTTGGTTCTGATATCCCAAGCACGCTTTAGACCCATATAACAAGCCCATAATTCTACCGTCAGATTATCCCCCTTCTCTAAACGAAGCATAAAAGCTTCAATGATATTCCCTTTGGTATCCTTAACTAGACCTCCACAACCCTTAGAATTAGTAGCAGCCGCAAAAGCCCCATCAACATAAACAAAGAGCTCATCAGTAGCTAAGATAGTCATATCCACCTGATTATTAGGACGAATGCCAGCAATAGATGTATTTTGTAAACGACAGTTAGCCACGTTCATGCAGTTAAGGATAACAGTAGCTTGTGCGATGACACTCACTGTAGTCAATCTTCGTCCCTCAAAAACTCTCTCATTCCTACGTTTCCATAATGCCCAACACAGAACAGCAAACAAATCACACCACTTGAAATTATTAACTGTTACCTGAATCTTGAGATTCATCTTGCACCATTCACGTAAGTCTGTGGTAAAGAAAGCCCGTCTTTGAGAAGGGCGTAATAATTTCATCCACACTTCCTTAGCTTCAGGACATTGTCTCATCACATGTAGAGTGTCTTCAAACTCCTCAGGACAACAACTACACCACGGTTGAATATCCAAATGACGGTCAAAGCGAGATTTATTAGTAAGGATACGATCATGACTCATGAGCCAAAAGAAGGATCTACACCTTTGAGGCACTCGAAGCTTCCAAATCTTGGCCCACATCTGATCAGGGCAATCATAACTGTCTATCAATGAATCATAAGCAGAACAAACTGTAAAAATACCATGCTTCTCAGGTTTCCATCTAACAACTTTCTCATTCGCTTGGTTGGTTATAAGTTCTAACTTTGCTTCAACTTTCTCCCAATTGTTTCTCAAACCTCTCCAGAACTGAGATCCAGGGAGAGTCCTATTCACTTGTGGAATTAGCTCCCTTCCACATTTATATTTACTTCTAATAACTCTAGCCCATAAAGCCTCCTTGTTATGTATAAGGCCCCATCCTGCTTTCATCATAAAGGCTTTATTCTGAAGATGTGCATGTCGTAAACCTAGTCCACCATTTATTTTTGGTTTACACACTTCATCCCACGCTACAAGATGAATCTTTCTCCTTTCCCTTGTTGAGCCCCAGAGAAAACCTCGAGAACATTTATCAATCTCCTCACAAGTACTCACAGGTAGATGAGCAGTTTGCATACAATAAAGAGGAATAGTATTCAACACAGACTTTGTTAAGGTTGTTCGTCCTGCAAAGGAAATAGAAGTTGCCTTCCAACTAGATAGTCGCTGTTTCATTTTATCCACCACAAATTGATAAGTATTATTGGTCACACGATTATGATGGAGAGGGACTCCAAGATATTTACCCAAATCCGCCGTACGGTTAAATTCAAGAAGGTCACTAAGCTGTTGTGCTCTATTATGATTCACATTCCTAGAGAAAAACACCCTAGTTTTGGGGGATGCAAATATCTCATTTGCCTACGTTTTTTCTTAAATGTTAGGCAGTTGCTGATGTAAGATAACCAGTCTTATTAACCTGTATAATTTATTAAACATTATATATTTTCACACATACATGTAAAGTCATAGTGTATTGCATAGACTTAATTATGATCATTCATCAAATCTGACTAAAACAAATTTATTTGATATAATGACATCAATTGTCATAATTAAGAAGTAAAGGGAAAAGGAGGATGAAAAAACGGATTGAGATTTTGCGAATACTCTTAACTTTTAAATAAGTATGCACTGTCTATTTGCCTTTTCATAGAAAAAAGGGTACTAAAACTAAGATCTCAAAAGACGAATTTCATTTCAGGTTAAAAAAAAAAGGACGAATTTTATGTTTTGAATTCTAGATCATTTACGATGGAAGATTGAGGGTGATGTGTCTCTTTGTATACCACGATAATCTTCACTCCCTTTCCTACTGGCCAATCCAAATTTGATGAGATTAATTTGACAATGTGCAAAATTTTGACCAAGCAAATGCTCCACTCCTTGGTTCATTTGTGAACAGTACAGTTACCTGTACTATGTATATTTCATGTTATATATTGATTGATTTTAACAAGTGAAACCTCTTCCTGAGCTCCCAGCCTACTAAAACTTGCAACAAAATTTAATACAATAGCATCTTGTACTGTGGAGGATCAATTTACAAAAAAGACAAATTATGGATGAGGGAGGATATGGTTTGTACGTTTGAAGTAGTACAATAATAGGCAACTACTTCTTTGGGTAAATTTACAAAATCCCGAAGATTATGAATTTGGTTAAAGGGTTTTAAAATTAAGTAATGCAATGCTCTTATTCTATTTCATTCTGTTAAAAAGTGGATGAGAATTAATACGAGTAAGTAAAATAACCTTCCTATATATATGTAATAAAAAAAAATTAATCTCATGAAACATGTTGAAAATAAATTATAAATATAACCAAAGGAAAAATATGATAATATTCTCCCTAAAGTTTGAGCATAAAAGTGAATAAGCATTATTAATTTTTTAAAAAAATTTAAGAAGTTTCCAACTCTACTTTAATAAGAACAAAAAAATGTTTCCTTTTTTTTAAAACTGAGTGATAGTATTTTCTTTTTACACTAAAAATTAATTATATTTTAGTCCTATGATCCTTATCTGTAAATAAAATCCTCTAACAATTCTTGGCTATGATTTTCCCTTTAATAAAGGCATAAACGTAGAGATAAGCATCGTACATAAAAAATGGTGAAATGCCCTATAAATATGATTAATCTTTTTTTCTGTACCTAATATAAATAGGATTAGAGGAATATGTATGTGCCTTAAACTCCATGTAAAATAGTAAAATACAGAACTCACATTGTAGTAACGCAATAAAAAAGATACACATTGTCAATCATAGGATAAGGCATTATCATACGTCACCCAATATTAATAGAGAATATACATTGTCAAACCCTTAAAATTTCGGAATAAGGCAAAGATTAAACAATCATTTCATCTCACTACTAAGCCGCCATACGAATGATAAATTAACTGCGAGTATTGCACTGGAAACACAGCAACTTATATGGCATTGGTTTGCAACATATTCAAGCTGCTGTATTAGATTTGACCACCATAATCACTCACAACTGCACTCTTAATAGACTTACATCGGGCAAGATAATTGGACGAATAACATATTAATAAATAACATGAAACGAAGCTCGAGCACGCCTAGGATTCTCTACTACACTCGAATTTTATATTGCTTACCAAACTTATGAATAAAGATGTACATCTAGGAATCATTTCCACGCCCAACAAGGCTTTGTGTGTCTGGATTCTTGCCCCAAGCTCTCTCCTTCCATATCAGCTCCACTTCATCAAATGTCAATCCTTTGGTCTCTGGAACATACACAGCCACAAAGAGAAAGGCCAGTACAGCTATGCCAGCTAAAATCAAGAAAGTTTGACCGGTCCCTACGGCATCAGCAATTGATAGAAAGGTCTGGGACACAATCAAATTTGAAACCCAACACACGGTAGCTGACATTCCCCCGCATATTCCGCGATATTCCTCAGGATATATTTCTGAGTTCATAGTCCAAGGCACAGGTCCCATTCCAGGAGAAAAGAAAGCAATATACATGGCTAAACCCACAATTGCAAGCCATCCATACAAATTACTTGCAGAGCCAGAAGATTGGTTAATAAATGACACAGCAAGTATGATCAGAGAGGCGATTACTCCAGCTAAGCTAGAAAGGGCCAATTTTTTCCGCCCTGCATGATCAATGAGGTAGATGCCAAGAGTTGTACCAGCAGCATTCATACCAGCAACAATGAGGGATAGAAGAAGAGCCAATTGATTCGAACGGAAGCCAGCCATTTGGACAATTGTTGGGCTGTAGTACATGACTGTGTTTATACCTGTAAATTGCTGAAAAGCCTGCAGAACCATGGGATGTTATAAGAATACACTTGCATGAAAATGTTGTCATTTACAAAGTACAGTAGCTTATTGTAACATGCTTCCAGAATTGAAGAAGTACCTTAAACGGCTTAATCACAAATACATGAATTTAACAACAACGAGAAAAGTTTGGCAAAAATATATATATATATATATATATATCTCTCCAAAAGAGAGCATCAAAATGGGGCTTATGTTTACTAGGCCCACTTACTTATTAACCCTAGTTTCTTTATTTATTTTGTATCTTTCAATGTATCATTATTCTGTAATCCCAGTTTCCTTGCTTCTCTGTACCATCTACATATTATCATATAAATAATCATATTAAAAGAAGTATAGAAATCTTATGTAACTACCAACTAATACATTCTCAAATGAACAAAAACTAAAATTACATTCTTTAGTTTGATGGCCAATCTAACTAGCTGAATTAACCCAACTGACATTTAATTTCATGCTTGGTCTTGTTCTTTAAACTGTAAAGTGACAGCGGAACTTTCCAGAGAACAACCCATAATTTGATCAGTTCATCAGAATTATCCCCCTCAACCTTTTAACAGCAAGGGGCATTCACAACTGTCAGTCTGATATTCTTTTCTTTTTTGGTAATGTCACTCTGCTCTTCTAAGGCTATGTTTTGTAGCAATGTATGTCCTAATTAAGTACCTGAAGTCCAGCTCCAACAAGGAAAGCAAGCCTAATTTCTTTTGACCTAAACACATCCCAGTATTTGATATCATTCCTCTTTTGGCTTTCTTGTTCATACTGAGCTGTAAGGAAATCAACTTCATCCTCTAAGCGAGCATAGTCATAAATCTTAGTAAGCACAACAACGGCTTCATTTGTTCTATTCTGCATTCAAAGACAAGATATAGGATACTCAGTAATCACCATAATTTGAAGGCACATTTTTGACAAAAATTTTCTTAAAAAATATACAATTTTTTACCTTGATAAAAAGCCATCTGGGGGATTCAGGTAGGAAGAGCATGAGGAAGAACTGCACAACTGCTGGCACACCTGCAACTCCAAGCATCCATCGCCAAGTCCCAGGGACCTGCTTGATGAAGAATGTGGTAAGTGGTCAGAAAGCAAATAAGTTCGAAACAGGAATGTAATATTTATGAACCAAATAGTTCCCAAAATATGAAACTTCTCTCAGTCTGTCAATGTTATTTTAATATTTTTCTAGCTTTTATCAAATAGAAGAACAGTGAAGCCCTTAAGTTTTCAGAAATTTAAATGTGGAAGGTAATGGTATCACTGTTTTGAAGCTACAATTTGTAATAAGTTCATAAGTGCTACACAAATCATGGCAATGTATTTTTCTACAAGGAAAAACCACTTCTAATTAATTGAATATATTAGAAAACGCAGCCAAGCAATCAAACTTTCTGGTATGTATCATATTCTTTCCAGTCATTATTGCAGTTTGATTTTTAACAGAAAAATGAGAAATCTTATGTTAGTCGTTAGTTAAGAAAAATATTCCATAAAAAGTTTCTACCAAATAGACATTGACTCCAAGTGGAGGATACATAAGTTGATCCTGACATTAATATTGAATCTATAACTTTAAAAATCAATAAAAGAGAATAAAATTAAAAACATTTAAAACAAGATTACAACTGGAAAAAGAAAGAAAACACAAATAAGTAAAGAATGAAATTCAAAGTCTAGTCTAACCATTGAATTGCTTTCATCCTGAGATATCTACCCACCAGCTGATGTGGCTGACTACCATCTACTGTAAGTACTTTAAATATCAATGCTATGCATAATATGAAAACTATATATAAGCATAGCTCACGCAAGGATGTAAAGTTGAGTCTCTATATCTTTATGATCATTGCTACCAAACAAAAGCCAACCAAACAGCAAGAACCAAAAACTAACCTCCGTAAAAGCAAGGTTTACAAGGTAGGAAAGAAACTGTCCACCAGTTATCATAAGCACATTTGTGCTTACTAATCCTCCCCTTATTTCTGATGGCGAAGCTTCGGCAATGTACACAGGAGCAGTGACAGATGCTATACCCACACCAATACCAACTAGAAGACGTCCAAATATGAGAATATAAGGACCTGGCGAAGCAGCCATGACAAATGATCCAAGAGCAAAGATAACATCAGCAATAAGGGTCGCCTTCTTTCGTCCATAAGAATCATTGATCCAACCACCTGCTGCTGCCCCAAGAATTGCACCAACCAATGCCATGCTAACAATTGTTTCCTGGCAACTCAAACAATTAGGAAAAAGGCTGGAAACATTAAGAACAGTCTGATCATTTTACTCGATAAATTTCAGAGTGGGTGCAGCATTTTATACAAGTGAGGACTGAAACAGAAGGAGAGGACAGCTTTTGATGTTCAGCCAATTGGAAGGAAAAAATTAAGAGAATTTAAAAAGTTGTAATAGTCCTTCAATAATTATGGACCTGATCAGTTTTACCATAACTACTGACAAGCTACACATTAACAACAGATCTGATCAGTCACGCCAAAAAGATTACATAATAACTACAGGTCAGAGTATTTTACAAGGACATAAAAGATGATAAGAGTCTCCAATCAACACAGCAGAAACAAGAAAAGTTGTTTAAAACAAAAGGTACGAGTATTATAACCCAAAAGAGCTCTCAAATAAGAGCAAATGAAGATTCATTCAGTACCTCACAACAAAAACACTCACTTAAAGCTAGGTAAGATACTTTCTTTGCCAAAAGAAAAGCTAGGTAAGACACAACATAAGAACACCTGAGACTGAAAACCACTTAATTTTGAAAGGTTGGCTGTCTGCACCAAAAACCAGATTCAAACTCCTCCTTTTCAGTCAGTTTTCCCCCTTTCAAAGCCTGCACCAACTGCTCCCTAGCCACTTCTTTCTCATTAGCACTGCAAATTCCTTTTTAACTCCTTTCTTGTTTGTCTTTATCACATATACCCTAGAGGCTTAAGCATTCATTATATTTTTTTTTTTTCAATGGCTGCATTAAGGAATAACAACATGTCGCCAGTCATTTGGTCTGAGGCCCTAACAATTATCCAAGTTACCTCATCCACTATAGTAGAATTAGTATCAAAAGTACCAGGAGAACTGCCTTTCAGGGCTATAGTTCCAGAAGCAATGTTGGAATTAGAAGAGGAATCTTGGCTAATTATTTTTGAAGTAAATTAACCTGTTTTACATAAAAACTGTCGGTTTGCTTGCTGGTTTGGAAGTCCCTTCAGGGACAGCAACGTAACCTTTGTTATTGATCTCTCTTGATGGCTTTCGATCAGTATAATTGAAATGAAACTTCCACATTTCTCCTTTGTGCCGATAAACAGCAAAATAGCATCAAGGGTTCCCTTTCTGTCTTTGTTGTCATTATTCTAGTTTACACCATCAGTCACAAGGGCAGAACCATCAATAATTGTAGAAGTTGAAGAGGCATCTTGATGTAAAACACACACACTCACATTGATTTGAACAGAATAGGATGAGGAAGAAGAAACAGAATCAGAGAGTGAGAGGTGAAGGGGGAGCGAAAACAAAGGGGAGAGATGACAGAAAACAGAGAAAGCAGGGGAAGTGGAGAGGACGTAGAACTGATAAATAGGGGAATAGAAGGGGAGAGGCAGGGAGAAACATTCACAAAATTTAGCAATTCATTCATTCCAACTCTAAAAACTTCCTTACATGTGCTGCATGGGGGCTTTTTATAGAAGCCACAATTAAGGTTTCCTTCTTATGAAGGAAACATAAAATGAAATAAAATATAAGCTTGAGGTTTCCTTCCCTATAAGGAAAGCTCAACTTGCAGATTTAAAATTTATAAAGAGTAAAAAAAAACAAAAGCAGGTCAGGTTTCCTTCCTTAGAAAGAAACTTACAAAATACTAACATTTGCCATATTTTCTATCAATTCTCTAATGTTTCTCAGCCCTGCGTCTCTCCCCTTCTATTCCCCTATCTATCAGTTCTGCGTCCTCTCCACTTCCCCTGCTTTCTCTGTTTTCTGTCATCTCTCCCCTTTGTTTTCGCTCCCCCTTCACCTCTCACTCTCTGATTCTGTTTCTTCTTCCTCATCCTATTCTGTTCAAATCAATGTGAGTGTGTGTGTTTTACATCAATTTGGTATCAGAGCAAGGCTCTGAACGTTCCTAGGCTGTTTCTGCGGCCGGAGATCGAAGGAAAACTCTCAGGGAAGCTCAGCATACTTTGTTCACGCTGCCAGCACCCAGAATCACATTTCCCGACGTCGGATCCAAAAACGGACGCTACCATCGTGCTCAGAAGGGAAAATCCGGTCAGAACTAGAAAAACCACCTCTGCGCGCCGTCACACGTGCCGGTGGAGCTTCTGCGCGTGGTATTCACGCCTCGCGCGCCGTCATTCGCGCCGTCCGTACAGTCGTGGCCAAAACGAGATTTTCAATGTTTTCTGTGTGTTTTCACCGAATTTCTTTAACTCTGAAGGAGCTGAGAGGCGCAAGTCATCATCTAAAACTTATTTGGGGGTAAAACTTTTTGTTTTGAGCTCCTAAAGCAACGCTGGTAAGGCCGACGACCCTTTCATTTAACTGGCTTACTTGGTTCTTAAAAGGAGGTGTTTCATTCATAGCTAGTTCTGAAATCTTTGTTGTGTGGTACTTTGGTTTCTTTAAGCATTGCAATTTTTATTTTATTTTTATTTTTTTTAATCATGTTTTAATATTTTGAAAATATATATATATAAAAAAAAGGAAAATTTACATTGATCATTATGTTGTTAATTTGTGACTTTTGATAGTAGTGTTCGTATAACCTAAGACACCTACCTCACACACAATCCTGCCCTATACCTGTGTCCAAAAATTACCCTAGGTTAGTTGAAGTTTCTAACAGTTTCCTAAAAGGTTTTTGAACCTTCGAAGATTTCTGTGAAGACTTCACTCGAGTTGTTACCTATTTAGCATATGATCCCTGTGGAATTTTTGAATTCTCAGAGGGTTAGTGTTGTTAAAGAAGGGACTTCACCTATTTAGGTGAGGGCAACTTGGGGGCCTTTCTTCCTTAGGTTATTAAATCCTCATTGTATGACCATTCATGATTTATACGATAAGCAAGCTTTATTAGACCAAGAAATTACTGCCCTAAAATCTGCCATGGCTAATAACTCCCAAATCACCCAAAATCATCTTGAGAAATCTGAAAGGACTCAAAGGGCATATGTGGACCAGCGGCTGGAAGAAATTAAAGAATTCATGGACAATAAATTTGAAGAGATAATGGGTGCAATTCAGTTGACATACAGACAAGATACAAGGAAAACAACTGAAGGGATACTCGAAAGACCTATCATTAGAGGAGAGTCAAGTCTTAAAAATGAACAATTCCCAGTCCGCAATCAACTTAGAGGTAATTCCCTTAGGATTGGTCATTCCTCTAGAGCTATGGGTGAAAGACATAGCAGAACATTTCCTCATGAGTTTACCAATCATCATTCTAATGACATAGATGATACTTGGGATGGGCAAGAGCCTAAAGAACAACATCATAGACCATACCAGTTAGTCCATAGGAATGGTAGAGAAGGCTTTAGAAGGACACATATTGATGACATCACCAAAAAGGTTAAAGTTGAAGCTCCTGAGTTTGATGGATGATTGAATCCTAGTGCATTCCTGGATTGGTTAGCCAGCATGGAAGATTATTTTGAATGGTATGACGAGAGATATTCAGCAAGTTCGGTTTACGAAGATGAAGCTCGTGGGATCTGCTAGGAAATACTGGCAAAATGTCCAAAGGAACATTGAGCGACAAGGTTATCCACCGATTGAGACGTGGGATGAAATGAAGGCCAAGCTGAAAGAAAAATATGTGCCGACTCATTATAAGAGTCAACTGTATGACAAATAACTTAATTTGAGGCAAATCTCCACAACTTCCGAGTATATTTCTCAATTCGATGACCTTATGATTAGATGTGACGTGGATGAAGAGGAATGGCATACCATTACCAAGTTTGTTAATGGTCTCAAGCCATATCTACAGAAGGAGCTCAAGTTAAACTTTCCAGAGTCTCTTTTGAAGAAGCTTATCATAAGACTTTGGAAGTAGAGTCTCTGTCACAGTACTCGTCTGCAAAGCGTATCGACATGCAGAGCAATCAGTTTAGACAAGCACGAACTTCCAGTCTGTCTGAACGACCAACAGGAGCACTTACATCTAGGCCTAGCTCGTCTTTTACACCTACTCAAGCAATTGGGTTAAGGGGTAATACTTCTAAGCAGCCTAGTGAGGCTATAGTTCTTGCTTCCCACTATAACAATTCCTTTGTCGAGTGTTTTCGCTATCACTCAAAGGGTCATATTGCGTCAAAATGCCCACAGCGTACTCTAGTTATTGACTCACAATATGAAGGTGAGGAAGACAATGCAAATGCTAACGTTGTCGTAGATCCAGTTGAGTGTCCTTCAGATGTCGATAAGGACATCATCATTGATGAACATGGGTGTGAGACACGTCGAGTTGGAGTTATGCGATGCATTCTATCTGTCCCTCTGCCTAGTGATTCATGGAAGCGAACAAGTATTTTCCATACTTTTGTGAAGTGTGGAGATAAAGCTTGCAAATTGGTGATTGATGGAGGGAGTTCTAGAAATGTTATTTCTAGTCAAGGAGTAGCCCGACTCAATCTCAAGACAGAACCTCACCCAGAACCTTTTCGTGTTGCATGGGTCGACAAAACTTCTTTACCAGTCACCCAACAATGTCGCGTTCCTCTTCACTTAGGTGACTATAAAGAAGATATTATTTGTGATATTCTTCCAATGGATGTTGCTCACATTTTACTTGGTCGACCGTGGCTTTATGACCACAATGTTATCAATCATGGTCATGAGAATACCTATACATTTAAGCATGGAGGCAAGACGATCCTGTTACGTCCTGCTAAGCCTGACAACGAAGGCAAAGGCTCAAGTAAATCAAAGGGCACAAAACCCAAAACCCACAATTTGCATCTTCTGACAGAAAAACAGTTTGTACAAGAAAGCAGAGAGAGTACGATCGTGTTTATTTTGGTATCCAAGATCTCGCAACGAATTGCTACTACTTCAGAAATGCCAGAGGAAGTGCAACAGCTCTTACAACAATTTCAGGATATCACTCCCGATGAGCTTCCATCTGAATTACCACCAATGAGAGAGCTCCACCATGCAATTGATTTCATTCCAGGTTCACAACTCCCCAATCTACCGCACTACAAGATGAACCCTAAGGATAGAGCAGAGCTTAACCGACAAGTCAATGGATTGTTGGAAAAGGGTTATATCCAGCATAGTATGAGTCCTTGTGCAGTACCTGCTCTTTTAACCCCAAAGAAAGACAGCTCTTGGAGAATGTATGTAGACAGCAAAGCCATCAACAAGATCACCATCAAGTATAGGTTTCCCATTCCTAGACTTGATGACATGCTTGATTTAGCGTCTGGATCTAGTTGGTTTTCAAAGATTGACCTCAGAAGTGGTTATCATCAGATCAGGATTAAGCCTGGAGATGAGTGGAAGACTGCTTTTAAAACGCAAGATGAGTTGTTTGAATGGCTTGTCATGCCTTTTGGGTTATCGAATGCCCCAAGTACATTCACGAGAGTAATGACTCACCTCCTTTGCTCATATTTGGGAAAGTTTTTGGTGGTATATTTTGATGACACACTAGTTTTTAGCAAGTCAAAACAAGAACACTTGGAACATCTCAAGTTAATTTTTCTCACCTTGCGTCAAGAACAGTTTTATGTTAACTTGCCTAAGTGTTCATTTCTTCAAAATCAAGTCCTCTTCTTGGGTTTCATAATTTCTGAAAGGGGTCTAGCAGCTGACCCTGAGAAAGTCCAAGCCATTCAAGAATGGCCTGAGCCACAATCTCTCCATGAAGTACGGAGTTTTCATGGCCTTGCTTCTTTCTATAGACGCTTCATTAGAAACTTCAGTACCATTATGGCTCCTATCACTGATTGCTTAAAACAAGACAAGTTTTAGTGGACATCTACAGCTTCCGTAGCTTTCCAAGATATTAAGAAAAGACTTTCTCAAGCTCCAGTCTTGTCTTTACCGGATTTTACAAAGTGTTTTGAAGTTGCTTGTGATGCATCTGGAACAGGAATTGGAGGTGTACTAAGCCAAGAAGGTCACCCTATGGCTTTTTTTAGCAAAAAACTCAATGATGCAAAACAAAAGTACTCCACTTATGACAAGGAATTTTATACGATTGTGAGATCCCTTGAGCATTGGAAGTACTATCTTCTTCCGCAACAATTTGTTCTATACTCTAATCATCAGGCGCTTAGGTTTATCAACTCTCAGTGGCACTTAAATGCTAAACATGCTAAATGAGTTGAGTATATTCAGGGATTCACTTTTGTGGTCAAGCATCATTCAGGAACAGAAAATATAGTGGCTGATGCCCTGAGCCGTCGGATCAACTTATTGCACATTATGAGCGTTAGTGTTGTTGGTTTTGAAAACTTGAAAGAAGACAATGCTTCATGTCCAGATTTTGGGATAATATACCAAGAAGTTCGCAGTGATAATCGTCATGAGCATGTTGATTTCATCCTTAAAGACGGTCATCTCTTTCGTGGGAGCAAGCTGTGCATCCCACGTACTTCTATGCGAGATTTTCTTATATGGGAGTTACACACTGGAGGTTTAGCTGGTCATTTCGGGGTTAATAAGACAATGGCATTAGTCGAAGATAGGTTCTACTGGCCTTCACTCAAGCGTGATGTGGCTCGCATAGTGTCTCAATGTCAAAATTGTCAAACTTCTAAAGCCAGGCGACAAAATACCGGTTGGTATACTCTTTTGCCGATTCCTGAGGCAACTTAGAAAGACTTGAGTATGGATTTTGTCTTAGGATTGCCTCGCACAGCTAGAGGTCATGACTCTGTATTAGTTGTTGTGGACAGGTTTTCAAAAATGGCTCACTTTATTCCTTGTAGCAAAACTACGGATCCTTCACATCTGGCAAAGTTGTTCTTCAAGGAGATTGTACGTCTACATGGGTTACCTACCACTATCGTATCTGATAGAGATGTCAAGTTCGTTAGCTACTTTTGGAAGACCCTATGGAAACTTTTTGGTACCCAATTGAAGTTCTCTTCTGCTTTTCACCCTCAAACTGATGGGCAAACTGAAGTCACCAATCGCAGTTTGGGTAATTTGCTTCGGAGTTTAGTTGGAGACAGGCCGAAGAACTGGGATTTGGTTCTACCCACTGCAGAGTTTGCATATAATAATTCAATGAATAGGTCTACAGGCATGAGTCCCTTCCAGATTATTCAAGGTTTTAATCCTAAACAGCCTATTGACCTCCTGCCAATCCCGTTGACATTTCGCATTTCTAAATCTGCGGAATCCTTTGCCAATCGCCTTTATGACTTACATGCTAAAATTAGGCGCAAATTAGCGACAAGTAATGATCAATATAAATTATCTGCTAATACTCATCGTCGATTTCAAAGCTTCAAAATAGGTGATTATGTTATGGCTCGCATTCGTCCAGAACGTTACCCTAAACACGCTTTTAAAAAGTTGCATGCTCGAGCTGCGGGACCTTTTCGCATAATAAAGAAATTTAGGACCTAATGCTTATCTTTTAGAACTACCTTCTGATATGGCCATTAGTCCAGTTTTCAATGTAGAGGATCTCATGCCTTACCGGGGAACTTTTGAGCCTTCCCCTTTGCTTTCTGATGATTTTGCAGGCACTCAGCCTTCACAAGTGCCAATTCTATCATTGCCTGCTGTCTCACCATCAGTTGATGAAATCGAGACCGTTATGGATGATCAAATGGTCTTTACCTCTGAGGGGCCCATCCGTCGTTATTTGGTTCGTTAGAGAGGTCGATCTGATGAAGATGCCACCTGGATTTCAGAAGATGAATTCCAACAACTTAATCCTGCCCTGCTAGAAGCCTATCAACTCTCTACCTCTCCGGAGGAGAGTTCTTTGCAGCAGGGGAGAATTGATAGAAAATATGGCAAATGTTATTCTAGAAAGAAATAATTGTTTTTGCATTATTTAGTATTTTATAAGTTTCCTTCTAAGGAAGGAAACCTGACCTGCTTTTGTTTTTTTTTTTTACTCTTTATAAATTTTAAATCTGCAAGTTGAGCTTTCCTTATAGGGAAGGAAACCTCAAGCTTATATTTTATTTCATTTTATGTTTCCTTCATAAGAAGGAAACCTTAATTGTGGCTTCTATAAAAAGCCACCATGCAGCACATGTAAGGGAGTTCTTAGAGTTGGAATGAATGAATTGCTAAATTTTGTGAATGTTTCTCAGCCCTGCGTCTCTCCCCTTCTATTCCCCTATCTATCAGTTCTGTGTCCTCTCCACTTCCCCTGCTTCTCTGTTTTCTGTCATCTCTCCCCTCTGTTTTCGCTCCCCCTTCACCTCTCACTCTCTGATTCTGTTTCTTCTTCCTCATCCTATTCTGTTCAAATCAATGTGAGTGTGTGTCTTTTACATCACATCTAACAAGAGCTTCCTTCTACTCTATTCTCTAAAGACTTCTGAGAAGGCTTCCTTCAAGAAAGTAGGGGCTTTGTTCCAAGAATTCTCCCCCTCACTTCACCCTGGGATTTATTCAGATCTAGCAGGGATTTAAAAATAAACTCTTTCTCAACAATTCCCCTGTACTTTGCATCTCCAAGGCTCTCCAATTCTAGGTTGTGACATCTGTTACCCAGATAAATCAAAGCATTACAATACTGCATGTCAGATAGCTCACCTTGTTTGAGGTTATGAGGACTACTCTTGATCTCACTGATTTGGTCCATTGCAAGTAATTGGGACCATTCAGCTAGTGCCCAGTAATTTGTAGTCAACCCAGATGGTTGATTACAAATTTGGGTATTTTCACATGCCATATGGTACAGTGAATAAGGAGAGATGGGGATGAGGAGAGAGAGAAAAAGTGGGTTTTGCCAAAGGCTTGATCTAATGCTAAGTCAACAAAGGCTGGAAAACATGAAAATTTGGTAATTTCTGAATTTCTGAATAAATTTTATAGAGTGGGTACTGTAGTATATACAATAGGAGACTGAATCAGAAGAAGAAAGCTCCTGATGTTCAGCCAATTGAAAAAAGAACAATAGGGGAATTCAAGAAATTGTAACAGCCCTGCAATAGCTACAAATCTGAGCAACTATACAATAATTTCATGTTAACAACAGATCAGACCAGCTATGAAGTAATCAGATAATAACATATCTGACTATTTTTTACATGAAACAAATGCTAAATGATCCTTGAGAGTGTGTTTGGTTGAGGGGAGGGAAGGGGAGGGGAGGTGATGGAGGGGAGGGTTTTAATGTTACGTTGTTTGGTTTTGTTAAAGGAAGGGAAGGGGAGGAGTTTTTAATGATCCTTTGTTTGGTTTAGGAGGGGAGAAGATGAGAGGTAATAACTAATTTACTATTGTATCTCTATACATTAGTTTAAATTTTTTATTTTTTCTTGTAAAAATAATTTTACACCTCAACTTAAATTACATGATTTTTTAAAATTCACTCTCATCCTATCATATTGTCAATATGTGAAAAAAAAATTAAACCAATAATTATAATGATAACAATTTGTTATAAAAATTAAATAACTAAATATATAATAAAAATGATGAAATGTAACTTTAAAAAAAAATCCAATGAGGTGAGTCGAGTCTGGGAATGAAGCATAATTTGATACTTAGAATATTAAAAAAATAAATAAGGGCAAAATAGTCAGAAAAAATTAGCTCCCCTCCAGAAAACCCCAATTTGGAGGGGAGCAATATGAGGAGAGGGGAGGGGAGGGCTCCCCTCCAAAATCCCCCAACCAAACACACCCTAAAGGTAAATAAGGGATTCTAGAAAACATTATTTATATTCTTTGCTGGAATCAGCCGAGCAAAGTTAAGTCAACCAGTTTTCTGTATTCCATGTTGAAAGTAATATTTATGACTTCATTATGGTAAAAAATCGCACACATAGAACAAAGAGGTCGTTTAAATACAAACAAATGCAAACGTCCTGCTACTACTCCCATTCCCAAAAGATGCTAGAGATGAAGAATTGTTATGCGTATAATTGGGGGATAAGAAGTATCAGCAGTTTAGTTAACTATTGTTAGTATCTAAAGAGCGAGTTAGTTAGCTTGCTAATTAACTAATTACTTCAATTGCATGTATGAGGAGGAATCAGACTGTTATGACAGTTGATGCTCGCCAGTTCTGCCAATCTCTGTTCTTCTACTTCTATTTCTATTTTCTTCTTTTCCCTATCACAATTGAATTTGTAACCATAATTCTTCCAATGCAGTGAAAACCAGAAGAAAAAGATCCTGACTCTACCATTCCAGTTAAAACCCTACGCACTCACAGCCAATAACTAGTACGAAGCATTTTGCTAAATACCTAGATTTGTTGTAGACCACATAGAAATGCAATTTCTGAATTCATGAATGAGATAAAGGGAAAAAAAAAACAGAGAGATGTACCTGAAGGAAACTACTATTTCTAACTTCCACAAAATCATCTTTAATATACAGAAGGGCTCCTGATATAACACCTGTGGTTAAAGAATACCATGTTAACATTTTCATAAGAGAACTGAAACGGCCAAAATCTGCAGAAAGAACAACCTAGATATCAGAACTATGAGAGGTGCTGATTTAGTGGGTCTATAGTATTCTATTTATGTTTATGTTTATTTCATCAATAATTTATATCTTAGGTTAGTTGTAGATATTATATCTTCTGTTAATATTTTATATCTTGGAAGATAAATCTGAGATATTAGGAATAAGTAAAAGATATGATATCTAGGATCCTAGGATTAGAGTTTATGGGGTTATGCTGCTGCTTATATTAAGAACAATGTACGCATTATTTTATATGACAACAAAATTAACAGAGGCACACTTCAACTCTGTCTTCTTCATGTAACAGTTGTCTTAAATCACGCTCTCATGGGGACTTTTGGCTACTTCGAAGCCTTCAAAGAAAGCAACGAACAGCATCATACATTTTCTTCGACTAGTATGCCAGCCACATTCCCGTCATATGCAACTGCTATGGAGTTCCAGTCTCATCATCACCAACCAGCATTTCAATGGAAACAACTATTTGCAGTGGTACCAAGGATTTCTCATACACATTGTCAGCAAGGGCAAGGAGGAGTACACTACCACTGAAGCTGGGAGCCTTCAACCCTTGATCCAAAGAACGAAGTTTGGAGAGCTAAAACTGATATGGTGGTCTCCTGGCTTATCAATTCAATGACCCCAGAAATAGGCCAAACCTTCCTACTGTATCAAACTGCTAGGGAAGTCTGGGAGGCAGCATGGAGAACATATTCTTTTATTGAAAATACACAACACTTCTTCAAATTAAAGAAAGCTCTCAGAAGCAGAAGAAAGGTGATTTAAGTGCAACCCAATACTTGCAATACACTAATGAAGTATTGGCAACAACTAGACCTATATGACACTCAAAAAGGGAGCTGCGGCAAAGATACAGAAGGGTCCAGGAAACTAGCAGAAAAAGATCAATTTTAACTCTTTCTTGGCCTCAATCCCAAACTTGATGACATAGGAGGGGAGAGTCTGCTGCATCCTCTACACTCTCTAGATGAAGTGTTTGCATAAATTAAATGGAAGAAAGCAAACAATTGCACCAAATAGATGCTAAGAAAGCTATCTTGAATGGAGATCTTTAAGAAGTATACATGAAATTTCCCCTGGCCTAGATGAAATGCATGGAGGAAATGAGGTGTGTAGGTTGAAGAAGTCCTTGTAAGGGCTCAAAATCTCCCAGAACATGGTTTGAGAGAAGTTCACATATGTAGTCAAAAGTCAAGGTTTTGTATGGTGTCAAATGGATCACATGTTTGTGAAGCACAAACTCAAGTGGAAAGGCAGCAATTTTGATTATGACATTGTTGTTATAGGTGATTGGGATGCAGAAATTCAGAGACTTATGAATAGCTTGGCAAGGGAATTTGAGATAAGGAATCTGAGATAGATGAGATATCTTTTAGGCATGTAGGTTGCTAGAAACCCAAGAAGGAATTTCAATATCCCAATGGAAATACACCCTACATATTCTAATGGAGACAAAAATGCTAGCTTGTAGACCTGCGGGAACACCTATAGAGGTAGAGTACAAGTCAAAGTTGCAAATAGAGGATGAAACACCTCCATGACTGAGAAAGATACAAAAGGCTTGTTGGAAAATTGATTTATTTATCACATACTAGACTAGATATCTGCTTTCCTAGGAATGTGGCAAGTTAGTTCATGAGTGACCCAAATGAGGAGCATATGAATTTAGTCTTCACAATTCTACACTGCCTAAAGATGACTCCTGGAAAAGGCTTGTTTTCAAGAAGGGAGTAGTAGAATATGGAGATCTTTGCTGATGCTGATTATGGAGGTTCAGTGACTAGTAGATCCACCACAAGGTATGCTACGTATATGTGGGGGAACATAGTGAGCCAGAGAAGTGAGGAACAGGTTATTTCAAGAGCAATGTAGAGTCTGAACTTAGAGCATTTGCACATGGGATATGTGAAGGTATTTGGTTATTGAGGTTGCTTAAAGAACTCAAGAAAGAAGTGATCTTACCTGTGAAGAGTTTTGTTTGTGATAACACATCAGCCATAATGAGACTAAGAACCCTATCCATTATGACAATATATATATATACACATGCAGAGATTGTCAACACTTCAACAAAGAAAAAATAGAGTTAGGGTATTCGAAGTGTCCTGCGTCAACTCAAGTTCCCAAGTAACTAACCAAAGATTTTCATAGACCCAAATTTGAAGAGCTCACATCCAAGCCGGGGGTGATTAACATCTACTCCCTAGCTTGAGGGAGAGTGTTGAAAGGCATCGATTTAGTGGGTTTAGAATTTAATATATTTATGTTTGCTATTTCATCAATGATTTATATCCTAGGTTAGTTTTACCTATTGCATCTTCTATTAATATTTTATATATCTTAGAAGATAAATCTAATATATTAGAAATTAGTTAAAAAAAAAAGATATCTGGGATCCTAGGGTTAGGGTTTATGCTGCTGCTTATATTAAGATCTAATGAACACATTATTTTGTATCACATTACAGTTACAGAGGCGCACTTCACCTCTGCTTCTTCAAGAACCAACAACACCTAAACAGATACCATCATATTATTTTTCAGATAAAAAATGCAGAATCAGATATAAAGTAACTCAAGAATTCATCACCCAACCATGAAAGAATTTTCTTCAATTCAACCAGAAGACTTTGCCTAGATAATTGTTCCTTCATTATAAGTAGTTAATCTAATAGAAAATCAAAAAATATTTTTCTCTGTAGAATTTCATGCTAGACCAAGCCTTCCTTCTAAATGCCCATTGGAAAGAAAAGTGAAAATGAAACATATATACAGCACGTGTCAGCTGGCAGCAAAACAGACAGACCAGATTTATTTCAAAGAAAATATAATAAAATTAAATTAAAGAAAAAAACGTTGGTGCTATGCAATATTTTTTAAAAATGTGAAAGAAAGCATCACTGCCATGTAAGTAAAAGGATATTCACACTGAACATCATAAAAATAGGATGAAAGAAAATTACATACGGCGCTTTCAGGCAAGAGAAATGATTTTTTTTCCAAATCCATTTTGTCAAATTACTTCATGCCTTAACCCAGAGCGGACTAAGAAAAACAAATGATAACTCATCCATGAAGAAATGCTTTTTGTTACAGATAGGGAATAAAAATTTTCACATTTGGTAATATAATATAGGGTAAAAAGGCAATTTTAACACTTAAACTATAAGTCTAAGAACATTTACACTTTTTTGGTATATTTTACCTCTCAACGTTTGAAAAAGTTGCAAATATGCCTCTTCTTGCTAATTACAGGTAACTCCTGTCATATTTTCTCTCATGTAAA